>NC_070580.1:28597802-28953302 GCF_027409825.1 Scomber japonicus | reverse complement strand
TTTAAATGTGGACCCTTGAAAGACTAGCTGTGCTTTAGGGCACATCTAATAGGGATCCTAACAAATAAGCAAATAAACAAAGTTGTACTATTTCTCCACTGTCACGCTATGTGATGTTAAGCTTTGACTCCTCTCTATAAATCTAGGCCACAGGGCCACACAACCGACAATGCTTGTTTTACAATTATTTTCATTTCTCCTCTAACACACTCATTAATAAAAACATAACCAAGAAACGTTAGCGTCACTGAGACAGATTGTCTCCCGCTGAATCTTCACTGCCCCCATAACACGAGCCATACTCCCACAGTCGAGACCCCTGAACTCACAATAGCATGGGGGTTAGATGATCAGATTACAGTGAAAAAACACACATGGGCATTGTTAAGTGAGTTTGCTATTCCACCCATGAACATGGCTCTCATTGTGCCCCACTGAAGAGAATGCTTTTCATTCTGGAGTGAACAACAAGGGCAAACAGGACCTCATGTGTCTGTGTGGTGCGCCATCTCCTCAAGGCTCTGAGGGGAAATAAGATCTCCCTTTTCAGGGCCGTTCTCTCCTGAAAGGCCCTGGTGTGGTTCCTTCACTCTGAACACTTCTTTGAGAGGAAACTTAATCTCACTTGTAAGACAATCACAGAGAAAAAAAGGCCTCAGCAATTTGATGTGAGCACCCCATCTACTATCAATATTTTGACAGATTTCATGACAGCATAATTATTTGCCAGGAATCCTGCCAAGGATTTAATTGTTACATGTGTAATTACACGTTTAGTTGCGGAGATGTTGGAACAAAGCATTGGTTGGGTTATTAATATTATAGTACAAATAGTTTCTTTCATCTTTGCTGCTTCATGCTGTCTCTGTGGCTCCATAATCCAGCTATGAAAGAGGATATCTTACAAACCCTGTGAGGGCACCTCTCACAAATCAATTCATTACCCCATAATATCAGCAGGCAAAGGCGCATCTTTCATAGATCAATTCATTATCCAAGTTCTGGCAGTTGAAAGACGGTAACCGACCACAGTTTCAAGCACCGATATCAGCTTTCAGTGTTTAGGAGGATGACTAGAATGCTGGTGGCAGCCTTCCATAAAAAAAGGAGCTTCTGAACAATGAAGGAACCACAGAATAATAACCTTTTTAATTCTAATGGTTTTATTTTCTTTCATGGTAAAATACACATTTCCCCATTGTTTGTGCTGAGGCTCATAACTATTGTATGGAGCCATAAAAATCCATCTCTCTGCGTAGCATTTTGCTGCATGCCACAGCTGCACTCTCGGATAATGCATCCTTCTCATAAAGCTTTAATATTCAGTCACTGCGCCATGTGATCAGGGAAGACAGAGTGACAGAGAGAATGGTCGAAATTTGTCTGCGTGGAGGAATCTGTTTCGGTTAGTGTCAGTACAGTATTTCTATGGGCCCTGCAGTGCTTGAATATATCAGTATGACTTGAATATAATAGTATGACTAATGCATAAGAGGAAGAAAGCATGCAGTCAGTGGAGCTTGGGTAACAAAGCCTGTGCATAGCAGGTAAAATAAATACACAGGAGGGTGACCAGGAATAGAGGGTGGAATGCTACATATTTTTCAGTGTACGACATTGAGTCCCATGCCCAGCGTTGAGAGGATATGAAATGGATCAACATGCTTTCCCTGTTGAGTGGACAGCATTTAATTGTATAATCCCGTTTAGTACAAAAAAACACCATGACTGAGGACACCCCTGAGATGTTCCAATCCACCGCATGCAGTGAATTACATGTGGGTCAAAAAACAAGCAGATTTATGTAATTATGCAGGGTGATGTGGATTTGGAGTAGCTTGCTACAGTGGAGTAGCTATCTTCACGTGGCTCTTATTGGCCTGTATTCCTTAAGGAGCTGGTGGCTGTCCTCATTAGTAGTCACTGAAGAGGCCTGGCAGTGTTTGTGAAGCAGCACCCATCACATTTCCCCTCCCAGCACACAGACACAGGGGGATGTGTTGTAATTACAGGCGCGCATAAGAGAGGCAGCAACACACCGATCTAAAACGCAGGTGGGTGGTTTGTTGTGCTGGGCCGGATCAGCACGGCTCCAGTCTGTAGGCTACATGCTGTCGTGCTGTTTCGAGTGATCAAGATCCCTGAGCACGTTGACCAAATACCACCTGCCACAGTGCGGATAGGGCATGGCGCAGGTAAATGTTGGGTACATTGATGTTTTGAAAAGCCAAATCGATTCGCCTGTGAGGGATTCCAATTGATAGGAAAATGCAGGCAATTTTGAAAAATATCCTCTTTGTCCTCATGGATGGAAAGAGGCATTCCACCAACAAAAGATTAGAGCTGAAATTTTACAGATACAGAAAATTGCTGTTCTTATATTCTTTGAATTTCTATTAAGCACAACTTCCATTAAAAATACACAAAGAGGTGCTGCTCTGCAGGCAGAGGCTGAATGTTTATATATCCATATAAATCTGAAAAAAAGCATTCAAGTATGGAAGGAAGAGCCTACCTAAACCCCACTAACAATAAGTGCATTTGATGCACTTTGCATCTGGATAAAGGGGTTATAATCAAGGTCCAGGGGAAGAAACGTAATACAAATTTGTTCTCTGATAAGCTGCTGTGATTTGCAGCCAAACACCTGTGATGAGCAGCACCCATCCTTTTATGGCAGCTCAGAAGAACTGAACCGAATATGTTGTGCAGTCACAACATCAAAAGGCAGTGTATTTTGAGATCAAACCCTAGCCAGAATTAACATGTGAATTGCCAAATTCATGTGTTCCTGTTGGAAAATAAACCGAAAAGGGTGATGATCATTTTTATGGAAATATGGTGATGGCTTCAGTTGAATAATCAATGCACAGAATGCATATACTGTGCCTTCAATCATGCTTTTTAATACAATCTACTCACCATTATCTTATTCAGTGGAATTGAATAGATTTGTGGAACTGCTTAAAATATATAGTGTGCTACCAGACAGGCACAGTATAAATAGTATCCTTAGAAGAGAAGAACAGACTGAATAGTAAACATAATAGCAAAACATACCTCGACATACAGTCCCATTTTCCACAGCCTCGTTCCCTGCCTTGCACATGCAGCGTCCAATGGGTACCATCCATTCTCCATCCCCATTACAGTACAGCTTAATGGGTACGTCTACCTCCTCTGCATTAGGGATGCAAACACCCCTCGCAGCCACCAGTGAGGTGCTCTCTGCCCCTGAGAGTGTCTCCTGGAACAACGCCCCGTTCGTGATGATACGAGCACACTTCCGGTAGAAGACACGAACGGCGATGAGCGACATGCAGCCACCATAGTCCTGGAAGGCTAGGTAAAAGCCGTTTCGTGAAACAGGCCCAAAGCTCCGAACCTCAGTGTTGATCTTCATTACTCTGCCCCCTAGGTCCACCTGGGAGAAGCTCTCGTCAGCTGCAATGGTGTCGACCTTGATCCAGGGGTTCTCCATCCAAGCCGGTGAGGTTCTGGTGGCTGTGTCAGAATCTGACTCGTAGTAATAGAGGTTAAATGTCTCTTTACAGGAGCCTGGCACATTGGGGATACTGCTGCAGTCCCTCACTGAGAACTTCATCTCAACATGGATCCTCTGCGCACCGCGACGCCGGATGTACTTTGTCCGTACCCAGTTGTTCTGATTGTTGTCGAAAACATTGCAGACCTGGTAAGTCCGGATGGTATTCATGTTTTCATCATAACCGCTCACCTCCTCCCACTGTAAGGAGAAACATAAAAAAAGAGTCAATATTTTTCCATGTGAATACTTTAATAAGGAGTTTTGTGGAGAAGAAAAAATGGTAATTGAGGCACATAGTTAACCTGATTCATTCAATTAAGTGCAATTCAGCTGTAAAGCAGTAAATGGTCTAGATGTTTCTTATTATACACTATCATAAAGCCCCTGCTGATGCCTACTTTGTAGCTAGAACAAGTATGTTTTCATGCACACTTTATAATACTTTGATTACTGGGAGTAATCAGCTTATGGCAATATTTTGATTAAATTGATTAGATGGTGCGAAGAAACATAATATCTCTAATAACCAAGTTCACATGGATGCAATAGACTAAAGGAACAAATGAGAACCAGCCTTTCCAGTATTTCCTCCTATTCCCTGAGGTAATACTGGTATGCTACCAAAGTTAGTTTTTCTAATCCGTACACAAATTAATATAATCAAATAAATAAACAGTTACAGCAAAAACAAAAATGCAAAACTATCACAGTTATGGGTTTCACTGTTTGGTGTTTATGTGTTTATGACTTCAAGAGGTGGATTTTTTAAATCTAAGAGAATAGCTGCTCTGTGATGACTGAATGGTTTCCAGTGTTTGGACATTTTTGGGGCAGGGTATGAACTCATCTGTTACCTGGTACTTTGTAGCATGGCTTTCTTTGACAGGTAAAGCCAAAAGAATGAGGCTGGCATTATAAAGTTGTCACTAAATACCCCTCTTGGATTACAGTGTCAATAAGCTTGCCTTTTTTTCTATCTAAAAAACTGTAAGATGATACAACTATTTGTTTATATACAATGCTTATTTGAGTGTGAGTATTCATTTTTTAAAACAAATGTTTTATGTTAAAAAATAAAAACTGATTCATACAGGCGAGTTCAGATATTTAGCCTCCGCTTTCATGTCGTCTCATTGAGGAAACAATTCACATACTGTAATGCTTTAAGAGAAACTGGATATGTGACGTTTAGTCACTTAAACAGAGCAGGCAGACTCTGGTTTATGTGATAGTGTGTCTGTTTTTTTATTGTGTCTTAACAGGACACATTCATAGCACATACTGTAACGGGTTATTGACATTGTAGTGAAATCTCCTTTCACTACAGAGTAGTACCGTGGAAACATGACATGAATTTTCCACAATCAAAGTCACACTAAAATGACATAATCACATTACACAGGTAATCATATAAAGAAAAATCTAGAGACAAATTTCGCTGCAGGTTTTCTGGGTATGCTGTTCAGCTTCAAAGTCCACATATTGCATACCAAATTGAACTCACTGACTGTACAGACTCCAGATGCAACCTCCACGGTTTTCCTGCCCCTTGGCCATGGATCAAGGCCCTCAGCTTTAAACACTGTGCGCTCTAACCACCACGCGGGTCATGACCTTGACCTCGGCTTCTCAGCCAAAGGAAAAAGGCTGTTCTCAATCCCGACGAGCAGCTTTGCATCAGCTGCAGCCTCGACCCCTTTGACGGCTCTAACTCCCCCCTCCTTCACTCTTCACTTCACAGCTGATATAATTTCTCAAATTAGTGCCCACTTGGTGAGGATTTTGACAGATTTTGACGGGTTGGGAGAAGAAAGTCACCCCTCTTGTTACAAACCGGCATTCTATCAAACACTCTCTGTCTAATTAGAACAGCTTTAGCTCTTAATTCCCATGTCCTAATTAATCACTGTGAGTGTGATGCTTGGCTTGACCCAAACCATTGAAAGCGCCAACCTAAACAGAACAGACTGATGTGGAGCCAAAAAAAATACTAATAATGAGAGAGAAAAGAATGCAGCTTAACAAAAAAACTTTAATGAAAGTTCAACTATTAAGTATTTTAATTTAATTGCAAATTAAATTGCATACATAACTGTTCATGTCATAAAAGCTGAGTTTTTTTCAGTGACAATTACTGGATAGGTTTAGTTTGAAAAGCATGTTCTCATAATTCTATCTGAAGTGGACTTTTGAAAACACTATAATTTCTTTTTATGTTAAATCAAGTCAAGTTAAGCAGTGTGGATATCAAATTGGATCATAGAGAATACCAGAGAACATGTTGATGCAAGTGGAAATCTACTGTTGCATCACACCAGGGTGAACCAATGTGCTCAGTTTTAATTTATCTATACAGTAGCTTCAAAATCATTCAAATTAAGCGGTTGTGACTGCATGCTGCATATTCTTGGTGTGGTTAAAGGATAAATCTGTCTTTTGGCCCGTACTGGCAGACATCATCATCCCAGGTCATGAGCAGCCATTGACCTTCCCACTTGTTGAGGAGCAGTGGGGAGGCTGTGGGCCAATTAAACAAGAGCAGGCGGTCCGCTTCTACCGAGCACAGAGCATTGGACAATCGCAGTTTAATAAAATGAATGTGGAGACAGGTGGGGGTTGCTGCTAATGAGGGATGCAGACACGGGAAACTGCAGGGGAAAGTGTTGGCAGTGATGTGGGGGAAGGGTTGAGCCAAGCTAAAAAAGACCCCAAACAAAATGTGTTTTGATGGAGGGCCCCTTTTTGTCCTGTCATGGCCTCTTTGCCCCGCTTTCATCACGGCCAGTGGAGGGAAGCAAATGGGGCATAATAAGAGCCTAACGATCAAGCGCAGAGTGTGAAATTAGAAGAAACGTCTTCATTTTCACAGCTTTTTTCCCCTGGCTCTTTACTGAGAGTGGTGTAAAAGGGTGGTCATGTGTTTTAAGCAGTGAAGGTGGAGGTAACGCTGGTGGTGGATGTCAAGATGGATTAGTTAGAAGGGATGAGGTGCCCTCAGATGATGATGGAAACAAAAACTCTAGCTTATTCTACCGCGATCCTGTTACATTTGGCAAAATGTTTCTGAAACACAGAGCTGAGTTGAAAAGTGCATAACTGCAACATTAAATAAACATATGCTTAAAATCAAAGTGATGAAGACATTTTCTTACTAACTAAAGCCATAACAAATATTATCATGAGCCCAATTTGCATTTGTTAAAATACATAAAATTACTTTTAGGTAAACAACAACCAAAGGGAAACTGGATGTGCTTCCTTCCTCTGAGAAATGCCGCACACATGAAAAAGCAATGGTGTGAAACAGAATGGGCGACTGGCTCCAAACAAAAACACATTTTATGTTTTAATTGCTCTTGTTGGGGTCCTGAGTTTAATAATCCTGGGTCAATCAGTGTTGGCAAATCATTTTCAGTGCTTGGTTTAACCTGCGGAGTGTTGCCCATTCGTTACTTCAAGCGGACAAAAAAAACAACACTAGGAAATCACTTGCATGTGGTATTTAATGGCTGAAGTATACAAACCATTATCAATAGTCCTTCAGTACTCCTGTTATATTAGCAAAACATTAAGAAGTCTTACATTTGTGGCTTAGATATTTACTCCCACACTTACATGTAGATTAAGCTGTTATGTGAACTCTCATAGCAAATTTCTGCACCCTTATCTCTCAGCCAATTACACTGATTTTCTGTCTGATTCAAGCTGTTGTCAGATCACGCTCTATTTTGCTAATAAATGTCTTTTTCACACCAACCTTGAGTTGAATGAAGACTATAATTTATATCATGCTAGAGCTGCAATACTGCGAGACAAACGCCCTGCGCAGAAAATCTGTCTGAGGTGAATATAGATTGTGGTGGTTACTATATGTCAGCTGCTCCTCTCTTCCTTCAGAGTTATATGAGGTGCCACAGTTCAGTGACGCTCTGAGAATTAGGTTCAGAATCAATACCTCCTCTGCCACTCGAGGAGAGTGAGAGAAAAGTCCATATGTCTCTGTGGCAGTACGGGTCTCAGCTTTATCTGTAAAGCCAAGCAGAACGCACCGTCTACTCTGAAATATAGACTCAAGTTTACTACTACAGCTAAGACAGTTCAACAAAGACAGCTTTTTGCTTCAGTTGAAAGGATAAAAAAAAAAAAAGTCTAGAGTCTCACACCTTTGTAGATGTTTTTGTAGCAACTTTTCATAGCAACTAATTACTGTATGCTTTTCCGATTTCATATTTCCATCAAAAGCATTTAAGTGTCATTTTGATCTTAATTGGTTTACAATGAGTGAGCACAGACAGGTTCAGAAACATGCCCAAGGACATAAGTCAGTTATTTGTGTAGACGTTAAACACAGTTGTGACCTCAAAGGGATTATCAACAGCTACATTGACTCAAAAGATAAAATCAACCACCGCCACCAACTGTTAATCCGAAATGAAAACAATCCAAAACACAAACAAAATCCTCATGAAAAACCATAGAGGAGATGGTTGCGTTTCGGAGCATATCTACTTTCAAGGGCAGTCAGTCAAGCGACAGATGCCAAGAATCCACAAACAGACACACGGCTGTTGATACGTCATCCGTTATATTGCTCTGTCGGGACTATTATGCTTTTACAATGAATTCATACTGCAAGCAACACAATCAAGTTGTCAAAATTCTCAATTTCTTGCACATCTGCACAAAATGGGAAAACGAAGCCAACGCGCTGATGGTCAACAAGTATGTTGGCTGCTGACAGATTACCACAACTACACTCTCTATGGACAGTGGTCTTCAACAAGCAGTCAAACTTTTGATGAATAGATTTGTCAGGCAAGTGGAAGAGAGACTGATGGTTGTTGCAGTTTGACTGACTGCAGAAGTCTTACTTGGAAGACTACACCGATAGTCAATCATAAAACAAAGAACTAGATCCATTACTGTACCCGTTATTATGGTCGACTGTGAGCTCTGGAGTATTTTATGTGATATTGTATTACATTTTTAATATATTAAAATTATTAGGTTATATTATTAACTTTTTATTGTTCAAAAATAGGTTACTTTAGGGCAAGGCAAGGCAAATTTATTTGTATAGCACATTTAAACAACAAGGCATTTCAAAGTGCTTTACATAAGACATAATATAAAAGCAACACATGGCAAAATAAAATGACATTTAAATATGATTAAAAGTGTTAAATTGAAAATGAAATTAAGCTAAAATAAAGTAAAACAGATACAAAAAGGTGAATAAAAAGTTACAGTGCAGTCCTTTTGATCTGCCGGTGTGTAAGATATTAACGCTAAAATTGCAAACAGAAAATGTTTCAGCTGTGATTTAAAATGAACTGAAAGTTGAAGCAGACCTGGGAGTTTTTTTTCTGGGAGTTTGTTCCAGATATGTGGAGCATAAAAAGTGAACGCTGCTTCTCCATTATTTAGTTTTGACATTGTTAAGACATTAGTTAAGACATGTCTAACAGTTAAAACTCTACAGCTGCACAAGACAACCTCTTCTACGGCCCACAACTGGTCAGGTTAAGGTGACAAATCAGTCAAGCGGCAGAGTGAATGTACTGTCAGAGCACTCAGTGATTTAAAGATTTCATTGTTTTGACATAACATGAACTGTGTATTTATCACATGCTGTCATTACGGTGTTTGAATTAACCTGGACTGGCTTCACAATCTGGTGTCCCGTTACATATCGGCGCTCTATCACTGACACAAGTAAATAAATTATTCACACAAAAGCTGGTAGAGAACCTCGGTGGAAAACTCTCGGGGCGAAGTCGCCCTATTTGCAGTTGTGGGAAATCTGTCAGAACAAGAGTGCCTTCCCTAGAGGGACAGAGGACAAATGACACCCACTCTCTGCATTCAATTACTACAAGAGAGGCCATGGGAGCCAAATCCTGCAGGAGACCCAGCTTCATAGAGAGGAGAGACTCACACACTCACACACACATACACACACACGCAGACTTAAGTAGAACTGTCTGCTGCAGTCAAGTTCAATTACCACTGTCCACTACTAATGCACAACATGTGCAACCAGGAAAACAATTCCATCTTTTACCCCCCAGTCCACAAAATTACATGTGGATTATGTTTGCATATTTCTTTGCATAATTCCTAAAATATAATTTCACAGACTTTAATTGTGAATCACAGAACATTTGTGGTCACTTTAAACTCCAGTGAGTCCAATACAGGAATATGTTCAACAAATTACTTATAAAGGAAAAAGAAAGGTTATGTGAAAAAGAGTATGCCCTCTCGGTCGGCCACACATGCCCAGAATTATACGTAAACAACCTCAATCTTATTGCGGAGGAATTCTAATACAATATGCAGTATCTTTGATAAATCACAAGGAACTGATTTGTCTCACAAACATTTCGCAACAAGCACTACATATTGCAGCGCTGCAAACTCTGCTGTGTGTGTCCCTAAGTGACACTAGATTTATCCCAGTACAGCACATTATGACACATCCATAATGATAACCTAACCCACACACACACCACCTCATTATGTTCTCCGCCTATGCAGGAGACCTCAGTTTTCCTTCCACAGTAGCTCTGTGTGTTCCCTGCGGCCATAAGTCTATTTCTAAATAGCTGCTGTTGTCAGTACTTCAGCGTAGCAGTGAGAGGGTCAGGAGGTCTGACCCGGGGCCAGTCGCATAAAAATAGACCCACTCATGACTAAATATAGTTTTAAATCAGACTTGTTACACATACTTAAACTTACCTGTTGCATGAAGCCTCCCTATGAGTGATTAATTTAAGACTGACTTAAATAGCCTGTCAAGCAATGCATTATGGGTGAAATAAGACACTTCAAAGAGGAGAGAAAAAATGACGGATACAACTTTGACATTTAGTGGCAGAATATTGACACAGTTTACATCTGCTGAAACTCTGTCTGCTGTAGGAATACAATGCTTAAAAAGTCTATTATTTAGTAGTTTAATCTAATTTAATGGAAATCTGAAGCAACACCAAACATGAAAAGGTAAACAGCATAGATCCTCCTCTGAAAGCTGAAAAAAAGTACAAAAAAACAAACACAGACATAGCCAGAGGGAGAGGCGGTTAACTTCCTCTTTCAAATTAATTCATACTCTGTTTATTTATCTAACAGACAGGCTTAAGACAAGTCTAACCTGATAATCTAAGACCAGTCTAAGGCTAAGACTAGTCTTAAACTAAGTTTATACAACTGGCCCATGATGTTCACAGAACTGTCGGCTCCTCTTGAGAAGAAAACATTGACCACTTAACCCTTTAACCCTGCCCTGCTAGCTCTCTATACATTATCTCCATGTCATATAGCAGCTACTCAATGCAAAGCAAGATCTCTGAGTTTGAAAAAGAAGTGTATTAAAGTAGTTTAGTATTACTTTCTTCCTCTTACATTATTCTTTTTTTGATGTAGTTTTGCTGTTCAAAGTGAAAAATCAAAAAATAAAACACTGTTGTATCATCATTGTATATCAGTGTATGCATTTTTTTGGGGGGGTTAAGACCTCATGAAGTTGCCCTGAGACATATGTGTTGAGACTACATGACGGTCCAACTATACTGATTGCATCAGTTTGTCTGTGTGGGTGGATTGAGGCATGTGATGTGTGTGAGTTTTTGTGCTTGTTTGTTTTTTTCCACAGAATCACATCTTTATCACAACTTTAGTCAGAATGCAGCAAACTTCCAAAAACTGCCCCAGGATAAATTCTGGTACAGTAACTATTACACTGGTTCTCTGTGTTTTCGGCATCTCTGTCAAGAATAACAATAAAGACGTCTTGCTTGACTGGCTTCAGGACAGCATAAGTTTGGCTGTCATTTTACATAATTAAAAGGAGGACCTGCCTGGCTATATGCAGAGAGGCTTATAAAACTTGATTTACGTGAGCTGAACTGAGAAAGTTGACTTTATAGCCATATTTGAAATAATTTCTTATATAAATAATTAGATTGGCGTTATTGAAATATCCTGTTAAATCAAAGTGGAATAACACCAACCACCATAACATTTTTTTGACTTAATATTGCACTGTTACTTGTTTGTGTTTCCATTGTGCCATGAAAGTATCACATGTCAAGTTAGGATATATTTCATGAAGCTCTACAGAGTAGTGAAAGCCAACTGCTGATGCGGCGCTGCGCTGGATGTTACTGATCCACCGACTAAGCCCACGAAGCCATGCATATATGTGTGTAAGACAATAGCTTCTGTAAAGCACCTCTTGCTGTTATACTGAGAGGGAGAAAGCGAGCTATGTTTCCACACCTGTTGCCCCGGGCCACAGGGGACAAGCTATCTCCAACTCTCTCACTCTTCACTTTCCGACGGACTGTGCTCTTGACAAGCTCAGCCGTATCGTCGTAAAACTTCAGTGCCCACGCTGATAAGGCCAACCTATACCTGATTAAATCCAGGGGGCTTAGGAACTTGTTCGCATTTCATTTCACTCCGAGAGAGGGATATATCATAAGTGCATTTGGAGGTTTTTCAGAAAGGGGCAAGGCATTATCTTTAAGTCAAAAGCAGAAAATGAGAGGCAGGCATTCAAAAGTTCTCTTTGTGAGCCTGTTAGCCAAACTCAATGTGAAGAGAAAACTAGCCCAAAATCAGTCAATACACACATGTTACTGTAGATGATTATTGAAGCGCTTGAAGGGGGCTTTTGTGTTTGATGTTTGTATCCTAATTTCACCTCACTTTGGCCAGAGTGAGCAGTTTTACTGAACAAAATTGCTTGCATGAATGACCTTCCCTGATTTATAAATATTCAGATTTCTAATCTGACTGAAGTTTCCACTGAGCTCATTATAGGTTGAGTGAATGTTTTGCTGTATTGGACATTTTGCAAAGATGAAAGGAAGATGTGATGTAAACTGTCTTTGGGGTTGGTTTGTGTGTGAGTAAGCCCTCTTTGTGCAGATTGAATCCAGAGCTGGCGAGAGAAAAGTAAACCAGGCGTCTTTATGCTTTGGTATTAATGGTAGGAATTAGCAGGGAGGAGATAACATGGCCTCAGGTTGGGAGAGACGAGGTTGTCCAAAATTATTGCTGAACAACTTTGAAGTTGTATCATGGAACTGTTGAAGGCCAACTCTTTTTTTTGTGTGCAAAAAGACACAGCATGATAGAGTATAATTCAAACCATCTTTAATACAAACCACAGAAGCATAAATAATTGAATAAAATCGGCAGTGGTTTTTTGAAATGCACCAGCAAATAAGTCTACAACATTTTTTCTCTCTTTTGGAGTCATTCTAAGAAGTCTAAATCTTGTGGTGGGGAAAGAAGTGAAGGAGACTGAGACTTTGGTTTTGGCTGCTTTAAGTGGGCCTGGCTTGCATGTGGCTAGGAGGAACCAATTCCCTGGCAAACCATGTGGAAATACTGTGCATCAAACACCAACAGGGTCTATATAACACGTAGCTTCTAGCATGGCACACACACACAGGAATTCAGCTTTAAGTTTATGATTGTTCATTCATTCTGTGTTTGTCATGAACCAGAAAGTTCAGATCGGGTTAAATGTTCAAAACCAGGATTATTAATAGAGGAATAAACCCAATAAATGTGGCACTGGAGAATAGTCAAATGTAGGAATAAAAATGTAGTTTTCTTTATTAAACATCTACTAATGTGGACTCACATCACTCAGTTTGAATTATTTCTATTAGCCGCACATTCACAATGTTTAATATTCCACTTTTTGTTTTTTGGTGAAATAATTGATCTCACTCGGGGGAGCAGGCTGGTTCATTAGATGATCTTTGACCTTAAAGTGAGAAACCAAAACACTGGCACCAACCAGAAATAAATGTATCATGGGGGATTGAACAAATATACACGAGTTGCACTTTTACATCTAACAAAAGAAAGAGGGCGACCCCACACCTCATCTTTGTCTCAATATGCAATTGCATTATCACTTAAATAATAGTTCAATAATTGAATTAAACCTTAATTATCAGAGGGCAAAACATACTGAAAGCAGAGCATGTCACTTACGCTGTTGTCACTGGTCCCTGATACGGGGTAGACTGTCCAGCCCAGCTCCGCCGTGGCCGTGGTGGAGTCCATGAGCGTCTCTGTGGAGAGAAGGAAGGAGAGACGACGGTCAGATAATCTCCTGACAACATGTAAAATTAAAATGCTTCTGCTGTTAAATGGAAACCAGTATTAGAAACATTTTGAGAAGAGGAATATACGCAGATGGTCAACATATTTGTGATTATTATACAATATGCATATATTTTAATTAGTATTTTATTTGCTTCTTTCTTGTTTTTCCAACACATTTTGTTCATACATGTTATCTAAGCATTGTCACGTAATTACTGTAGCGCATAGAAATACAGAAAATTATTTACCCAAGCATAGTGAACAACATTTTTGATCATCAATTAATTGTTTAAGTAATTTTTAAATTTAAAAAAAATCCTGGTTCAACTTTGAGAGGATTTTATGAGTTTTATTCTTTTAGTTGGACAAATTCAATTCAGTTCAATTGTATTTATATAGCACCCAATCACAACCAAAGTTATCTCAAGGCACTTTTCACATAAAACAGGTCTAGACCATACTATTACATTTTATTTAGCAATATCCTGTAGTAACCTTAGGCTCTGAGGCCTTTCAGTGTACACTTCTCTGCTATTTCTGATGTCTTACAGACTGAACGATTTAGCAACAAAAATAACTGACAGAGTAATCAATGGTGAAAATGATCATTAGCTGCAGGCCTATTATAACCACACTGAGACAATCCATGTGTTGCTTTAAGGAATAGACAGATTTTGAGTTTTGATTTTAGTAGTTTCATAACAGGTCATACATATCCCAGCCAGCTGAACAAAGCCATCAGTCCGTGTGACTTTGTAGGGAATATAACAGACTGGAAAAGCAAATCTCCACGGCACAGAGGAGGGGCCGTGGATTAACTAGTGGAAAGAAACACCTCTGGTAATTGGGGTCAAAGACAATGTGCCCCCTGTCTGTCATGAGGTCCTCATGACAAACATACCACCAGCCTGACCCAACTGTCTGTCCACGCTTCATATTTTCACCTTGTGTCCCGCTGTACCTGAACCCTCATGCCCTCTTTTTTCCATCACTGACTTCCCCCTCAGCTCAGCTCTGCTCTCCTCTTAAGAAGGCAGATCTAATGAATTTTTCCTGCTGATTAGGCCTGTTTCAGTCTTGCACTGCTGAACTGCAGCAGATGAAGACAGCATTCATCAGGTCCGATGTGTCAGCTGCAACTCCAAAATGCCACAGAGGGA
Source organism: Scomber japonicus (assembly GCF_027409825.1). Classification (NCBI taxonomy): domain Eukaryota; kingdom Metazoa; phylum Chordata; class Actinopteri; order Scombriformes; family Scombridae; genus Scomber; species Scomber japonicus. Next base: position 28,938,461 of record NC_070580.1, on the reverse strand, counting down.
TTTAGAAACCCCCCTCCCTTTGACAAACACGGCTACTAAGCTTAGCATAAGCCACATACGGCGACTGTGATACAGATCTGGTGAGCAATTGAGTGTGGTGGTGTGATATGAAGAGACTGCATTGATCTTCATAGGGTGGGTTAATTAAAAGTAAATCCTAATGAAGAAACATAGCAGAGCAGGTAAAATCATATAGCGTATATATAAAAAATTCTTTGTGAAATGTACTACACAGTGAAAGAAACCAAAAATGGAAGATCTGAAATTACGTCTCCTGGGATTTTGTTTAATGCTCACTGCACACTCAGCTTTGTACCAGCATGCAGGATATTTTAGAGACTTCCAGTTGTTTCATAACCCTGGATTTCCTCTGATTTATATTCCAGCAAAAGCCACAGCTTTTAATTAACAGGCTCCACACGCATCAGTTTATTTCAGGGCCTTCTGCTGACTTTCCCCGTCTCACCACTACTCACAAGACATAATGCTAGATTTCACATCCTATTCAGTTATCACAAAGCCCAAATCGTATAATTAGGCAGATGAGACTGCAATTGAGCAGCTATTGATAACCTTGTGTGTGACTCTGAGCAGAGCAGCCTACATGGGTGTTAGGCAGTGAAATGGTAATTATCCCCCATAATGATAACGATAATTAGTGGAGGAGTAAAGTGAGAATAATGAACCCCCTCTGTGGTGGTTTCGGGAGTGTTGTGGGGGAATGGGGAGCACATTTCCCCAGGAATGTTAACACAGACTGGGTGACACCCAACCTCTCCCCTTCCTCTTTTTTTTCCCTTTTTCAGCCGCATATTTCCCCAATTTCTACCTGTTTTCTCTTCTCACCACTCGATCTTTTATTTTGCTCCTTTCTTAATATCTTTCCCCTCTCTTGTTTCTCCCTTCTTTCTCACCTCTTTCTCCTCTTTCTCTCAAACATAACCCCATACCTTTTTCCTTCCTTCCTTTCCCTCCCTTCCTCTCTCTTTCATGCTTTGTGTCTCTCTCCTCCTATCCACCATCCCGCACGCTGGACAAGCAGCACCTCACCCTGAAAGACTGATCACTTTTCTTCCTCCCGCTGTCTGCGCTTCAGTCCTGGCAGCCGAACCGATTCATTACCACCCGAAGAGCGGAGTAGCACATACCTCACCATTGTCAGCCACCACCTCGTTCTCAGTGTGAACCCCCAGCCGTGGCAGAGCATGGCTGCTCAGCAAGACATCGTTGGCTATTAATCAGGAGGAGGACAGGTTGTAGAGGTGCTCGCTTGAATCCAACCTCACAAAAATCACTTATTTTTGTTTTTGCTTTTGTGCACTATTGTTGCTTCTTGTCACCTCACTTCTAACTTATTCAATACTTATCAAAAATCATCTTTCCCTAACCTTAACAAGTCCAATGAGTGCCTAAAAACAGCCATTAGAAAGAGGATTTTTTAAACATGCTTTACTTGCAACACCAAAATGTGCTTTTCAGTGGGACACGTCCACTGCTCTAAGATCTAATGATAAATTGCCGCCTCACGATTTCCTACTCCCAGTGCTGAGTGTCTTTGCATTTTTTTGTGGCAGTGGAGTGATACATAAAAGCGTTTTAACAGTTTGAGCTCATGGGAAAATAGCCTCTAAGTTGGCGTTCAAAGGCAGCAGTGATACTTCAATGTCTACACAATGAATTAATTGTTTTTAATATCAAACATTCATCTACAAATCTTCATATATTTTCTGAGAATTACAGAGTATATCGACAACATTATCATAAATAATTCAAGCGTGGACGTCTTTTATTCTTTGTTTCTTTTTATAAACTTGATACCATTGACTGTTGAGGGGACTATGAATATGCAATGAGGACTAGAGGAGTCTAAGAAAAGCCTACTAGGCGGAGAGTGCTTCCTCCAACACTTCCTGAGACTAAGGAGAGAGTTTAGTGCTGATCTGAGAGAGAGAGAGAGCTCTCCAGTGAGAGGCTGTCTGAAGTGACAGGCGGGGGAGTGGGGGTGAGGAGGAGGAGAAGGGATGGGGGCCGTGGTCCTACAACAACACTCTTCTTCTCTAAGAGGGGTCAATGTTGCATCTCAGCTTTCTAAAGAAGGCAACAGCATTTTGAATGAGGGATACAGAGAGGAGAGCTGTTCACAGAATAGACATTTCAGCTCCAACAACTACAAGTAAGAAAATAAACATTTTACACATGCAAATATATACAAAACGCCTTCAGACTGAAAGTTATCTACACGCTTTTGTGTTCCAGTAGTTAATAAACAACATGAACACAGGATCCATTCACTTTCTCTGCACCTGGTGCTGTTCACCTCTGGTTATATTATTTCTTATTTTTCTGCCAGACTGTTTCTCAACAATTGCGGTTTCAGCGGTGACTCAACATTCATACCTTTTCCAAAGGGCACGTAAATCAGGATTTGACAGGTGGATGGCCAATTAGTTAGAAGATATAGACAGATTTCTGCAGCGTGAGTGATGGATGGAAACTTTCTCTACTGTCATGAATAATTCTCCGTCTAAACTCAACCTTCCGTCTCATTCACCTTTTCCCTGAGCGGTAACCACAACAACAGTAGCTTTCCAAACAAGCACAGTCACGCCGGTGCATGCTTGTGTGTAATTATAATGTTTAAGAGCTCACTTTTAGATATTTCTCCTTGACTTCTTTTTATGTCTCGGCATGAAGAATCCCATTTGACAACTGCTTTGCAACTTATTGCATCACTATTGAGGAAATACCCCGCATATAAATTACTTGGACATGGTAGTTCAAACCAGAATCAAAGAGAATATACCAATTTTTCAAACAAACTAGCCTATATTTAGGGCCTAGAGTTTAATGAGGGTATTTTGAAGAAGCAATTGACCTCTAAAACAGCGTGAAGCAGCTTGGAGGCATGACTCCTTTTTATCTTTCTCACCAGCGGAACTGTAGCCTCTGCTCTCTATGGAACAAATCCCTTAACATTCAATTCAACGTCAACCCAAACCACATTATGGTGCTTTCCACTGCTGTGATAATGTCAGCTATAAGGGCTAAAAAGCAGCTAAACATTCTCCCTATAAAATACCACGCTATGTAAAGTTCAGTTTAACCATCGCCAAAGCCGGGCGCATGTACATTCACTTGCATTTCACTGTACACCTGAAACCCTAGCATTTGATGGCAAATGTGGGAAGATTGCGGTATGCAGTGAAGTTGTGGAGTAACATGAGAAAGCTGTTCATTGTGCTAAAAACAGAACCCTATATAGTGGACCCAGCACGGAAATCTGCCCAGATTAAGGGGCAAAGCAATGATATGCCCCTGAGGGAGCTAGTGCCAGTGCAGAGACATGATTCATAGACTTAATGATGGACAGGGCTACTGTATGGCCTGTTGGAAAGAATAACAGCCTGTTTCATTTGGAGGGAAGAAGTGGATGGAGCCCCTGCTTCAGAGCGACTAGGCTCAACTTATCTGTCACCACAAGCTGGGCCCATTAAGGTACAGTAGAGCTCCCACCACTGTCACATAACAGCATATTCCTGTGTGCTAAATGAATTCTTAATCCCACGTTTACAATGAAACAGGGGCATTGTGGGCCATGTGGCGCTGGCCCAAACCCCAGTAACACAGCTTTTTCCTCTATTTTCAAGAGTCAAAGACAGACTGGCACACAGCCCTGGCTATCCAGGCCACTTCATGGTGTGTCATTGGTGAGACATCACTCTGTCAGGGAGATTTATATGGAGTGAAGGTTATTGTTGGGTCTTGAAAAAGGCAGGTTCACAGTTGGGATGTTTCGAGGAGCGATGAGGTAGAGCTCAAAGTTCAGGCCCACCTCATCAAGGCTGCAGAGTAGTGTGTTCCCAAGGCAAAGGAAAGATGAGGGAGGAAGCTGGGCAGTTGATTTTGGCAAAGGACGGCGCGGTGTGAAATATGGTACCGCACACACAAACACGCACGCACAGAAAGTAGAGCACTCTCGGAGCACTAACTGTTGACAGAATGATACAGCATGGCGTTCCCAGGGGCCTCGAGCAGGATGTACGACAGTAATCCCTACACAGCCGAGCCGTGTTATCAGTCAGTATAACTTTACTTGTCAGCAAGGCCAAGGGGCAACAGCCAAAAAAATGTAAGAGAAGTAAAAACTAGTACCTGACATATGACTAAAAAACTGTCAGGTCCAATAGAACTGTGACTGACTTTTATTTTTCTGACAATGGAATATGGTGTTATTATTGTCCCAGATATACTGTACAGGGGGGCTGTTATCTTTAACCATATGCTGCCTTTGTTTACATAGAGCTGCCCAATTGCAAAGCAAGTATTTTATGTTCTAAGTTCAAATTTAGAGATACAAAACATTAAAGATGACTTTTTTTCTCCCTCCAGATTTGTTCTACTAAAACCGACCAGCTTTGCGAAATATAATTATCCCAGAAGCTAACAGGAACAATGCTTTTTCCCCACTGTTCCATGGAAAGTCATAGTTATTTTTCAGAGACTACCACTGTCTTCTCATCCTCACCTCAGATAACAACACTCCATTCTCATGTCAATCATCCGAAAGTAAAGCTTTTCTTTCCACGCATGAAGATGTGTTTTTGCTATTAGAGCCACCTGTAGGTGTATCATTAGTGTAGCTTCACCATTAAAATGTAGTTAGTTCTGAGTGACACCATATTTCATTGGCAGAGACACATCAATCTGAGCTATAAATTGAGAGTGGGAACAGTCACCTGGCCAATCATAAGCTGTGTGAAAGAAACCTGGCTAATAACACAGGCTAGAGGATTTATAAGTATGCTTTCCATATTTCCTCAAATCCCTGACAACCCGCCGAGACCTGTTTAACAGATCAGTACAGTTTAAATTCTGCAGTGGAAAATTCTGTAAAAGCGGGTCCCACAATTTTATAAGCAGCAGCTGAGGAGAACATGCATATGATTCAAAAAAAAAAAAAAAAAAAAAAAGAAGAAAAAAGAGGCCATACAAGTGACATTCATCTATCCATCCAATCATTTTAAGTGCTGCACGAGCAATGTGGCGATCTTCTACTGCGGTGGAAATACCTGCAGCAGTGAAGTTAGACAGGCATGTACAAATCACTCATCATCAGACTGACAGCTTTTCAAATACCACTACTAATTGACTTGATGGAAATAATCACTACGAGCCTCCCACACCTTGCCTACAAGCCATTAGTTAAAACTGGATGATTAAAAAAATGTACACAGCTTGTGCAAGAACATGAAGAATCCTTTATTTCACGCTTGTGTGGTCCCTGGCTTCACAAGAGGGATTTCATTCTCTCTCTCTCTCTCTGTCTCTCTCTCTCTCTCTCTGGCTTCTATCTTATTCATTTTCTTAGCCTCTGTCTCTTCCTTTCGGTTGTCCTTGATTAGGCTGTATAGGTAATAACAGTGACAAGCCCTGCAGGAACCGTAAGACCATGATACGCTTGTATTAGTCCAAAAGACACGATGTTCCCCCCAGCTTAAAATATACTGGAATTGGAAATGTGGGAGCAAAGGGACCCATTTCCCCCTCCTAATTTGTCCTACATGAGATGATGGCTGTGGTAGTCAAGGGAGCAGCTATCTCCATGCCAACAGTTTTGATTGGCAGCTCTGACAAATGCCAGGTTAGCTCAGAAGGTGGAGAAGACGCGCAGGAGATATGACGCAAGAAAAGATGCTTAGAAGACAAATAAAGTGGAAATATGTAGCACACAAAGAGTTTGAGGTGTGTGTTTGCATACTTTGGTGTGTACGTAAGTCTAAATGAAAGATCGCTGCCTCTTTTTTATTGTGACGGCCTGTCCTTGTATTTGGCTGATAAAAGAACACCCCCCCTCCTCTTTATCTGATATCTGACCGAACCTCACTCCAATACATTACGTATGCCAAGTCAAGTCATTAAAGTCTGACAAACAAATCCAGTTTATGACCCATTCTACATCATTTTAAAGAGCCTCTCATCCTCTGAAAGATCCTTTAAAACCTGTTGTAAATTCCTGTGCAGAGTCTCTGCGTCCTTATCATTTGAAGTTTAGTGATAGTTTAGTGGAGCTGTTGACCTGAGAGAGCTGCAGCTTTGTAGCAGGGCTGCAGTCTGGTAAGAAAATCCCTTCCTACAATAAACAGGTGGAGACTGTGAAATATCAACACATCCCTACCTGCTCAAATCATAGCAACAAGGCCTTAAAGCGTATAAGAAAGTCTACTCTTTAAGACGATATTTTGACGTATTTGAGTCAGTGTTTCCCGTCTCAGAGAGACATGTAACCCGATCAAGTATATTTGTCAATGTGGTTTCGCTGTTTTCCAAGAAAAATTGTAAATAATATAAGTGGGGATATTCTCAACCACAATACCCCTAATACACGAGGATTGTTTTCTTCTTATTAAAGGTCTGTTAAGCAGTGAATTGTGGATTTAGAAAGTTAAGCACTGAAACATTCAAGCCAGATGGTAACAGCCAAGCCTTCACAGAAACATTCATAAAGCCCAACATGTCCTGAAAATACTGGGGGAACCAACACGCCACACAGGTTGAGACATTCAGATGGAAACAAAGTAAATTATGTTCGACAACACGCTGCTGAAAATGTTCCACAGTTGTCTGCTTGACTAAAAATATTCACAAAATGGAAATGTGCAAGATAGCCGTTTCCATATTTCTTATTATGTTAATTACAGAGGAATATTCTCTATTCTTATTACTAATTCAGCGTCTCTAAAAAGAATATAGTGTACCGAATAAAAGATAAATAGGAACCTCTGAACATAAAAAATATCCCAAAATGAAAAAAAAGAAAAAAATAATGTCCTCTTTTATTACAACAGACTTGAGGCCAAATAAGGTAGAGACAGTGGACCAGTCTTATAATTTCAGCTGTATTCAAATCTCAATGTTTAGTACTTTATTTGAGCCAGAATTATACGTTTAGTTGCATTTAATCCCTTTAAAGCTTGAATTTCAGCGCCTCTATTTGAGACACATATCAAGACTGTTCAAAGATTTACCAACACCCCACTGAGGCAAATGACAACTGAAGACAGCAGCATGTGCTTGACAAATGGGTTTTGCATGTCATCATATATCAAACAAATCTGTCTCCAAAAACACCATGTTTTCTTCTTTTTTTCCTACCAGGTTTGTTTTCTGGGTCAAGTACTGGGGGAGAGGGTAAAAAGACCTTTAGACATCTTTGTGTTTACTGACAAATGTGACTCATCTAGAGCTGTAAATGTTTCACAAAATCTAAATAAATGAGTTGTCGCCCCTTGCTGCAAAACTGTGTGTCTTTGTGTCAGGCTGAGTTATGATTACAAGCAATCAAAGATGCAAACACGCATCCCACACCTTTTCAGGATTTTTTTTTTTTCTGAAATAATCAGCTTTCAGGAAATCAAGCTTTAATAGAATTTACAGAAACTACACTAATGCAGTCTGGAAACAGCCCAGCTTTTATTTAGCTTCAGTTATTACCACTCAGGTTTGTTTGTGTGTGTCTTTTAATAACTGTAATGTATGCTATTGAATGAGCAAAGATGCTGGATGCTATAGCTGAATGACTAACCTTGGTCCATTCACATAACCACTGTCCATGCTGTATACATGCATAAACATTGGTGCACCATTATAACGTGTAATGTATTGTGTGACTGCCTGTGTACACATGTGGTATCACTTAGAGTCAAATTATTCTTCTTTAAGATGTTCTTTAAGATGGCTTTTGATAAACTGCAGTAACCACAGTAACAGTCACCAAGATGTTTTCTCAGTAACTGATATAGGAAATAAAATGTAGTATATAATCTTATTTACGTCCTGGGAATGACATACGGCTGAATATTTTTCATAGAGCCTATAATTTTCAACAAGTGAAACAATTGCTGCCTCTGGAACACCGGTTCTTTTAGCACTAAAGCCAGAAATGAGTACTGCATTTACTGATACAATATCTATTCAGTGTGTGTTGTTGCTTTTGATTGTGAAAATGGTGTAGAACTGGTTCAGTGTTTTCCATGGTCCAAATACTGCACACTGGCACTATATAGGCTCAAAAAGCAACATCTGATATAAATGTCACGCAAACAAATGTGAGAATTGTATATTTGAAGTGTTGGCATGTGCAGTCATGTCTTTTTGGTAACTGAGATAAAATCAATAGTTGGCTTATCATTATCAAGAATTTCATATGTGTTCAAGCACATCTGCAGCATGCACTGGCAGCAAAGCAAAAAACAGCCTGTCTGTTCAATTACACTGGCAACGCATTTGGTAAACATATAATCAAATAGATAACGGGTTAAGAAACTGAAATTCATAAATAGTTTGAAATAGCTACTCAACCGAATTGGCCTATAAGCCTTTTTTTCATCTATTCTGTCAGGTACAACATTTCCTGCCAGTGTGTCATGCAAAGGAATTTGAACAGTGTTATTGATGTGTGAGAGCATCACGGGGTCAAACTAGGGGAGTTGATCTCTTGCCAGTCAATGCAGCATGTCTGCCAAGAAAGTCATCAGATCACAGTTGTTTCTCTGTTTGGGCAGATATCACAGCTCTGCAGTGCACGCACACACACACACACACACAGAGACACACACACACAGAGACACACACACACACACACACAGAGACACATAAAAACCCATCCACCTCCAAAGATCTCCTGCTAGTTAATCAATGGCACGGTGTACTTAGCCAACATATTTTCTCACTATTCTGTTGCTTGATGTTGGAGGGCAGAATAACATCAGGACAAGAGACCTTAAATTATCTATGTGTATTAAAAAGCGATGAGGTAGGTGTAGAAAAAGGAATGATGCCGTATGCGGTTGAGCAACTCGCAATAAAATAGTGCTGTTACGGATGATATGGTATTATCATCTGAGGAGAGGGAGGCTCGATGTAAGGGTGTAATAATTTGTATTAATGGGTATCTTTACGTGTGTTTTACAATGCCTGCAGTCATGTAGAAACGGTAAAAGGAGTAATGATTTATTCTCACTTAGTGGTACACCATAGACACCGTGTCTGGCATCCCCTTCTTCTAATTTATCTCCTCTTCTCTTATCTCTCCCATCTGCCTCCTCTGTTCTGTCTCTCCTGTTTCCTCCTTTCCTTCCACAGCTCACCTTATCTCTGATCCAGCTAATTCTTTCCTCTTTTTTTTCCTGCCCCATGTTCTGCTCTCGTCCCTTACGCTCCTTGACCTGTGGAGGAGGCGGTTGAACCACCTAACAGCCGTGACTGCTTAACTATCACCAAGACTGTCTGTCCCCACCCCACTTTTCCTGACGGGGACCACACATTTCACGGAAGAGCGAGGCGGAGGGATCACACAGGAGGTAAAGCGCGACGGTGGATTCCAGGCCCGTGAGCTAGCTCCTCTCCCTCTCTGGCTTTGGAAGAGTTATGGGGGGGTAGGGGGGGTCACAACCCTCTGGAGGTCTATAAAGTAGAGAATGGGAGGCGGTGGAAGGCAGTACCTCGGCCATATGCCTGCCTGCCTGGCTGCCTGGCTGCCTGCTGCACTGCTGGGACCATTACTGCATCCAATCACACAGACACAGAGCAACAACAGGCCTCACAATAACCCAAATATCGCTTACAGTACCAGCACCCCTAAAGCCCCTGCAATCAACATCCTTTTAATCACCGACTGCACGGCACAATGGAAATTGTGTTGGCCAACCATTAAGGCACCTTTAGGACCCTCTGTTAGTCAAACTAACATACACTGGGAGATATTGGATACCAGTGGAGCGCAAACAGAGAGCTAATGGTTTCATGGTGGTCAGCTGTGAATGAGTGGGTGAGACAGAAACTGAATAAGAGCAGGGAAAGAAAAAAAGCAAAGCTGGACAGCAGTGCCTTACACACTGTTTATGTGAGGTTAAAAAAAGGAAAAAAAGAAAAACACTAGACTCATTTCCATGACCTGTGTCTGTCCTCACAGCATTACTGTGTGTATCTTTCATCCCAAATCAAGGCCAGCAAGAGCGAATTACACTGCTTAGTGTAGAAATTTAAAGTCTGCAGGGACAAAATTGGGTCATCTACCATTTCATAAAAGTGACAGCGACTTGAGTTACGGAGCTCACAACAAGAACACAATGATACATTTTATGAATCGTTTTAAATTAGCCTATAATAATTAACTTGAGTCCTTGTTTAGCAAAATTGTAACATCTTTACAGGCAGACACATCAATATTTTATAGATGGGGCACACTGTGGAAACACTGCACACTGTGTCTTCTTATGTATTCTAGTCCTCACACACATAAATCGATGTAGTAGTGGGCGGATACAGACTTGTTTGGGGTCAGACGCTGCAATCAAAAAAAGTTTTTAGCTTCACAAATGGTAAGGGAGTTTAATGTGTTGAAGGGTACTTTGGCATGAATTCAAGCTGGATTACTTATATGTTAAGGAGTTATGTTGTGCCTATGGCAGCTATATGTATAGACTCCAAAGCTGGGTCTCCGGCTTCCTCTGACACACCAAAAACATGCAGATTAGGTTAATTGGTGACTCTAGATTGCCCCTAGGTGTTAATGGTTGTCTGTCTCTCTATACTATATGCACCCTGATGGACTGCCAACTTTTTTCCAAAAAATATGTATAACCTGTGGTAGTAAGTTGGAATGAAGTTGGATAAAAAGGTTTAACGCAGAATTTGGTGATAATTTATGTCTTATGCTTTATGAACAGTCAAATCAATCGTGTCAATTTTGACCTTGGAGGACAAAAGTTGCACAATTGACGGGAAGACAACAGGGGGGCTAGAGGATAAGTGGTATAGCAAAAAATGAATAAATCAAAGAACATTCAACATGAAGTCAATTCAAAACCTTCACCTTCAATCAAACAGCCTAAATGTAAAAACAGTTACTATGGTACAGTATAATGCACAACACAACTAATACTTCTATTCAGTGTTCAAGTGGCAATCTAACAATGAGCTCTAACATAAGAAGCCTAAACATTCAGAGACTGTCTAAATGTAAAGTGAAGATGGACAGAGAGTTAGTAACAAGCATTTTGAAGGCAAAGAAAGAGGACTACAATGCGGACAGAACCTGTCTGATCTTGTAATGATCAAAATCTAACAGTACACACCAAATATGGCAATGCAACATCAAATGTTAGAGGAAAACTTCCTCCCTGGCTTTTACAGCATGTGTTTCCCCTATTAGGACGCTGCCCTGTGTGGTAGAAGGTGCAACAAGTTGGCTTCGTCTATCTGTCATGTGGTATTATGTCAGGAGCAGGAAGGTGTAGACCAGGCTTAGCCTCTTGCCCATAAACTCAGATAAATGTTTGCATTACAACCTTCAAGGTAAACAAACAGTGTCTGTCTCAAGTTAAGTCCAGAGATGCTTTGTGATTCTCTGTGGAATGCAAAGTCCTTCTTTGCTCTACAACTTCGAGCTCTCCATGTGTTTGTTTTGTAGCCATTACAGCCACTTAGCCTGACAGAGCACTTTGTTCCCCCTTATCTCCTGAAACGCCTGAAACGCATAAGTGTTTTCAGCGTCTGCTCAACCTTGGGGTTTAACTCGCTATCACCATGTTTACTTGTGACACAGATCAAAGACAGATTGCTTTAGAGCGAGCAGTCGTAAAGAGGGATAGGCATAGTTCTGTGACTTTACGGTTTCATTCCAACAGGGAAAAGACAAAAGGCATATTTCACCACCGAACGGCCACCTCTGACAGGAAAGCGCAGGAGAAAGACGTCCAAACAGTGTTGAGAGTGGAGAGTAATAGCAGATAGTGGTGCCCAGGAGAGGAAGAAGGGAGAGAATATTTGTCTGTTTGAGTAATTTGCCTGGTGTGGCTCAAAGTCAGGACTCAGAGAGCCAAACCCTTGTCAACATACCAGAGCAACTGCTTGTTGCTATGGTTACTGGTCAGCGGGGGTGCTGCGGTGTGATGGGCAGTATGTCATTAACAGTAAGGGATGACTCTATTCCCCCTTAGTGGAGATAACGCTGTCCTGTCGGAGCATGAGAGGAGTCATGCTGGTTATCAGAGGAGATAAACCTGTTGAGCGACATAGACACAGACGGCGCTGTCTCACTCGCCAGGTATTCAAAGCTCTCTGCAACCACAGGAAAAAAGTTTGATTGCTTTCTAAATAATGCAATCTGGGTTGTGTTGCACGTCAACAGCAGTGGCTAAATCCAAGGTTGTTCCACCCGGTTTAGCTTAGTTAAACCTAAAACCAAATCTCACGGTGCACATTCCCTGATGCTGGCTCTATTCTAGTCCACGAGCACAGTCTACTAAACCTCATCTGAAAAAGAACATATTTTGCCAGCAAGAAAATTGTATCTGAAAGCACCTCACTTCATCTGTTTAACCAACAGAGTTATTCCATAAGAGCTTTACTCCAAAACAGTCTTGTTCTTAGGATCAGGACTCATGAGAGGGGATTTCTGCAAAGCCTATCTTTTTTTTTTCCATAACACTGACAGTTAAAAGGGAATGTGCAGAAAATCAGACAGTGTCACGCAAGAAATACGGTTATGTTTTACAGTGAAATACTATATGTGGAAGCATGTTTCCAAAGCTTTTTACAGGGTGTTAGTGTCTACTGTACATGCAATACAATATATGTTCATGTGTGTACTGTGTGTGCTCACATGTACAGTATAAGGGTGTAACGGTAGCATTTTCTTTTCTGTCTATGATGGTAAGGTCATGACCTGTCCTACTTTTCCTCTGTTTGGCTGACCCTGATATTCTTACCCTAACCTTAACCAACACCAACATAACCAGCTAAGGGAACAAGTACTAGCCGTTTAAAGGCAGAGCAGGGCGGTCAGGATGGACGTATATTGTTTCCCATGCTAATAGGTGTATGCTAACTGGCTTAATGTGTTACCCCGGTTACTCTGTGTTGTGTTGTAGTGTTACCGCCCTCAGAATGACAAACAAGAGACCCATAACACTGACAGACTGCAAAACTATTATTAAAATATGCTCGTCCATATAATGAAATTATGCTCTATTTAACCAGGAAGTCCTGTGTGACTGAAATCTCAGCACACTAGTTAGAGTTTAAGTAAAAATAAAACCCAACAGATAAGGTACGCAAACATCAAAATAGTTAAAATTCTCAGTTACATGGACGTTTTATTTTTTTCCATGTATTATATATACTGTTATATAGGACATCATTGGATTATTAATAGTGAAGTATATGTATATAAGCAGCATGATACTGTTGTAGCTGCTGGAGGCGGAGCTGGTTTCAACTACTTCATATATAGTTGGACCATAAATCAGAATAAAACAGCTGTCAGCAGGTGTCCTGACTCTTCATAAGAAACAGAAAGGTTGTTTTCTTTTTTCCACTTCAGCACAACTAAACTGTTTCAGTAAGAGTTTCCACTGCGTCACAACTAAACTGTTTCACTAATAGTTTCCACTGCAGCACAAATAAACTGTTTCACTAATAGTTTTGGCCCGTGAGCCCATTGTTGGATGTTTACATTTTTCAAAATGTAAGACCGATATGTTATTTTCTACCATTTTTTATTTACTGCTGCAACGAAATCGAAGTAAGTCAAGATCCCAAAACCGTGGTACACTGTGAAGTTTGCGCACCATTTCACCTCTAGTACAGTATGTTTTTGATAGTTTGCTACACAGCTTCCAGGGTATTATAAACTGATTTTAGCTGTTAAAACATCAGGATTAGTTCACAAGAAATTTGATAATGAAAAGAGCAACCGCTTATTAAAAGTATCATATAACTTCATTAACAATCAGTGACTATGAAGACATGATTTGGGGATCAAAAAGGGATTTTAAACTGAGTGTTTAATGCCGAATGAGTGTTTGTGTGTGAAAAAGCGGCACCCATGTCTCCTCACTTTGAACATTTTTAATGGGACCCTGAAAAGTCTCGTTAAAGAAAGGCATCAACAGGTGGCAAAGAGTAAGGCTGAGGGCGGCCACAAAAGTCCTGAAACCCTACAGAACTAGTGCAGATGTGGGAACCAAAGAGGAGCGGATAGATAGATATAAATAAATAAATAGATAGATACAGTGAGGGATTAAGACAGCTGAAGCACAGAGGAGCTGATTCACAGGCGTGGTGAATGGCTGGCATGCTAATCAAGCCTGTATGTGGTTGCGAGAAGAGTGAGAAGCGGGTGTACGAGGGGGCTTCACAGGCAGTCATTTGCCAGCATTCAGCTCCCATCAATATCAGGGCCGATTAATGAGGGGCTAGTGGGGAGCAGGGAGAGGGCACAGAGGACCGGGGGGGCAACGGCCAGGTGTCGGAGGAGGCACAGAATGGGAATAAAGAGGGCGTGAGCAGTGATCCGCGAGGAATTCCAGCCGAGCGGCAACAAGAGGGTGGGGGGGTGGGTGTAGAGGGGGGGGAGGCTAGTCATGCACTGCAAAAAATGCCCATTAAAAAGCTGCAGTTGGTTCTATTTTCTTTTTCTTCTTCTTTTTTTTAAACACTAAAAGTTGGGGATACAAAAAGCTTTTCTCAAACCACTAATTAAAACAACAAAGATTTAATTTGGATGAGAAATGTTGTTTTTACATAAACAAAAAAATGGCCACTTTTTAACAAAGGTTAGTGAGCAGTAGCTTAGTAAAAAAAAAAAATGATCCCAGACTACCAGGATTGGTAAAAGTATCATGCTATGACATCATGTTATGTGATACGTTGGATTTTAAGCTCTAATTTTGGACGACTGTGAATCTGTGAAGTAGCCTGGTGCAGCTGTAAAAAGACAATCAATCACATATCTACTATTTTAACTCACTGCTGAGTCAATTTCCACTTATGTCATGTGTTTCTTTGTAAGATTAAACTGGTTGCTTCACTTATTTTAAAAAAATAGAAGGACCTCATATTCACAGTTTCTACTGAATAATGTGACTTTTCTTTTAAGGATTTTTTTCAATGTGGAAGAAAGAAAGGCATAAGGGAAATAAAAGACAGGAATAAAAGAAAGGCTTGGTGTGTGTGTGTGTGTGTGTGAGTGTCTGTGTGAGGCCCTTTAATGTTTTGGATGGAGGTTTAAAGGCTAAAATCATGTGTTGACCTTGAACAGTGCTCCTCCCCCATGAGGGAAAAGGTCCCAGTATGGATGACAAAAGGTCGTGTTCTTTTAGGCATCTGTGATCCCCGAGTTGTGTTTTATTGTCGGTCGTGCCTGTTGTGAATGTGGGTGGCCGTGCGTGCATGTGCTCAAAGAGAGTTATGGGAGGAGTGTGTATGTGTGTACCTATAGGTGTATGCATGAGTGAGTGTGCATGCATCTGTGTGTTAAGTACAAAGCTGGTGTGTGTGTGTGTGTGTGTGTGTGTGTGTGTGTGTGTGTGTGTGTGTGTGTGTGTGTGTGTGTGTGTGTGTGTGTGTGTGTGTGTGTGTGTTCCTGTGGACTTGCATGCTTGTGTATATATGTTGGCACAACAGTACGGCTTTCAGCGTAGAGTGCTTTAGCATGTGTGTGTGAGAGAAAGCGAGAGAGAACTGTGGGCCCCGGGGAGCAGGGATTTCTGGGAGCGCCCCCTCCCAGCCCCCCCCCCCCCTCTTCATTCATGACTCGCCAGGTCATGTGACAACTGGTTCTCACAGGGGCACTGGGCAGTCGGAAACAAGAGGGCAGCGTGTTAGGGCCGCATGCCTGTTTCATTGTTTGCGCAGGGTGCCTCATTGCTGAATGCAGACGAATCAATCCTGAAACATCAGCATCAACCCCACAAGCACAAAACTGGACGGGACGAGGCAGGACAGAGGCAGCACTGTGCCGCCGCATCTCTGGGAACTGACTCAACATTAGTGGAGAGTATTTCCTCCTCATTTATCTGTCTGTGTGCCTTGTCTGTCTCCAGCTCTTCATTTGCCTGTGTTCTGTTGTCTGTTTCTCATGACTTAGAAAGAAAGGAAAGTACTTTTTTTTATTCTTGCACCCCTCTCTAAACAGCTCTCCATTTTCTCTACGCAGGTTGTAAATCCAACAACAACCAAAGGAATTACATGTATAAAAAAAAAAAAAAAAAGCCAAACAGAGGTGTAGGAATACTAAGTGCTAATTTGATATCCTCTGGTTACATCTCTGGTCTGACGCCCAGTAGTTACATACTTTCCAAGACAAAGTGCCAGAAGGCAAGAAAGCAGTATATCATGATGTGCAGCAGTACCAGGGGTAGCATAAAAACCGTGTGATATGTGTTATTAAAGGTAAATGTTAACCGAGCGAAGTGACGGGGAAAACTTTCTGATTTAAAAGCCGCCAGCCAGGATAGCAGGCGGGGTGGAGGGTGGTGGAGAGGGGAGAACACCAACATATGCAGCTAGCAAACCTCAGAGCATGCTAGCCAACTGGAAATCAGTGGATCAATGCCCGGCTCTCCAGGGTAATAAGGTGACAGTTGTTAAAGAATAATGTCTCTCATTTTATCTCAAAGCCACACAGTCATCACGGATCCAAGTTAAAGATATACCGATAGCGAGGCGACGTCTCGGACCAAATCGGCTTACTGAATGAAGCATGTGCTCTGTGGGTTTCACTACATTTCACAAGCCGCAGAATAATTTGAAACCTTTGCTCTGAGACACACTCACTCAGCCAAAACCATGACAGCAACGTTTCACATTTTCAATCGCCACAAACTTAAGATATCACAGATCAGTCCAGATAGCTTGCTAAGTCCCTAACACTGGGTCCCAATTTCTCCCCCGTAGTTGACAGGTCGCGTTGGTGGTTATCTCAAGGTCAGCTTCAACCATCATCTAAATTAAACTAAATAAATAGGGGGGGGATTCTGGCACAACTCCTCTGGAAATAAATGCCACCGCAGCTGTGAGAAAACCACAAGACACAAAGGTCGCCTTGATTTCCAGACAGCTCAGTGATTCCCAAGGGTGGGGACTGGGCCTGGCGAGGACAGTGTGTTGGGTTGGGGTGGAGGTAGAGGCGGGGGGGGGGGGGGGGGTGTTATGCAGAGAGAGGGACTGTGTGCGTCTCTGACAACTCTTCTGTGGTACCGGGCGCCTCTCTCTCTCTTCTCTCTCTCTCCCTCCCTGGTGACCTGAGAGAGTGTTAGGGCCTTCGCTGAATAACCAGCCCCATCCGCCACATTCAGACGAAGGCTAAAAGGTTAATTGAACCTCTGTGCTGCGCCTTCCTCTGTGTAATTTACTGTGATTAATGCATGGAGGTTACTGTCAGACTCATTTACTAATTGTCCAAAGCGGTACATAATTAACTACATCTGCAAAAAAAAAAATGTGTCTGGAACTGTACAGACTCGGCAAGAACACTAGAGCTGTGTCCGGACAACTATGCACGTCTTAGTCAAGAATACAATGATTTCAAAACATGAGATCTCTTGTTACGCTATCAGTTTAACTGCAAAGAGACTGACTGCATGCCTTCCAATTACTGATGAACTCTTCTGGAAAATCAGCCTCAGTTAAATCTGATTTTGCTTGTTTAATTTGCGCATACCGGTTTATTTTGAATTTTTTGAAGACAGAGGGCAAAGCTTCTCCTCTGCCAATGAGAATCAGGGTTGTTGCTCCTGGGGAATTAAGACCTCATCACTCCTCGCAAGACTCTCCTCCCAAAAAGTTTCTCCTTGAAACTACTGACTGGTCTGACACGCAAAAACTTTATATGAAGAGCAGAACTTTAGTCAAAGAGATCACAGCATACTTTCTTGTAATGTGTTACTGACTAACAATGTGGTATCCAAAGGTAAACTTTTCAAGCTTTCTTTTTCTCTCTCTCCCTGTCAGCCTCCGTCTGTCTGGCACTGTTCCTCGTGTCAATTATTTCTGGGGATTCTTTTTTTTTGCCAGACTGACAGGCAGCTCTTGTATGCAAAGTATTCAGCTCTCTAAAGTAAGAGTGCCATGAAGGTAGTTTAAGCTCTGCATGTGTTATCTTTGTTTTGCAATAGTGTCACTTATTCAAATGTTTGAAAAGTTACAGACACTTTTTTTTTTTTTGGTTTGCTTTCCTTCAGATAGCTGCAAATAAATACCAGAAATTACAAATATAATGTCATAGTCTATAAGCTTGAGCTCTTGAGGGGCTTAAAATTTAATGGAGCCTTCTTTTTTGATGATATGGATGGCCAAATTCCCCTGACGGCGTGCTGCCACAGCTTATCTCTGGGAGTGAGTGTGTGTGTGCATTAATTTTCCTGTGTATTCTCTCTGTTGGGGTGTGTGCCTGCATACGTTGAGCACATTCTGCCAGCCCAGTGCTGTGACCTTATGTCCCTGTGTGTGTGACTGTGTGTGTACTCAGCACTCAGGGTGCCTGGCCTATTCTCTCGCTCTCTCTTGATAATGGGTGTATATACATTTTAATCTTGGATTACTTGGCCGGCTCAGAGGAGGGCTTTCTGTCAGACTGGTGCATGTAGACAGCCGTTACAATATCCCACAGCTGAGTAAGAAAATCATTACTGTATGTGCTTTCTCCAATTTTGTCCCAGCTAACTAGAGGCGAGCACAAGTATAAGGCCATCAAGACTGAACCAAGACAAATCTGGGCTGAATGTAGCAGATTTCTTTTACCCTTCCTGAGCACAAAAAGGACACAGAAAACAACAATTTCAGCCTAAATTGATGTTGTTCCTTTGCATTGTGAAGGACAACATCGGCTGTCTTTCCCTCCGACAAACACATCCAAATTTCTGATGAGTACACAAAGTGACAATGATTACATTTACATCAATTAAAAGACCAATTACGCCCTTAGCCCTTCATAAGATTTCCAATGTCATGTTTAAACAACAGTGTCTGTATTTTCTAAGGGCGTAGTTTAGAACTAATTACAGCAAAGTCAAACTCGCCTGCCATTAATTGCTATTTATGAGGGTGAATTAATTTTCAGAAACTTAGTAGGGTTACTTTTTGAAATGTACACTGACCTTGGCAGTAGGACACAGTAACAACACGGTAATGCATTCACACCTTTGGCACATTTTATGCAAACGAACGACAAACTGAATATTTGATCAGGTTTTTCCTCGCCAAGGTTATCCGGTTGGAGGTTTTCCCTGTAACTCTGATTGTGTGTGTGTGTGTGTGTGTGTGTGTGTGTGCTCTCTTCCTATCACTAAAACCACCACTGAAATCTATCTTACTGTATAGCAAAAGGTATCATATAAGACTTTAAATGTTCAATAACCTGATTTAACATGTAAGCTGCTAACATACAGACCAGGCCCGGTGAGTGGAAGTGCAAATGTGGTCAGCTCCTATGGGAGTGCAGAGGGGATTGTGGGTTGTAATTAATTTACTGCTAGATTACACTGGATAATGTCCGTATCATTACAAAATTAGGTTGACAGTGGTCTTTAGATAGAGTGGGGCTCGTGTCAATCAATACGCACAAGAACGTGTATTTGCGTGTTTGTTGTGTTTGTGGAGGTTTTTCTAGTCCTTGAGACACGCCTAAGTGTGAAACGGTGTATTAATTATACACAAACAGATGTACACATGGGCAAACAGCCTGCATAACTCACTGAAACAAACAGCTTCAACATGACACTGTAGACACACTGTTTGGCTTGAGTGAATGCAAGCCTTGGGCCAAAAATTAGATATCCAGAATTGGGAGGCACCACTAGCATTAAAATACAGCTCATTAAAGACTTGTTTTCTAAGTCATGACAAAGGATTATAGTACTTTGCCCAAATATTCTACTTTTTTTGACAATTATTAACCCCCTGTATGCTGAAATGCCAATTACATTAGTGTTTGCTTTATAGAGAGAGAGAATAGAGTTTCTGAAAATAGTCTTCCTCCTAAAAAACAAACAAAATACATCAAAATGTCTACAACTTCTCCAACAGCTGGCTCAATGTATCCAAAACACAAGTAGTTTCAGTGAAATAATGAGTAAAGCACTCCAGGATATCCTGTGTACAGAAAGAATGCATAATAAAAGCCTCTTCTCCTTTAGGTTTTAGAGGGTTCGAAATTAGGAATTCACATTTATTTTCTCTATTCAAACTATTTGTTGTGACTTCTGAAAGTTTATGATGGAGTGGGGGAAAAAGAGTTGCCAAACTCTTTATTATTATGGCAGTTTTTCAGACTTTCTGCTTTATTGGGGTTCAGTGAAGCAGAAATGTGCTTAAAAAAAAGGATTCATCCTTCATGAAAATTTGCACACTGCTTGAACCGCAACATCACAGCCGCTCCCTGCTCTTCTAACGTGGACAAAAAGTTTTCGAGAGGAGCCTCCGGAAAACTTGAAAGCATCCCTGCATTCTGTTCTTTCTCTCACTCTTTCCCCGTCTTTTGATTTGCACTTGCACAAAGGCAGTCAAAATGCAAAAATGCTTGACCATTCCACAGGCGTTCTCCCTCTGCATAAACTTCTCGGTTGCCCCTTTGTCCGATTAATACCTTCATGTCTTTCAGAATCGCCTCCCCCAGCCCCAACCCCACATCACCGTCCCAGACAAGCCTTAGTCCTCATTATACACGGCTTCCACTCTAGTTCCCAAGATTAGGCAAATGAGCTCCCAAGCGCAGTCTATAGACAGCAACTCGGACCCTACTCCCTTTTCAAAATCAATCCTGACATTCACCAAAAACTAAGATGCACTTAATAAGTACTTTATTTTACTTTCTTATAGAATCTAAAGTTTTAGTCTGGCTTAATGCTAACCATAATCATGACTAGTGGCCACTAAAGTATCATAATTTTCTTTGTAGTTTCTTCAATTTTATCATGATTCATTCAGAATGAGCATTCCTATTAATAACAATGGCACATTCTTGAGCAGTAGGGCAAATCCCTTCACAGAGGATAAAATGAAGGCTCTTGAACAAAAAACACATCCCATGCAATGCAAACATAATTCAGCATCAATTGAATCACTTCCTGTCATTTCAAAAGCTGCTTGCAGTAATTCGTTATTGCTCATTTCTTCTTTGATGGATTCCAGCACTTACTGTATGAAAAACACATACTTTTCAAGAAGATTACAGACAGAAACAGGAAATGTTTTTCACAGTTGACATATCTGTAATTCCCTGCTAAGATGTAGGCTGTATCGTGAAAGTCCAGCTTCACTCAATAATGTGATTATTGTGTGGAACAAGTGTGGAAACTTGAAACTTCCCATGTGCATATTTTCCAGTGAAATATAGGGCGGGAGCTAACTATTATTTTCATTCTTTTTTAATCTGACAATTATTAAATAATAAATTGATTAGTGGTTTGGTCTATAAAATGTCAGAAAATGGTAAAAATGTTGTTGTGGGCTTTTTCCAAAGCCAAAATATCAATCCACAGCTCAAAGATAATAGAGTTATTATAATTTCATAATATTATAAGACTAAAGAAACCAGATAATATTCACATTTGAGAAATTGGAATCAGAAAATTGGAAGACTTTTCCTTAAGCAATGCTAAAAAGTATTACCAAAAGAGTTGTCAATTCATAGTTTGTCAATCAACTAATCGACTAATTGTTGCAGCTCTAGTGAAGTTGGATACATCTTAAAAAAATATTTGCATATTCATAAATTCTGGATTTTTCATAGAGGGAGTAATTAAAAGGGTTTTTTTTTAATGGGGAAAACCATATCCGACACAAATTATTAGGCTATTCCAAGTGAGGTTTTTTTTTTTTTTTTTTTTTTTTTTACATATCTTAAAACATGTCTGGAGGGGATCTTTAAAGAAAATTTAGCTCATGCATAAAAATGATGATGAAAAAGATGAAACATCAGACAAACAAAAAATCCCACTGGGTCATGTAATAAAGGGCAAGTTGGATCCAATTTTGGCAGCACTTTTTCAAGGACCTTTTTTCCTGTCACTATCAATATGTATACCTGCATGGATGCAATGTAGTTTTTTTTAAAACTGTCATGATACATATATATATATTTTCTAACAATATACAAATACCATAAATTGAAGCAAGATGTGAAAAGACCAGTGACAGCAGCAGCCAAAAGAAAAACGATATGATACGAATGGCCACATTGCAAATTGAAAGTTCATTTACTTCGGTGTAGGTTGTAAGCATTTCATTTCCAATTTACTTCCTGAGCACAATAAATATGTTTGCTGGGAAAGTCCAATCTTTCCTTATCAGATAATGAAATCTCATATTCAAGAGTCCCGTATCTTGGCTTGGACTATATCCCAGCTATGTGTATTTTCCATTGAACAAATACACAACGCTGTTACAGGAGCACAGTGTATGGCATTGAGCCTCAGAGTGATGGGAAGCTGATTATAGCTTCCCATCCAGCAGTCTAACCTCCTTCCACCTTTCATTCCCTCTGGCCATGACAGGAAGAACGAGTCAGCTGATAGAGGGTTTAAGGTCAAGACCCACACCAATGTACGTCACAAAGGGGAGAGAATCTCCTCATGATTTGATTCTAGAGATAAAACAATTAGCCAATCAATCTATTAATAGATGAATAGAAAAAATGAATCGGAAACTCTTTGATCAATTATTCATTTAACTGTTTATTCTCAAAAAAATGTCATTTCCTGCTTCTCTAATGTTAGAATTTGGTCTGGTGTTTTGGTTGTTGGTTAGCAATGTGAAGGCATTTTTATTCTTTTATCAAGAAAACAATTAGCAAAATTGAGCTACAACAAAAAATAATTGTTAGTTGCAGCACTATTCAATTAAAGACATGTCTCAATAAGCTGCTACCACTTTTTAAGGATGTTAATTTTTGTGGACTAAAAGGTTACCATTTGTGAACTGTATTATGTATATTCAATATAGTCTTCAAGTAAAAAAGCTGCATACTCGCATGATAATGATTGTATGTTAGCCTGCATAAAACTACAGTAACAGCCTAAAAGCAGCATAAATTATTTGTCATTTCCAGCTCTTTCGTTGGGAGATTAAATCTCAAATCTCAAATGCATCCAAAACGCCTGCCTTCATTAAATACTGAGCTGTATGTATGAGCAGTTTTTCTCCTGCATAGCAAAAGAGTTGCAAAATATGTACACTTGAATTAACTATCTGTTTGCAGTCCAATGTCTGTCTTTTCTTATTTGCTGTTGTAATTCATAGAGGAGAAACCACATGTCATGAATGTAATGGTTAACGTAATGATTCTGAATGTGAATCCATTCAGAATTAAAGATTGAACTCAATGCTATACCGTACATCATGTATGAGTGTCTCTGAGCAGTCCTGAATTTGATAAAGCAGCTCACTCCATCTTACTGGCATTAACCTCGACGTGCATTCCTTGTGCTGCTTCTCCAACACATGAGAAGGACCACAAAGAAAATTGTTGTTGACCCAGACACTACTCACTCTTTGACACTTGCTCCCAATTTATTCTGTTTGTGTGAACTAATCTGCAAAAAAAAAAAAAAAGCAGGGGGGAACTCAGTGTCTAATGACTTCATGAACACCATGACTTTTATGGAACAGAGGCCTGACAAAATAAGGAAGGGATGTATGTAAGCTGTCCAATAAATCCCTGGCTCTAGCTGCATTTGTTTGGTTTATATTTGTCTGGTTTCATCCCTGCAGACTAAGACGTGACATATAGTTGGCAGGTAAAACTTTACTTAAATCCGCTTTACTACTGCTTAATGCAAACTTGGAGAGAAGTGTGAATCCTAAGCAGGCAGCCAAGATAATAACAATTCATCACGCATAACAATTGGTCCGATCTGAGCTGGAAGACAGCCAAAACTGCACTTTCAAGAGAGAAAAGACACCTTTGCCTTTTAAAGAAGCCATAAATCCCACTGATTGGAGTTAAATGCTTTCATTCTGTGGATACTGGCTATTACACCAAGCAGAGTGTAAAAGGGGGGAGAGATCATTCAGAGACAGCGAGGTACTCAACTAATGTTCGTTTTAGATGTAGTCAATATTAGACTAAATGTGTAGAACAGTACAGCAGGTCAGAGGTTTTAGGAACCTCCGGAAACATGACAATGCACATTTTCCAAAAGCAATGTGACAATATGCTGTTGGTAAAAACTAAACCTGATACATTCATCTCCTTCTTTCACTCTAGTGACATGTGCCTAACATTTAACATGCATAGTTAACTTTGCATCATCTTTACACTTATAGAAGGCCCAATTTATAGTGGCTGGTTAATGCCAGCATGTAGCAACATCAGCACAAGCCTCACAGCTGCTACCCTCACTGTGTTTTCAAATGAGTAAAGACAGAAAAAAGAGCAAAGAGAGAGACAGAGCATGTTGCGACCGAGGTTCATTCGCTAGAGGGAAACAGTATTTCTTGGCTCTAACACTTAAACTATTTTTAGCATCCGCTTATTGCAAGGCTCCACCACAGCTTTAAACCGAAAAATGGCTTTTGGGAAACCTTGACACCAAATCACTCATAAGTGATGATTTCAATGGCTTTACTGACAGAAACTCGCTTTGACAGCCGGTAACAGGGATATGCGGTGGCGTACATGAGCTCCAAGCACATCCACAGCGTCTGGGAGAAGACCTAACGAGCCACTAGCATCAAACGTTTACCCTAATTACAATCACATTAATCGTTAAAGGGCTAAAAATGTGCAGGAATTGTTATTGCAATGCAGATTTACTCCACTCCACTGTTGGCCTAAGGACAGGGATGGACTGACAAGACAGCATGGACCAACCCAAGCAGTAGATATCAGTACTGTAGAAACAAAGACATGATCCCTCAACAACCTTAACTGAAGCTATATGTCCTATATATATATATATATATCCTATATGACCAAAAGGAGAAAGCAATATTAAAAAAATACATGAAAATATATGAATGTGTCCAAAAATATCCTCTTGTTTTTTGACCATGCTAATTCTCCTTAGCCTTTTCTCATGAATCTGACCTGTGTATCAAGTATGCCATTAAGCCAAATCAGCGGTGTAATGCTCTGAATGGATACCTACTTATTTATTTTCGCCTGTACATTTTGTTTAACAATCAGACTTGAGTGGGGTCAGGGCTCCGTTTTCAATTGGTCTCTTTTAGTGTTTATTTTAAAATAAAAGACACAAAATGAAATCAAGGACCTTGGATTTAGCAGCCCTCTGAAACCAGGTTGAATGAGCAATTATTTCATAAAAGCATAATTGGCCCCAGTTGTTAAATGGATAACAACGCAATCCACATTAATTTTGCATTAATCGGTTATTTTATTGCTCAGGGGAGGGAGTGATTTGCACAGTGTTTGCAGTAATAGCATCACAGATATTTTAGCATGGTGTCTATGATTTTCAATGCCTTTTAATGTAGTATGTTACACAGTGATGTCCTTTCATGTATGGCCATGTAATACTGATTTTATAGAAGTACTGAACAGAGTGACAAATAATCCCTCACCTTTTTGGAAACAGGTTAGGTCACCTATTCTCTTAGTTAAACATCTGAATTACTGTTTATCAGGCTGAATAATGCCTGAAGGACTTCCTGATCCCTAAACAGCAGGGAATCAACACAACAAAACAACCATCTCTGCTCTCACGAGGGAAAACTATTGGGCCACTCGATGGACACTGTGGATTACAGATCAAATCTCTGCGGTAATCTGTAGATTTCCTTCTGAGGATCATAAACATGTCAATCTAAGTGTGCATATCGGTTCCAAGAAGTGCACGATGTGAGGCAATGATTAAACAGAGCTGGCCAAAATCCCCCGCAGATCTGCTTGTAGTTGACATGAAAGCAGCTCTACTCTGAAAAACAAGGGCAAGAGTTCCTTCTGTTAACCCAAGCAGACGTGTCACTTACTGTATTACAAAAAAGGAACAAAGGTAACAGCTAGAACACGAGGAGGGGAAATTATAGGGCTATATAGTCCCTTGTGGTGTTTTGCTATTGCCGAGGGATATTACAAGACTCTGAATGTTACATCCAACTCTTTGTCTCTCCACATCTATCTATCTATCTATCTATCTATCTATCTATCTATCTATCTATATGTATAAATCTATATTTAGTACGGATATATGTATCTATCTATCTATCTAGATGGATCTATCTATTTATGTATAGATGGATGGATGTGTGTATCTATCTATCAGTCTATTTATCGGCCTATCTATCTATCTAAATGTGGAGCAGGGAAAAGTGGAGCACTATTTCACTCAGGCAAATAAAAATGCCTCAACTATACAGTAATGTTTGCCGAATGAGACATCTTATGCTTATGTCCTCTGTCCACCCACGCTGGGGTGGACAGAGGACATAAGCATATGGGTTACGGGTCAACCCACGTCAGCCAACCCTACTTCACGACCCTCCTTTCAAGCAGCGATGGACTGCCAGGTTTTTTGTGAGCTGGCATTCCTACAGGAAACGGAAATTAATTAAACGCTAACAACTTTTAAACGTCACAACTCGGCCAAAAAAGATAAATGGAGCGTGAAAGAGATTGAGCCTGGATATAGACAGTGAAACAAAAAATCACCTTGTCTAAAAATAACCTAGCCTAACACAGCTGAGTCCATCTCCTGATGCTGGCAGCTGTTGGCAATAAAGGAAGCACACACATAAAGACAGAAAATGGCATACTGACTTCTGCATTCTTAATGAGGAGATTAGGTATGATTTTCCTCCCTACAGTTCTCGTACCAAACATTATCGTGAGTCTGTGCTGTATAATGTATTGCTAGGACTCCGTCCTGCCAAGCCTGGCTTGAATAATCAGAGCACATTAAATACTTCTGCTGACAAGGAAAAGGCAGTTGGTTGCAGTCAATGTGGGATCGTACTCTCCAACAAAAATATGTGATTATTGTTTGCAGTAAGTCCCTCAGCAGTTCCAGACCTGAGTCCAGTATATGCAATCTGCTTGAGTCCACTGACCAGGGAGCTAAAAGGAACTAATGACTCATGCTCAACCGATGAATCTGCTCTATGTGTATGTGAGGGTGTGCGTTTTTTAAGAGGACTGCGGGGGCTTTAAGATTTAACCCCTCACAAAGTCTCAACCAAGATGGCGGACAACAGGGAGCGTGTCGAGGCAGGTTAAGTCACCCAAGGAACAAGCGTGTTTACCAGCCCTGTTATCTACATACTGAAGCATATGCTGCTTGCACGAGCGAAAGATCCTCTGTGCAGATGGTCTTCGTAGGAAATCGTATCCGACTCCTACTCAGCCATGTAAACTCTTGTTGGCAGTGGCTGAGAGGGTAAAGCCATGCATAAATAGGGGATAAAAATGAGCAATAGCATCACTGTTATTCTCATTGACTGAAAAATAAAATTCTCAAAATCACAAAAGAAAAGCTCGAATGAAAGTCTCTAGAGTTTTTTGACTCTGCTATTCTATGATCCTTTAAGGCAAAGTAGTTCTAAAGACAAAACAAAATCCTGCCATAAAACATATATTGTGTACACCAAACAATGAGAGTAAATTGCTTTTTATTCCACTTTACAATGAAATAATTATGAGCATAACTGGCCCATTTTTCTTAACTTGGAACCATAAAAAACAATAAGCATGATCAATTATTTTTTGACATTAATATGTGAAACACTAC
Organism: Scomber japonicus; assembly: GCF_027409825.1. Classification (NCBI taxonomy): domain Eukaryota; kingdom Metazoa; phylum Chordata; class Actinopteri; order Scombriformes; family Scombridae; genus Scomber; species Scomber japonicus. The sequence goes on along the minus strand of NC_070580.1, from coordinate 28,910,934 downwards.
AATGTTAAATAATAGAGCATCACATTGAACTACCTGGTACTATGAAGCACAATACAAAATAAAATCATGTTCAAATACTAGTCTGTTGAAACGTTGCCAAATTTCTAACTTGCTGCCTTTAAGAAGAATCAGCCAGAATGTTAAGTCCCACTGCATGATGAATAATCAATCCTCATGCTGATTGTTAAAGTCACTGGGTGAACTGATTTAAAATACAGTGCATAGGAGGAATAAAGATGTGGGCCTGGTGACAACAGAAACCTCAGCAGAACTAGTCAATCAATACAAAGGAGATGAAAAAAGAAGGGAGTGGAGGATGGAAAACAACTACATGGTGGGGGAGCTATTTTATATTTGAATGGTGATCACAACATGCCAGCCTTGCTGTATACTGAAAGCCATGAATGGCAAAAAGAAACCACTTCATTTATTTCAGCTCCTCCTGCAAGATAGCAGTGTGGCTGACAATGGAAAACTATGTCAAAGAAAACACAAAATAATCACGGCTGTAACATAATAACCGTTTATAGTGAGCTTTTTTCTTTCTTTTTTTTTAAATTTCAGTCCAAACTATCTTCAGCAGATAAATATAAAAAGCCTGTTTTGCAAACACAAAGACAAATCCTCTCTTCAGGATTCAAGATAATTATTGAAACTGAAACAAGCACAAAAAGAAAAGCTGATAATTTAAAAAGAGATCACTTACTGTAACATAACTCTTGCTCTTGAGATTATATGAATGAACCCTTACTGACTATTCATCCACTTCACAAGAGGCTTTTTGGCTTAATCAAACTACCGCCATTAGAAGTCTGCCAAATGCCCGGCTCTCATTTGAAACTGATTATAGAGCAACAAAAAAAAATTAAAAGGGAGAAAAAAATAAAAAGCCTGTTATCTTTAAGTGTTCTCTACAAACGAGAGTTAAAATCCTCTGCAGCAACCGTCTGAGAGCCGGACACTGAGGTTAAAACACTGTCTAGCCAGAGTGTTAAAGAGTTTTAATTGCAACCCAGTGATTAGGGCTCAGTGCAAAACTTGATTAATGTTATCTACACCCATTTAGTGTTTAGTCATCATTTACTTTTCCCACAGACTGTGCATGGTGTCTACACAAAAGAAAATTCTTGATAATTTAAACAAGGGGCGATCAAAGCGCCACTGCGGCAGCACGGTTTCTATGAATTTCACAGGAGAATATTTTATTTCTTCTTTTACTTTTTCCTAAAGGAGGTCTTACGTGTTCCAAAAAGGCATCTGTTTGTGTTTTCACGCAGCTTATCTCTCAATAGAAATGAGGGTTTGGTCATGAAACAAAAGTATTTAGTTGCAGATGGATCAATTATATGGATTGTATTATATTGTGCAGATGTCGGTTATATTGTGTAAACTAACTGTAATTCTGACTTCACACACACACCACTGAGCCCACTAAAATCTGAAATCACGTACAAATCTACTTCAGGTATCTTTCTTTTTAATGTCCAGCTGTTAAACCTCATGATTTGCACGTAGCCACTTTCCCAGTGGGCCTCCATGATGGTCCAACCAGGAACGGTTGCTGGGAAATTATGTGATGCAGCTGCGAAGCCTCGATATAATAGATGTCTGTTCTATAAACCAAAAGACACTTTGCTGCACACACAACCTTGCACCTTCTCCAGAGTACATCCCACATGAGCAATTCACTGTGTCAATGATGTTGAATACAACACCCACCCAGTTCCACAGCTCCCCAAACCTCTCCTACACTCTCACTCCTACACCCAAACATATCAGAAGGACCGAAAATGCTAAAAAAAGACACAAAAAAAACTGGTTGGGTTAAAAGAACAAAGGCTGCTTTTTTGCCTATATCCGTTGAGATGCCCTTCAGCAAGAAATGGATCCTCAACTGCTCCAGTAGGAGCTGCTCAACAGCCATCAGTGCAAGTTTCTAGTGAAATGTCTACAAGCAGTGCATGAAGCCTTCCTCCCATCAAGCTTGTTTTTGGTTGGAACTGAGAGTTGAGCAGGGATCTGGGCTGTGGCTGCAATGTGAGGAACAGAGATAGAGACGGGGAGGAAGGTTGGGACTGAACCGGGACTACAGCCAGACAGCCAGAGAGGAATGGGGCTTGGACTTTGTAGGGAGGGATGTGGTTAAGACAGAGCTGAGGAAAGCGAGCTAAGGCTGGGAAAACAGCAAAAGAATATTAGGTTATTTATGCACGAATTTAGCACTTTTTAGTGAAAACATGCCCTTATGTGACAGAAATAATTACTTTTTCTGTGTAGTTTACAATGCAGTTTTGCTCACAGTGGGGAATTCCAGTGAAAAATTGAATCGGGGAAAAAAGATCAGTGCATTTCTTTTGCCAGAATCATACCACTAGATTACAGGCTCAACTGGAAGCAAATAAAATTTTATCAGGGTTAATTTTTTTAAGAGGAACATTTCTGTTTAAAGATAAGCCGGATAGTTAAAATGGACTTTTTTAGCCTGAGTAGAAAGTTGCTTAAACAGAGATGGAAAGCAACAAAGAGGTTTTGTGCCGAGGAGGCTCTTGAGGAGGCAGACCAAACAAAGACAGACTGCTCCAGCCAAATCTGCGAGCGCCATAAACGCTCCACATATGCTGCAAGAAAACTCAAGTATGGCATTATTCATCTAACAGTGTTTACATCTTAAAAAAAACAAAAAAAATCCCCATGTCTTGGCCAGTACTTGCCTTGGAGTAAAAGCTGTTTTTATCAGCTTCCATTCAATGAAAAGCTTCTCTGAGTTGTATGTGGGGCAGAATGATGGTTTCAGACAGCCCATTAACCACTTCAATTAGACCTTCTGGTTCTCACCTCCTCTTCACTCCCTGTGAAACGGACTTAACTCTTCCTCTGCACAGCTGTACACGGCGCCTGACACACGCTCAAGTGAGAAAAAAAAAAACTCAACACCATTCACCGCACACATCTGGTGCTGCCTGCCTGAAGAAGAAAAAAAAAATACAGCACATATGTTTCTTTATGGCTACAGGCACAATCATGTCTTTCCCGACAACGTAGCAAAAAGCCCTTAAATCATGTGGCACCGGTGAAATCCTAATCCAGAGACAGAGTGACAGGTAATGTATTTCTAAGAAGTGGTGCATTTCTTTTCAGGCTCTTTTCAGGCTGTTAATGTTTCACATTAGCATGGGGATGACAGGTGGCGGATGGTCAGAGGAAGAATAGCAGTAGAAGCTGTTTTTAGTAGAGCAGGCCTCAGAGCGGGACAAAAGAGGTAAAGATGGCAGCAAATGTGATGTTTTGAAATGGGGGCATGTGAGACTCTACTAGCAAGCGGTTGAGAAGTGCCCTCCAGCTACCCAACATGAGTGAGTTTAGCACACTTCCTTTGTCAGCTGAAGGATTAGGTCCTGTGAATTGGTAGTCCTGCCTGCCTCGCCACAACGAAATGCAAAAAGCTTGTGAATCAGTGTTTTTTCTTACAAAGTTGGGAGCTGAAGTGCTTTCACTTTCTGAGATGTATGATCTCATTCCAACATACTAAAGCGTCCATTTATTAATAGATAATAAGTGGACTACTTCTAACCAGGGTCCTAGTGGTGGTAATTTGTTATTATCAGTATCCCTAGTGCTCCGGTTGCTTAGTCATTATCACGTCATTATTATTTTAAGCTAAAATCCATCTGCATGTTGGCTGCGGCACATTTACCGTGGTTCCAGATGCTCTCACACCTGTCAGTAAGACAATGTTTTAGCATTCATGCTGCGTGGCGTAGTCATTTTTCAACTTCACAAATATGGTATGAGATGTTTTGTTATCTTTGCTGTGATTTAAGCGTGGAAAGTTCTGGTTTTTAAGCTTTAAACGCTTAAAGCATATCCAACCTGTGCTGCTGTTGTATGTAACTATGTCAGCCTAGTTTTTGGTGGTGTTCTGAGCTCGCTTACCCCTCAGGAATTATGTTAACAACGATTTCAACCTCATTTCAAACAAGACAGTTAAAGAGAGCTTTACGCAACGAAAGGAAACTTAAGGCTCCTTAAAACCCTGCTTCAGGCTATAATGTGTTCAAGAATCAAAGCATGTGTACTTGTGTGAATTTTTCAAAGAATCAGAACAAGAGATTAAAAAAAAAAAGCGAATGCAGCCACAATCAGGAAATAGGAAAAACGAAAGCTGCTGATTTTTCCCTTCGTGACAGATTGTCTGACAGCGATGTGTCATTACTGTGATGAGACATGCGAGGGTGAAAGGATGTCGACAAAATATTAGTTGAAAGGCCATCTTTGCCATGACCCTGACTTGTGTTCACACCTCCTTGCGGCTAATCCAGCTTCAGGCCTCTGGTTTCCATGTTAATGCCATAATTCAAAAAAAGAAAAAGAAAATCCTGACGGCCCAACCCTGCAGGTGTTGAGCTTGAAATGGTGTGTGTGTGTGTGTGTGTGTGTGAGAGAGAGAGACATGCAGGAAGAGAAGTAGAGACAGAAAGTGAACTAGTATCTGTGAAATAGAGATTAATACTTGCTCATGCCAAAAAAAATCTGTCTATAAAGAAGAAAATCACTAAAACACCATTATGGGTCTCAATTTCTATTTCTCAAAAATAGGGCATATTGCTGTAGGCGCTGACATCAAAGGAAAACCATATTTTTGCGTAATGTGCTGTTTTACTGGTTCTCATGGCAGGGGGAATAAAAAAAAAACTTAAGTCACATAGTAAAATAGCCTTTCCATTTCTTGCTCAGTGAGGCAAAATGAAGCTAAGTCAAAACAACCATTTGCTTTGGCTTGGGAAAAAAAAAAAAGTGTTGAAACTGTTTTAATTCAGTGTGCCCTGGGGACTTCTGAAGCAAAGATTTAAATGATCCCTCCCAACGTGTTTCTTAACTGGCAGTAGAAATCAGTTGAGCGGGAACATGTGTGTGTGTCTGTGTGTGTGTGCTTGTGTTTGCTAGCATGTGTGGGTCATGCGGTCAAGTCATTGTGTGTATGAGTGTGCATGTGAAAAGCTGTGTGTCAGCAGAGTGAAAGAACCAAGGTCCGACTCTACCTTTTCCATCACTCAGCACCATCACGGAGGGCCCAGAGAGAAAGCAGCAGTAGTGCAAACCCCCCCCCCCGGACACACACCCCTGCCAAAGCGTCACACACAGATGAGGACAGACGGATAATCCCAAACATGTTTTTTCAATCATTCTAACAGGCGGGCTTCCTGACAGCAGTCACCAAATTCGTACAGGCGCTACATGCATGTCGATGTAGCGCGCCTGCCTGACCACTACAAAGTGTCAAACCATTTCTAAAAGGAAAGCAGATTGAAAAGTGCTCAGAAGAGGTGCAATCAGGTGGGGGAGGAAGAGGCGGCACCACCACAGTTAGTACAGTGTGCACGTAACTGTACCCAGTTTTTTGGGGGGAGCCTTCCTTACTGAGGCCACAAATGTATATGAAAGCATCCATAAAATGACATAAGTCTGATTTATATTTTAATTTATGAAAGTTGTGTTTTTGTACACGGGATGTAAACTGCTGACAGGGTTTCCTCCAGTCAAGTACGGTAGCTACTTTGTTACATAAACTGACCAGAAGGAGTGTACTGGACATAAATTTTAAAAAACAGAAGTAGCTCTAAAACATTACCTCTAAGCTGTGCAATATTTCTGAAGAGAGCAGCATTTCAAAACCTGCATGTCAATTTCTCACTAATAAATGATTTGAACAGAACAGAAAGGTAATTAAAAGCAAAATAGACCTTTTTTTAAAATTCTCAGACAAACTCTCTCTCCAAATTAGTGAGGATCTGATGTGAGGTGGACGAAAAAAGTCAATATGAAACCTACAGCTGTTAGCCAGGATTTATTTGCTGATACTTCTTATTTAGTAAGAAACTACACTGAACTGCAGTCCAATTTATTTAACTTTCTCAGATGCCCACTCTGCCTTTCTCTATTTCTCTCACTCTCTTTTAAGGCTAACAATAGGTCAGAAACATGATGGATTGCTTGTATATATGGTAGGTGTGTGTAATACAAGACAATCTGTGGTGCCTTTATTGATGTTCATGCCTGCTTGTATTATCTGCAGATGAAAAACCTATTTGGACTGTATGAATAATAATATTCTACATGTTTAACCCTATCATATGACATTCATCTCATTTAATAGTCTCAGCTGGATCTCTGTATTGATTTCACAGGCACAGCAGGTCTCCTGAGATCCTCTATGGATTTTCCAGCTGCACTCCCAAATGATCCATTGTGATTTCTACCCGAAAAGGCCCTGCCAGTGGAAGGCATGGAAAACAGTCATCATATCACCATCTCTCTGCATATATATACCATACCTGGCTCCTGTTTTGTAAGCCACGTTACCTCATGGCTGTATGGTGATTCCAGACATTGTTTTATTGACCCCAAAAGACCTGTATTTCTCTTTCTTTGGCAGCTCTACAATCGTGGGCATGTGTTTTACAGATACTATTTCCTGTTGGAATTCTTTAGCAGGTTTGAAATTAAGAGTAAAATAACAATGAATTGTTAGTTTGAACAAGACGGTGGGACAAGATGTTATTGCATTAAAAAAGGAGCTCTTTGCGAGTGTGAGTGTGGCAGATGCTGCTGATTGCTCCCTGCACAAGATCCACTTTCAGACGAGTGATTATGTAAATTCAGGTAAGCTTTCTCGGCCCAAATGGGGGTATTTATCATAGGCTTTGCTGAATATGAAACAACTGCAAGGAGGTGTCAATTGATGGGGCTCCATAAACACAATCATAGGAGGTTTAATCTTTGCTGAGTCCATGTTATTGATTTTGGAGCTGTGAGCGGAGGTAGACTGATGAGTAGTATGAGGTCAGAGGAAAAAAAGAAAAGCCTTTTGTCAATCCAAATGACACCTCTGTTTGAAATACTGTTAAAAAAATCCCACTATAAGGTTCACTATTTGTTGTATGTGTATGTATTGCTGTAATCCTGTTGATCATATGTGTAACTTAAAGTGGTAACATATCATCAAATGAACGATCTGTACCCCTTAATTAACTACCAAGGAAGTGTGATAATGTAAGGAGATGCTAGGAAAAACAAGAGATTTGTATTTAAACACTAGGATAACAGGGCGTATTTTCAGACTGTCTCTCCTGGAAGATATTCATAGTGTTGCACTTGGTTGAACACTGACAGATAGATAGTTGTGTAGAGACTGAAAAAAGAGGTCTAGAGAGAGAGGGGCTCTTTTCACACCTCTGCACAGCTGGTCCACGATTGCATGGCGTGAAGCGGGTGTGAATGTCGGGTTGACGGTTTTCAGAACGTTATAGAAAATTGTTGGAAATTTTTTGTTTTGTGTGTGTGGGGAGGAGGGGGGGTTGAGAAGCTTTTTCGACCATCAACTGTAGTGACTTGATAATAGTCCTTAAACAAGTTGTAATGTCTTCTACTAAAATGGAAAACAGCATACTTTTACTTATTAATTTATCTTTTTGAATGAATTTGAATTGAGCTAATTTCATTATACTGTAAGCATCTGCATGGTGCTGTGTGTGCAGGCTTTTATGTTTTAATGAACTGCCAGGGATTAAAGGGAATAAAGTCTGCCCACTGCTTCCTCCTCATAACTAAAATAAATCAAAAACAAAAAACAAGCAAAAAATATCCCCATGCCCCCTTTCTCACTACACTGCTCAGGCCAGAATGTAATGTTGTACAATATAATTGTTGTGTCAGAAGATCTCTCCCCCAAAGTTGAAGAGAAAATTGCACTCTTGCTGTCGACAATTAGCTAACATGGCCTAGCAGTCCTTGGTAATTGGAGTACAACTGATTAAGCACTAAAAAAGTGTGTTTACCCTTCTGTGACGACCCCTGCCTCTGAGAATCCTGACCTTTTAACATTTCATTTCTGCACTTTCTGCCTTTTAGAAAGAAAATATATGTATCTATTATATTTACAGCTTCATTAAAACAAACTACAGTCAAAATCTTTAGTTTTCTGTAACAGTATGCAGCCATCTATGATAAAACCTATTCACTTATTTTACTGAGGTAGCCTACATTAAGTTGCAGGGTCTCCTGTTGTATGGTTTACACTGCTCCGCAACTGATTGACTGTGATTTCCAAATTAATCTATGAAAAACAGGATGAGCTCCAGCTTTCTAAAACCAGACAAGTCACAGCCAAAGGCCAAATCAGTTAATTGCCTTGTGTTAATTCCCTATTCTCTAAGCTAATGCAATTACTTGTGAATAGAAACCAACTATCACACTTTAGGACACTAAAAGTCATTCTCTCCCTTCTCTGTACCTCCCTCTGCTCTTGAAATGTCACACCCTGTTTAATCTATTGAATTTATTCATAAAGCATCTTAAATGGGTGAATAAAGCGTTTCAGCCTTTCAGTTTCAGTTATCATGGCTCTAACGTCTTTGTCACCCCCCCTCCCCAAAAAAAAAAATGAAAGTTCAGGTTATAAAATATGAAAAGAAGACAGAGGGCCTTATTAAAAAGTAATTTCTTTGATGATGATGTTGATGATTGAGTAGTGCAAAGCATATAAAAGCCCCAAAGGCTTACGGTAAACTCATATGTACATAAGCATAAGAAGATAATCCGAGGAGTGAAGCTTGATCTATCTCTGTTATGGCTGCTGGATCTGGCTGGGTCACCAACACAAGACAACACTCATCAGTTATAGAGGAGCAGAGCTTGCCTGTACTGTGCACTAATCAGATAAAACATGTCTGCTTACTGGCAGCACCTCAGCTGGGGTGTTCTCTCTCTGTCCGAGTGAGACCGATAGACCTGTTAGTGTCTGACAGCGGGAGACTCAGCTTTTTTGTGTGATGTGTCTGCGTGTTGTTCTGCACGCAGCTAGCCAGCCGGAGCCAGAGGGGGGATAGAGGAAATACAACGAATGTGTTAGTGGATCTTTGTGGCGAGAGATGATACACGTAAAAACCAGCAAAAAGCAGAAAATGGTCAGTGGCGGGACAGACTAAGAAGCTAGTTTCCACTGAGAAAGAAAGGGGGGAGGTGGGAGTGGGGGTCCTGCTGTTGATATGGGCCATGGTGGACAGACGGCGTGGGCCAGAGAGAAAGAATGAAAGAGGAGGGGGGTGGGGGGGGGGGGAGGCAGAGACAGAGACAGACAAAAAACAAAAAGGCAGATGTCACGTGGGTCCAGAGTCGCTGATAGATGTGATGTGCAGTGTGGTGCGGTGCGGCGCGCAGGCAGAGGTTCAGGTAAAAAAAAAAAAGGCGTCCCTTTGTGATGCAGATGACAACGCAATCAGCCCCGCTTTGTCTCGGCCGATGGGCTCTACTCCCGGGGACATTGAGAGCCAGACACTAATCCGGTGGGTTTGTGTTCTGCGGGCGCGCTCATAAAAGCAGTGTCACAGTACCTGGGGTGTGTGTGGATGGGGGTCTCTGAAACGAGGTCTGACCTCTCTCAGGGTACACTCTCCCTCCGCCTTCCTCCTTCTGTCTCTGTCTCTGTCCCTCTCTCTCTCTCTCTCCCTCCTTGCATCCTAACTCAGTACGGCTATTATAAGCGCCATATTGTTAATGCGTACGACTCAATGTTCATATGAGAGATGTGAGAGGAACAGAGGGTCACGTTGGTCAGTTCATCTCCGCTCTTTGAGAAAAATCAGTTATCATTTTCAAACATGTGAACACCAATTCCACCGTCTGAATAGAAAGAGGAAATATACACTAACACTAGGGGTGAGCAATATATTGATAATATATATCAAATATATATCAATATATCGCAGCTGGTTCTATTTGTATGTGGTTAATGACTTTATAGAAAAGCACCAGTGGATCCACTTTGATTCATTTCATTATGACAGTACTTCATTTAGCTTTATTGTTACAGTAGTTCATTTAGCTTTATTGTTACAGTACTTCATTTAGCTTTATTGTAACAGTACTTCATTTAGCTTTATTGTAACAGTACTTCATTTAGCTTTATTGTTACAGTACTTCATTTAGCTTTATTAGCTTTAATGTAACATCATCTACTTTAACTTTATTGAAAGAGTACTTTATTTAGCTTTACTGTAACAGCATCTACTTTAGCTTTATTGTTACAGTACTTTATTTAGCTTTATTAGCTTTATTGTTACAGTACTTCATTTAGCTTTATTGTAACAGTATCTACTTTAACTTTATTGTTACAGTACTTTATTTAGCTTTATTAGCTTTATTGTAACAGTACTTTATTTAGCTTTATTAGCTTTATTGTTACAGTACTTCATTTAGCTTTATTGTAACAGTATCTACTTTAACTTTATTGAAAGAGTACTTTATTTAGCTTTATTGTTACAGTACTTTATTTAGCTTTATCGTAACAATATTATTTATCTTTATTAGCTTTCTTGTAGCAGTATTTACTTAAACTTTATTGTAGCAGCAGTTTATTCAGTTGTTTAGTGTTTTAGTAGTTTATATCAGTTTAAAGGAGATATCAAAATATTAAGACATACACCATGTATCACATGATAGGCTATGTTGCTCAGCCCTAACTGACATACATATAAAATACACTGATTCCATATAATGATTGAGACTTGTGTCAAATTAAGCAGACTGCACCAAGAATCTACACTGCAAATTAGGTCTAGATATCACAGGGGCCATTTTGATTGTGAGCGCCTCCACGTTTCCTGTTATGAATAATGTCTAGAAATACATTTTCACTGTCCCCGAATGATTTCCATTCCCAGCGGATTAGGATGAATCAGGCTCTCCCTAATAAATATGACTTACCAAGAGACTGCGCATTGCCAATTAACATGTGCTAATTAAGACAGCAGTATAGAAGAACATCCTTGATCTAGATTCCTTTGTGAAATATCGGCGAGGTTACATAGAGGTAAAGCAAGTTTCTTCTGTAACTATCTATTTATTTGAGTTGAGTCTACTAGTCAGCAAGAAACATATGCAAACTTTATCCCGCAGGGGTGAAGCCGGCCCACTGGTCCTGAAGTCTGATTTAATTGCAAAGTTAAACAACCTGAATAATAGCATCTGTCGGTATAAGCATTGGGGAATACACTTTGTTGTAGCCCTTAAAGAAAATGCTTTAATATTGCTTTTTATGTCAAATATTATCAGCATATATTTTGGTATTTGAATTTAGTTTAATGTAAATGTGTTTATTATAACTTCAGGTTGTATTTGTTTCTAATTATAGAGACCTGGTGACCGATCATGGAAGCTTTCTGTAATGAAATCGTTAGGATTAAGAGCACTATATTACACAATATGACAGTATTAGAAAAACTTAAGTCATACTCAATTTTGACCACTTGGTTTCTCAACAACATACTGAAATAATTATAACCCTCCGATCGAACACCACACCTATCCTTAAACCACTGCAAGAAAAACACCATTCACCTAATCTTCACCATGTTCATACACGTTTCTACAGAAAGCATCTTTTCACTATTCATAGCACACAGTACCTCTAGTGTTAGAAAAACCCAGTTATAAACAGTCATTTATAACTTATTAAATTTGTAACACTGCTTTTTCAACAGAGATTGGCTTCATTCAAAAGGTCTTGATGTGCAGATGTTACATTTGAATCACTGATCCTGCAAAAATAAATAAATAGATGGTAGAAATACTTCCTTTGTGGAGTGAAACATGTATACACTTGTGACAGATTTCCACATTGTAGTTAACCACCCGTAACAACATCCTGTGCAAGTTTTAATCAGCTACAGCTTCCAAATCTCCTAATTCTATATAAATGTTACGTATGATTAGTGTTCATTTTAAGATGGGTGTGTGCTTTAAATCAAAACTATGCAAGCGTCTAACAAATTAGGGTTGTGTGTGATAAGAATCAGGAAGCAAGAAATTGCAATAGCTGAACTCATTGCTGTGGATTTTTCTTTTTTTCTATGTGATTTAAAACTTTAAAAGCTACCTTTGAAACGGTGCACCTATAGGGAATACACCACATTCACTTTTAAATGAACCCACAGTTTTCAGTTGCTAGGCATGCCCTGGCAGTATAATGTAGCATATTGAAAGATTCGAAACACCTGTTGACTGAAAATATTTTCACTTTGTGATAGTATCAAGACACGGCTATATCTCACCAGCTGGACTTTGCAAACGAAATGGGCCTGATTACAGACCAAAAGAGACAGAAATATTTAACACCTGTTTTTTTTTTCTAAGGAAATAAAAACTCCATGAGTGGGCAAAGGTTATTGTAAACACAGCAGGAGGACAATAAATTAAATACTTTTGTGATACAGGATGTAGAAACACAAGGTTTTATTGCTGAGTAAGCTAACCACATGGAACAGTATATTCTTCTGCAGACATATTCACTTTAAAGCCACTAAGCACAGTCTGTGGATGTTGTGCAGTTCAAGTTTTAGCTCCTGAAGTTTTTCATTCAGTGTGTTATGTTGTGTTTTTTAAATATATAACATAGTACTACCCAGTGTGGTAGTTAAATTCAGAACTCTGGTAAGCTGATCCGGACTCACTCCCTCTTTGGATTTACTCTGTAGCACACTCGTGGAAACAAAAAAAACAGAAGTAAACTTGACACAAATACGATATGCAGTCAGAGCATAATAGATTTGTGGCAGAACCAACGTCATGTGGTGAATAGTATAATCATGTGTAGGTTTTCTGTTTTCAGTGTGCATTGGGATCCTGTACAAACATCAGCATAATGTATTAGCCTGCATGTATTGGCATGAAATAGCTGTACACACTCATACAGTAGATTTGCATAGACTTGGTGCATTTTAAAAATGTTACACTTAAACATTGTTGTGCGTGTCATTGCTCTGTTTTAGTCATCTGTAAAAATAACATCAAAATCTTAAATTCCCAAAAGCCTGCTTATTGATTTCCTACTTATGCTCGTCAAAAGCCTTTCCAAGTCCAAATAAAACAAGTGCCATCCTGAACACAAACCAGCGCTGCTTTAATACTGTTTTCAACCTCATATTGGATTTCTTCAAACTTCAATACTTTCCACAAGTTAAAATGTCGTTTTAGCATCAACTCTAGAGGGCAAATATGTGTGGATTGGAACGGTTACCAGTAAGTCAGAATGAAGGGTTGGCTCTTGACGGCAAACCGCAGCAGTCAGAGTCAAACAGCTGAAAGCATGGAAACAGCATCAAACACTCTATCATGTCTTGAACTGAATCCTTAAAAGTTAAATTGGTTGAAAAAGCTACAGCCAGGAGCAAAATACGCAACTATTCTTGCTGCTGAAGAGAAACCTACAGCATCCAAATCCTCTGTTTAAACCGTTTGACAAAGTAGTCTATAGGGAAACATCTGCCTGGGGTTAGGTGATATGTCAAAATTTTCCTAGCGGCCACCGTCAGCTCAACGGCCGGCGATTGACGATATAATCGTGCCAGCGAGTGTGCGGCGCACGTGGAGGAAAAAAAACTTGAGTGAGAGAAAAGACTGAGCAGACAGACATTGATCCGTTCTTTGAGATTGTCACAAGAATGAGAAAAGCTGGTCCACTTTCAGCGAGTCTGGGCAAAGTTAGGCTACCCCAGCGCCCGCTAACATCGAGGCTAACCCCCTTTCACTTTAATGAGCAGATGGCGAGCAACAAGACACGGGAACTTGGCTCGGTTCTTGACCATTTATTCACTGACTACATTACACACAGCTATACTGCTAACTTCATACTCTCTGCTCTGGTCACCAGCCTCAACATCACACACACACACACTGTCCCTTTCTCTTTTTCTCTCTTGACTGTATACTCCCTACGCACCGAGCTATCACTTAAAAGGAGCTACTTTTATAACATTATAGTAAATTAGCTAAAATTGCCCAGGAAAATTGCCCCGAAAAACTGGCGATGGACTCAGCCAATTTCGGATATATCCGTCCAATCGCCCAACCCTAACATTCGCCTTCATTTTTTCCCGCTTAACTGTAAAATAACAAACTTTCTATGTGTGTTACAGTATACTCAAACCAAAATCTCATACCAATACATACAGTGGCTGTTAAAAAGCAAAGCCAGTAAACTTGCAAACATGCGATGTAGAGAGCGCTACATTTTCTTAACCGAAGCTGTGATACTCCTGCCTTAATCTCACCCTAAAGGTAGCCATAGATGTCTCTGAAATGTGACACCCCACCCCCCCCACACACACACCCCTCTTCAAGTGAAACAACTGGTACCAGCACTAATTGAAATTTTGCATGCAAAGTGACAATGCCTGGGCCCTCAGCAGCATGGATTAGGGCTTGAATAGAGACAGATTCTTTGTGAAAGCCTACTGTGGCGGTTGGCGTGCAAGCCAGCTCCCTGCATCTGCTCATTGGGTGGACTGAGAAAACACTGGATTGTATACGGTCGCTCGTTTTACCTTTATCTAATCCCATTTCAGAGTCCGCCTCTGTCTATCTTTTGTTACTCTTCCACAAAACATAATGCTTCCATGTTACACTCACATGTCTTATTCCTTACAAAACAATTCCGGTTAAAAAACAACGAGCGGATTAACATATGAAAGCATCTTTACCAAGCTTGGCAGGATTTTCAAAACATTAACAATCATACTGTGCCTTGAACTGCCAGGGTGCCTTACATTGTGTGGAAGGAAGTAGTGCTGAGAGGGTTATGCCAAAATACAAACATATGTAATTCAGAAAATTAAATCCACACAGAAAATGAAAAAAATATTTAAATAGTCAGCTTGGCTAGTGTTTGCAAACTTTTCAACTGAGTGGCCTCCAGAGCTCAACAGAGCGCTGAAGTAATGCAGTACACATTGAAATGCAATCAAATCTGCAAGGCTTTTTTTTTTTTTTTTCAAAACTTCATGCTGTGATCTCATTCTACCCCACTTCACCATCGTCTACTGCGGTTTCTCGTCCCATTATGTTTCTTTCCAAAAGAAAAGGAGACAAAAAAGAAATGTTACATCAAAGCGATCTATCATCGTATTGACCCCGACAACAACTCGCATACGAGTCTGGAGGAGGCTGTTATTGCATCGTGGCAAACAATAATCCCACCAGAAAACGTTTGCAAACTACAAACTGTAATACCACATCAGAAAAAAAGCGGGAGGCAATCGGAAAAGCCAAATGATCTGCCTAGTAAAATTTTATCCCTCTTAACAATACAAGGCTACTAACAATTTTATAGCCAGCGGAGGATGAATTTGAGAATTTCCACTCACTTCTGTTAGTATGGCTGTCAACTTGGCCCTGATGACAATGAATGGGTAAAACTAATGAAGGGATAAATCCACAGTATGTTTTCATAGACGTGTTTGACATAGCTAAGGCTAATTTCCTTGACAGTTCAACCTCCATTAATTTTCAGAAAAGAGGCCCGTCTGCTGCTGCTAAACTAAACCAATAAGACGTGTCATCAATGGCAGCTTGCATTAACGCTAATCAACAATTAAGAGCTGTTCCACATTCCTCAGAATAAATCCAATGCTGTTTGAAAAATGGCTACTGATGAAGGAATGCCATTTATAGTTGTCCAACATGGTAATACTGAGAAGAGATGAGATAGGGAGGGGGGGAGGGGGGGGATTGTAGTAGTCTTGAAAGAGATAACATGTTGAGGAAAAAGGTCACTGCTTCAATCCAAACATGACCATGAAAAGGCAAATATACAGTATTTTAGGGCTTTACATGGTGTGTGCAGTGGTGACACCATTGGTAAAAATGGATACGTGGGACACAGCTGGGATCTTTCTTTTGAATTTGGCCCCTGGTTTCTAATCCTCTAATCCTCTTCAGTATGGTCCGTGCGTGAGTCATTGATTATCTGTAGTACAAATAGCCCTTTCATATGTTTGCGCGACAGGAATCAGGTATGGTAGGAAGAGGAGGAAGTAGGTAGGAATGTGAGAGATGTGACTGTATAAGTACTCCACTATCTTACAAAAGAAAGGATTTTATTTAGCAACCCCCCCCCCCCCCAGTGTACAGTTGTGTCGGCGATCAACCAGCTAATTAATAGTCAACTTAAATATACAGTGCAATAATGTAGTCGGATTGTGCAATATTATCCAGAAGCAACGCTCAACAGTAAAAAATAATAAAAGTATGTGACAATGCCACTTTCCATTAATGAAAAATAACAATGGAAGGTGGTAGCGTCCCGGCACTAAACATGTCAAAACGATCCACTGGAGGGTCCTTTCTGTTGCATGCTGGGATGTTGTTTTTTTTTTCGGATTAGAGCTGCAGTGACCTCTTTTTCAACCCTTTATTTCTCATACGTAAGCCTTACTCGCAACTTCATTGGACAATCAGCTAGGGTGATTCACAGGGTAAAATGGAGGGGGGGTTGGCGACAGGACTAGCTGGTTTCCGAATCAAAAACCAAGCTACGGTGAAACACCACAGACCCAAAGATACAGCAACATGCACGCCGAATTTATAGTTTACACTAAATACCTATATCAATATCACCTTTCTTCATCGAGCTGTAGGTCTACTTCAATACCCTGAAATAACTATTTGGAGAGCTGTACCGATGGCTGTTTGAGGCACTGCACCCTCTCATCTTACAGTTCAGCGTCGCAGTAGCTTTGGACAAATAGTACGTAATAAAAATCGTCCTGTTTTAGAAAAAAAAAAGGCGAAGCGTGGATCTGTTATTTCTGGCATATTTCACATCCTGTGTTTCCCTCACTCTTGGGCAGAATAGCAAGGATAAAATCATAAAATAAATAAGCATTATAACACCAATTAACCCGTCATAATTACAGGATATAAAAGAAAACAATGCAGTTAAAATATATGGGATTGAAATATATACCCATTATGAGATTGGAGTACATATTTTCTAGCAAATATATTTTACATAAATCGCAATATTAGTAAAAGATGTTGGAAATTAAGGTATAATATATGCAGTTTTAAACATGATTGGTTTTATTACACTTGTGAAATGTCCAATAATATGATTTTTGAAAATTAGACAATATATTTTAATATTTTCAAATAAAAATGACTGAATTAAATATATCGTCATTATATATATATCATTGTTCCCTGTATTTGTATGGTGTGGGTTTAGTGCCAAGCCTATGTTGTAAATATTATATTTCAAAATAATTAGGTTTTAAATAAAAAATTTAAAAGTATGACTCAAATTTTATAGCTGAGGCACAAATGTTAAAGCTGCCTGTGTATAATTCAAAGTAGGCCTTCCAGATTGCCTTTTGGGGTCTTGGATATGTAACTGCATACAAAACCATAAACAAGGGGAGTAAGTACTGGTCTGAATAAATACGCATGAGGTTTGTCAAAGTCTACATGGTCCTACATGGGACATGACAGCTCCGTCAACCTTTGCAGGAAAAAACATGAGATGTTGTTACACATGTTTAGATGATTTTTACAGTAAACAAGCGACAAAAGCTTTTTTCTTGTTGTTTTGTTGTTGCTTTATCCCATGGCTACGTCTGGCTAAGTTTTAACCATAGTTTCTGAGCTCCACCTATAATTATGAGGTTTAGTTTAACTGACCAGAGGAAGAAGACATGTTTGTTTTCTGACAGTATCCTCAAAATAGTCTGAATGAATGAATGGGTTGACACTTTTCATTCCTCACTGTGGCAAGTGTCCTCTACGCTGTCACAGGGCAAAGTTCAGCCACACACAAAAATCACAGGCAATTTACAATTTAAAGTACAGAGTGAGACTGTCAAAATTGAAAGGGACAATGGAAAAGAAAAAGAAAAAAAAGTTTCACAATCCCCAAATAATTTTTAGAAGATTAAAGGTCAAATGTCACAATAATACAGTTCCTATCAGATTAAGAGATCCAATAGATAAGAATAGTGTATAAGTGTATAAGACTAGTATACTGGTTACTTTTGAACATCACAGACAGATGACTAAAAAATACATATTTTTTAAGATTATTGTCACCATTCAACCTGTTTCATTGTGCGTTGAGCCACGCTGCCTGTATACTGCCCATTCCCGCAAGCTTTACGTCCTATAATGACCGCATAACGCCCAGACAACTACAATGCACGTGTATGTTCATTGTAAAGCCAAATTTGCATATTTAGTCACAGTAAAAGGTTTAAAGGGACATTCCTAAATTCTCCTTTACGTTTTTATTACCAACTATTTGACAACTGAGACCAATGACACACCTCCACGGACACAGGACGTGTCTGATTCACCTACCTGATTGAGATTTGTCTAAACTGGGGTGAAAAAAAAGGGGAAAAAAACCGCATTTTTTTTCACTCCGTTATTAACGTTATTAACGCTGATCAGCATCCGCGTAATACCTGCGGGGATGCTGCGGGAGCATGTTTCTATGTCCCACCATCATCATCCCTCCTCTGCCTGTTGTTTTAAAACTGACTCCACATTTAAAAGCACCATGGTAAAAAAAACAAAAAAAACACATGAATATATATTAAACGGAGCTGAAAAGTGATTAATGTAAGGTTAGCCATTTAAATAAGCAGCGCGTAATGGTTACATTGACGCGCTTTGTCTGAAACTCAGAGCCGGCAAAAAAGGATGCGGCTTTCGGGATGAAAACATTTGCTTACCTTCAACAGCTATTACGGCCGGTATGCTCCATAATATCCATAGAATATCCATTATTGGTCACTTAAAGGGCCCAGACATTCAAATAAAATGCGCCCCGAAAGCCATTGACAGCGAAAGGCAGCGAGGGGACAGACGGTCCTTCTCCTCCGATAGAGCGATCTCACATAGCACAGAAAACCAACTCAAATCTGAACCAAGTTTGGGCGAGACCAAAAAAACCGCAGACAGAGGGGAGCACCGAGCGACACAGAAACACAGGTAAGCGTTTCAAGCGGTACAGCAATCAACTCTCTCTACCACAGAAGACTAATAAGAAGTTTACTTGTGTAATTTGTGGCAAAAGGTTTGAATTATTTTAATATGTTGATGCAGCGGCTCCTCGAGAGGGTTTGTCATCCCCTTCAGAGCGACTTTAATTTATCCTGCTGTCAATCATCGAGAGAAGGGCCAGCCATACCTAGCGATAATTAAGTGTTTTGGGAGCATGTGGGGCATTTATAAAAGATGGAGCAACTTATTCTCACTGCCACACCGGCCGAAATGGAAATACTGGGTGTGCTTTTATTTTATCATACGTGGCTTAAACGTGGCTGTGGGTTAAACTATGAGGCTGCTTTTTGGGCCATTAGAGAAGTCCTGGAGCTGTAACAGGTGACGGACACGGAGACAAGTTTAAGTAAGTTCAATATGATCTTTTACATTTTTGCTTCCAGTATCCAAAGTTCAATTGGTTTCAATGTTACAATTTAACATTAGCATGGCCACCAGGCTGTGTGTTTTCTCTCTCTCCCTCTTTCTCTCTCTCTCTCTCTTTCTCTCTTTCTCTCTCTCTCTCTTTCTCTCTCTTAGAAAAATGATGCACACATGTAAAATGAGTGTGTAAATATTCGTATTTTTATGACAATAATATACTATTACAAAATACTATTATTGATACTTTTATTTACTTTTGTTCAATTTTTTAACAACTTACATGTATAATGTTAGGAAATGATTGATTGATTATTATATATACCCAATTAATTGATTTTTTTAAACTACAGTTTTAGCCTTTAACATACTAGACATGAGTTCAACCTTAATTTATCAATAGTGTGGCATGCAATAAAAGTTCATTGTGTCACTCATGCAAGTAATAAGGCATAGGTCTTATTGTAAATATTTAGATTACTGTTATAGGATGGAAACTGCTTCAAAACTGCCATGTAGGCTTTGTAAATGAGTATAAAGCCTTTTCCTTTCCTTCCAGTTGTTTGAATGCAGTTTAAACAGAGGTAAGGGTGCACTGGGTTAAAGAAAAATACAATAAAAACATAAAACAGGGTGTGTAAAAATACAAAATAAATAAATATTGGATTGCTTGTGTAGCTTTTATACAAATGTTACAACTTTTTTCACCACTACAGCTTGAACTAAGTTTCTTCTTCCCATAAACTAAATGCTACCAGACTGAAGTCTGCTTTTCTCTCAGCTAGACTGTAGGCCATTAAGACTAGCTGTGGGAAATGGTTATAGTCATGGCACTCTATGCTGCTGTAAAATAATGCAGTCTGATATTAGGGTGACGTCTGACAAATATGAAAAAGCCTGAATATAGCAGTCTGCAGTGTATTGAGCTCACTTCATAAGCTCACTTCATAACAGCCAATGTGTGACTAAGGTATTGTTAGTTCAACTCAATGACTTTGTAAAATGTAATATATATGGGTGCGTGTGGGAGTGCTAACATGTGTTTTTTATGTGGGCTACTAAATGTTTATATCTAAATGGGGTGTGTGTGTGTGTGGGGGGGGGGGGCTTATAACATGAAAATGAATTCAAATCTAACAGTAAAGGGGTAGTCAATAATTATTGGCTGCATTGATTCTTCCTTGCATAGCAAACAATGTTGACATTTACATATGTATGGCTGTTACATTATGATTTTCTTTTTTTATTCATTTATTTATCTGATCAGTCAAGCAGGAGGCGTTTTAAAAATATATGTTGTTGCAGCTTAACTCAGACCAGCTAACGATCCTCCATGCATCACATGGAGGGCATCATGTGATTGAACAGGCCTAGCTGTCCATTAGGTAGACCTCAACAGCAGTTATTTTCCAATCACCGAGCCAAAGCACCAACGTCAAACGGTCAAAGTGAAATGTTACTTCCTCCAGAATGCAAAACTTTCCTTCCTTCGGCATAAATCATCATAAAACCATAATCAGTTGATGTCATGTTGGCTTAAAGTACTTTAGGACTTCAAAACAAGCCACTATTAATCTTCTGAAATAATTAAAATATATAGTTGTGTTTGCATACGTTTGATTTAAGTTGGCCTGTTAGTGTCTGGCAAAAGCGTTACTGGCAATCATTTTTTCAACAATCAATAAAAACGCTCCATGTAAAATAAATATGCATATTAATAGTCATAACACTTTTAAATTTTATTACTTTTCTGCTGCTTTAATGGTTTTACTCTTTTTGCCAGCAGATCCAAGTTGTCATTGACGGTTGGCATAAAATGACATGACAATTTATTGTTCATCTTGAAAGCCATATTTCAGAAATTTCCTAAGAGTAGTATAAAAGTGTTTTTCCTGCTCCAGAAGCTGGTGGTAAAAAAATCCCAGTATTCTTATATACACAGCCATGATGGGCAGAGAATAAAACCCAGACTGCATTTTATATGACATGATGACAGGCATGGAGACAGATGCCATAGGGACACACTGAAGCAGCAGCAGAAATTACAGGTAGGCTTTTCCAAAAGAAATACAGATTCATTTAAAGACAGAGCGATGACATGCATGGGAGGATACCCACAGAGAAAGCATGATAAAAAAAAATTCCAGCATACACAAACTTGTCAAATTATTTTTTTTATATGAGGAAAAAGATGGACGCCCAGGGAGAGGTTTAAAAAAAAAAAAAAAAAAAAGAAAAAGCTGACTTGCAGCTGTGCTCATCTGGATTTATAGTATACAAGAAAATGGGTAAACATGCCTCATGGCTGGGAGGTATTAAGTCACTAAAGCTGGCTCAGAAACAGGAATTTAGAAACAATTATTTGTCATCAAACATGCCTTTCCTATTATGTGCCGTAGCGCTGTAGGTATGCAGCAGGACTCCATGGGTTAAATGAGCCAGGCTGATTTATATGCTTCCACTGAGTTGGACTGTATTGATTCCGGGTCACTTGACTGGCTGACTTCAGATCGTGTTCAGGTGACTACAACACAGATGGAACAAAATGGCAAGGCACTGAGAAAGCAGCTTTCCCCCTTTTTTCGATAATGAGTTCCATACAAGCTCAATATTGACTTGAGCCAGAAGAGAAGTGAAAGATGTTGAAGAAATTATATTAATACTGCTCTAATATTGCCCGCAGAGATATTTCTGCCACGCTACGTTAAAATGGCAGCATAGTAATAAAATATGTGTAATGCAAAGCAGAAGAAGTTTGAATGTGGCATAAATCCTCTCATATTCCTGTATGACTCTACGATCCAACATAAGCAAAACATGCAGTGCTGTAGCGTATAACACAGCATAATCAAACGGAGCTGTTTTACTGTAAAATTTACCACGGAAGACAAAACATACCCGTATAACACATGCAGCCAATGACTTGTTAAATTACCTCCTAATACTGCATGAGGTGTAATGATTGAGTAATGCTTGAAAAATGGAAGCATGTAGATCACTTGTATAATCACTGAATACATGATGTGCTGCAGACTGTGAAGTAAAACCACACCACTGCAGTAATATCATTGTTTACTACTATTTCTACTACTTGTTTGTTTAATAATATTTAGCCTCTTTTAAAAAAGCACCATATCATGATTTTTTCCTTTTTTCTTTGTTTCTACAAATAAATAAAGATTAATGATGGTGATGATAGATGTATTCATATTGTAGTATAATAGTAGTATAATTCACCAAAAAATGTTTTTTTACAGTAATTATGGCATTGATTCAAAACATAATTAACATAATTAATTTGTCTAATGATTTATGTTGTTATTCACATCCTGGCTTCACTGTATATTGATTACATTTTATTTAGAAACAATTACACACACAGTAATTAGATATTAGACACACATTTGGATTTTGCTGAAAGTGAGTGCAATAAATGAAATATAGATTATATATATTTTTAATGAAAAATAACAATAAAACAAACTATAAATATTTGATTTTAAAAAATTGCATGGAAAAGATTGTAATCTGTAATTCTAAGTGATATTCCCAGGACGGATGCTTATATTGTTTTTAAATCAAAGTTGTAAATATATAATTGACATATCTTCTATTTTGGTTTATATTTTATATTATAAAAGCCTTAAAGTAGTATTCAAAGATTAATTCCTATTATTTTAGCAATATTTAAATTAAATTAGTGCAATCAAAGAAGTTTAATTAATCAGAAATGTGTTTTTAATTCAATAATAAATCCTATGAATAGATGTGCATATTGGCATTTACTATACGAACGGATATGGATGGAAATATATGGAAATGAATGTATGCTGAATAGAACTACACACGAAATATACAGTCATTTATAATTCAACGCTTTCCTTTTATTTCATCCTGCACATAGTTGAAGGAAGTGTTGACTGCAGAAGTCTAGGAGGTGTACCACCTGCAGAAACACTGAAGAAATACACTATTTAAAGGTTTAGGTTTAGTATGAGAGGAAGACAAAAGTGGTACATTGAGTTTGTAAAGCTGTGTTATATCTCATTGCATCAACACTGCCACCCAGAGTTTAAACGCTGTACATTCCTGCTTCTCTCATCAGCTTTATTGTTGAAGATGCTGGAAATTTACCACAAAGCTGAGATTATTCAGATCAATACTCTGCCTGAGTTGAGCTCAAGGTGAACCCAAAGTGCATATTTTCATAATATCTACCGAGCAATGCGAGTTTTCGTCTCCTGCAAATTGAAAACCTATTCTCTATGCACATGAATTACATTTTAAAATCAAATAGAATAAATAACTCAGTTTTCTTAACACAAGGATACATTTTTTCTTTTTTCACATAAACTAAAAAGCACACTTTAATTGATTTATACACTTTTATTTTGAACCTTGAGAATAAACGAGATGCATTGGTAATTCTAATTTTGAGTTAAGCGTCTATAAAAGAGCTGATATGGCTTTGTGGCAGTGTTTACTTTACATAGAGAAAACAAAAAGTAACTGATGGGGGCAAAATGTGTTGATCATATAACTTATATAAGATTTGCTGGCGTAGTGTTGTTTTTTTATTTCACATTTTAATTACCATACATGTTTTATCTGTGTATCATATCAAATCTATTGACAATTATTCACCAAAATAATTTGAAGTTTGATTTTTTTTATATTTTATTAATGCCCCCAGCCCATCACTGAATCCTATTATTTGAAGTGAAACACACGCTATTGTGTTCCGGGGGCGGATGAAGTGAGGTTTCAGAGGGTGAGAGTGAGTTTCTGCAGTTCGTAAACCATTCTTATCCTTTGGAATATTTAGTTTGAACTTAAGCCCATTCAAAAAAGGACCACTCCGGGGCTGGAATCGATTTCACCTTGAGCCTGAGAGGGGCTTACGGTGAAGTATTGCACCCGGTCGGCATCAGCAGCTGGATAAAGAGCGAAGGAAATAAAGTGGCCTGCTCTCCATAAAAGTTGGTGTGTGATCCCTGACCTTGAGCTGAGAAAGTGCCACGGATTCCTCTAATCTAGAGAGACCTTCTGCATGTGGATTAACCTCAGCTGAGGCCACGTTTTTACAGGCGGGCAGAGTAAGAGTCGGCTGGATTGAACTCTAGAGAGGAACCAAAACCAAACTTGGGATAATTCAGGGTGTTTTTTTTTTTGTTTTTTTTAAATGTGTTGTTTATTTATTTACCTTATTGGAGAAGTTTGTCTTTACCGACATTCTTCTTCTGCTAAATTAAATGGGGAAGTTCCACAGAGGACACAAAGACATTCTCAGTTGTGTTGAAAAGGAAATATTTATACAGGAGCTGGAAAGAAAAGATGAGTTCACCGCTTATCTTTCATGAGTACACTACCTCCCACACTCCACTCTACTCCACACCCACCACCTTCCCAGCGTATTGGTTTACCCCTGCCAAAAATTTAATTCAATCCCACTAAGTTGCTCCGGCTTTAATTAAATAGACCAAAAGCCTTGGCAGGGTTTAATTTACTTTCTTGTTAAGTGAACTTTACAGACATGGGAGAACTTTCACCGGTATACTGCTGGGACCTGAGAGGAGAGGAGATGCAAGCACTGAACTTCTACTGGAGAATTAAATCAATTTTCAAGCACTGACATGTTTTACCTGACAAATGAGTTAAGGTGAGACTGAACTCAGGGTCTTCTTTGCTTTATGGCGGGCTACCTGCTTTCACGATAGGTAAAAGGAAATATGTTTGAATGGTGCATGCCTGTCGGAGGGCAGACAACACTTTTTATCATCATAATAAATCTTAGCACTATTGCTATAAAACAGGAGCCCAGTAAAAAGTGATTCAGCTGACAGTCATGATGAAATGAATGCCTTGATAAAATGGCAGTCATCAATCATGGCCTTGGTTTTGGATGCTAACATCCCCTCTAAGCTCTCTACTAATTGATATGAACCGTTCACATAAATCAGCCTCTGTGTGTTGATGCTGTGTACTGTTGTCGCAGTGGTTTGCATTTCTGAACCAAAGATAAATGGTTCCCATAACGCAGCCGAGCCTTAGGCTACATGTGTTGAAGTCATTCTCCTAAAATGTGAATAGTTTGTTATTATAATTTTTGAAATAGAATATGTGTTATACTTATTTTTTGCTTTGGGTTCACTTCTATCTTCACTGCTTAAAACCCGTATGCATAGCTGTGGGACGTTTCAGGAATAGCTGGTTGCAGATAAGCTCAGTGTTCAAACACTATTTGAAATAATCATCAGCAGACATTTCTAGAGGGAGTTTTTAGACTCACACTGATCTAAGCTGTTAGATATACTGCTTTCTCTTATGGGACTAAATAAATAGTCTTTAATTGGATCCAAGAAGAAAAACTATAGTAACATGATAATATATGGATATTTTGAGTTTAATCGAATGAGAGTATCAAATTAAAAAGTCATGAAAACATCTTCATGAATGTATGACTGAAAATAAAAATCATTTTCTTGCCCTTAAACATATGAGTGGACGTCCTTGTACACAATAGCATATATCCTGTAGTATAATATTTGTTATTTGTATTTATGTTCTTAAATAACCCTTAATTATTTCTTACTTTTCTTTACTTATGTGTTGAGCATTGAGATGAAAATTGGTTCCCTGCTAAAATACACTATGAATAAAATATTGGTGTGTCAAGTAGTTAATAGTAAATCAACAAAAAAAAGTATTTTGCAATTATTTTGATAACTGACAATAATATTTTAGGCTTTTTTTTTTCTTAAGCAAAAATGTATTTTTTCCATCTCCCCTCAAATATGAATAGTTCTGGTTTTCTTTGTCTTTGTCATTTTGGTTTTTCTTCATGCAAAAACCAGACGTGAAGATGTTGCCATGAGCTCTTGGAACTTGCAATTTTTCTATTTCCTGACATTTCTTTGACCAAACCATCAAGAAAAATCATAAATCAAATAATAATCATCAGTCACAGCCATACAAAAAAAATGTTTGACATATCTCATCTCATCATGTGAATTATATAATTAAGCAGTAAATAAATCATCACCTCATACATAATCTTAAATGTGTCCCTATAAATATATGGAATTACACATTTCATTTAGATTGTTGTGAATAAATCACTTGACACCAAAGCTGAATTCCTACATGTCTTCAGCCTTCCTTCACAGTGTTACTCCTCCTTATCTGTTTTCTTGTCTTTCCATCTAGAGTGTCGGCCATCATAGAGCAACAGATGGAGGTGCACAACAGGATATTACCACTAAGAGGATTCCTCTTTCCTTGCCTGTCACTCTGGACTTTTTTTTTTTGAGGGAACAGACTCTTTCATCGTGACCCAGCTCGACTGGCTTATTGGAACTGGTGTAGAGTTGTTGGTTAAGCCCTCTGAAAAACCCGCCACTACCCATGTTGACCCGCTTGGCAAACAGAAATCCCTGACCGAGTCCGCTGAGAAAGACGTTAAAATAAGTAACCAGGTGGGATTAGAAAGTCCTCGTAGTGTCTTTGCGTCTCTGAACTTTGACCTTTCAGTCAGAACTGAGAGGTATGTGCCAGCTCTCAGACTGTGAATGGCCCGGTGTCAAGTTTACTCACTGGTGCTGTAGTAATGCCCTCACAGGAGGCAGTGTGTGCCTCCTCATGCAGGAAGCTCTTAGGATTTCATTTGCGGCCGGGGATTAGATTATGTTGATTTGTTTTAACACAAACAACAATTTTGCAGATAGAGTTAAAGATAATTTTGCTACTTACAAAGATTTGAGTGAATTAAGTAAAAAAATCTATTTAATCATATATGTCCCACCGTATCTGGAGATGAGTTATGTTTCCCAATAATAGTTATGGAGACCATCTTCAATATTTTTACACTACCACAGTCTTTAAACTTCATGACAACTGAATACAGAATAGAAATGATTATGCGCATTCATTTATTGGAAGCATTTTAATATTTGGTAATAAGCGCATAAGTAGTTGCAGGGTTATTAAAAAAGTAACGGCTGTGTGAGCAAAAAGTAAGCAACAGTGAGCAAGATTTCAGACACTAGCTAATCATCATTTTACCAATCATCACCTTCAGCTGTAAAATTGTGTAACGCTAGGTCTTTTCATCTGTGGAACATTGCATTTTGGGATTGTTAGCAGAAAATAGCACACATGCTGCAGACACTACCTTTTTTCTTTCCATTGTGGAATATTTGAGGGAACTATACAGTGGACATAAATGTAATGCCCTTTATAGTAAAAACGGAGTGATCTCGGACACAGCAATCGTAACATTTGATGAGGTTGTAATAAGTTCAAGTAAATAATAGTTTGAGGTTGTGTTGAGTTACACTGTGATGCAGTTGAACTCCTATTTCTGTGTTTTACATTGACACTTTTGTCTGTATGATGGAGGTTAGTTGTGGTTGTTTGTTGTATCATAATGTCCAAAACATCTTAATAATGGTCTTTAAATAGATTCAGATGCGTAAATTATAGAGGATGCACTTTTTTTGTCAGACTATACAGAAGGAGTGCTCAGTTCTTGGAAATATGAGACTTCATGGAAAGCTAAAAAGATTCAGGGCAGCAACTTGATTCCTTCTATAAATTTGACTGTGCCAATGCAGTTCAGAGAATTGCTCCCTTCCTGCGGTTGTAAAAAGCTTGCTTATCCTTGTAGTATGGCTATCTCTATGTGCTGCCTTCACACACACACACACACACACACACACACACACACACACAAAATGAAACTTCCTGGCCACAGTTTACATAAGGGTTGTGTTTGCTTAATTTATGTTTCATATGAAGGAATCAAGTTGCCATCCTTCATGTTTTTGACTTTCAATGCACCTGTTGTATAAATTGATAGCAGTCATGATGGTAGTCTATTAAGCTTTTCTTTGATTGTTTAGTACATCAACATGTTTGCGGGGAATGTATTTTTTATGTTTTTTCAAATTGTATTGCTATTTAATGGCTCTGTTTTACATTGACATATATTTTATGAGGAGTTATTCAATATACTGCTGGGGTTTTGCCGGTATTGCTGCTTTTGAGTTTTTGTGTTCACATTAGAAATGAAACAATTTATTCAGAGTAGTGTAGTAATTCACACTATCACAGGAGTGGGGTTTTTTTTTACAGTTGTTTCCAATTTAATTTGAGCATTTTATAAGAGAAATGTCGACTCTCTGAATCCATTAGTATATTACTCGAATGTCTTAACGTCAATATTGTTCAAGCCGTGTTGTGGAAGTGATTTTATATGAGGATTGGACTATAAAGGCAACTGAAGGTATTTCACACGTGCACCGTTCAATAAAGATCTAATAAAAATCCTGCAGTCATTTAATGACTTCATGGGATCTGGATTTAGATGCTTTCACTGTTGGAAAGCATAAAAATGGTTAATTTAACCTGGTTGCTGCTCTGAGGGATATTACCTCTTTATTGTATTTCCTTTGTATTTAACCTCAACCCTGAGAGGAAAGAGGGAGAGAAACTGGGGATCTCCAGGGGGATCCAATTATATTTTCTTCCGTGTTCATTGCAATATAATGACTTTGTAACAGAATCTCTTTCTTACTGCTATTCATTGTTTTCTTTTTCTTTTTTTTATATCAGTAGACTTAGAGGAAGTAGTGAGTTTATTTTTCTCTGGGATCCTTTCTCTGACACTTTATTGGACAATCTGAAAATTTTATTTTAATGAAAAATATAACAGGCTAAGAGGTATTAAAAAAACATGATGTATATTAAGGTAAGGCATTATACGACTTAAAACAGACATTGTAATTCAGAGGTGAACGTTTTTCCTACAGATCACAGATCATGTTGAGGTCAGCCATAAAGTTTCATACAGTCAAGCCATGAAGTTTCAAGCAATCAGCATGAACAGACATGGTAGCTTTCCAAGTCCAATAGCTTGTGGCTAGAATTTTTCTTTGCAGACAAGCACAAAATTTGTCATTACCACCCACAATTTTTCTGGAGGCTGAAGAATCCCAGATGACATTCAGCTGAGTTAATTTACCAGCTGATGAAAGACTGTCATTTTTAAAATATGATTATAAAGTGTTTTGAAGAGGGTGAGGGTTAGAAGATGAATTTAAAATATGAGTTAAACGTTTGTTGGACTCAAAACATGTTTGTGGCCGAACATCCTGTTTGTTTGTTTGATCAAACGTAACAGAGTGTTTGTATTAACTTATATTTGCTGGGGCGAGCATGTTGTCCTTTATGTCCGTGTCCATGCATCATGCTCATGTATGTGTCAGCATGCAAGAAAGAGTCCAAGTGCCTCTTCATGTAAACGTCTGTGTGTGGAGAGGAAACAGAGGGAGTTAAAACTGCAGAGGAGAGTGAGGAAATAGAGCAGAAGAATACGGCACTGACATAAAGAAATCCTGCCTTAAGATGTGTGAGGGCTGCAAAGAGCAGAGCGGAGCATCTAGAGGTCGTTCCCATGGCAACCTTTGCCCGCGGAGATCATTGACCCTCCCGCCCTGCAGTACAAGCGGAGCGCAGATTGTAGGTCACATATGGCACCAGCGATCCAATCACGCCTAATCTGGCTTGACTTGTGGGTCATAACTTATACTGGAAAGCTTGGTTGTGGCTTATCTCATCGGTAGGCTCAACGGTACGATAATGGCCGTGTTTATGGCAAGTTGATGAACTGACCCATTAAATGTGTATGTCAACAAATGTATGTTTTATATATGTATGGGGAGGAGCAAAAATAGCCCAGCAGTGTATGATACCCTTCTAAGCATTAAGCCTCCTTCATAAAAAATGTATAGATGACTTCCTTTCTCAAAGTACAAACATTATTCACCTCATTTATTCTAATCATTGGCAAATCTCTTTATAAAAATATACTACTATATTAAAAAAGATATGTATAATTTAAACTCTTTGGGTGAATGGCATGATCCAAACTGAAGTTAAAAAATTTAAAAACAACAATCAACAATTGTTTTTGTTTTTTTTTTAATTTCAGTTGTCACATTTTCATGTTTAAAAATGTTATAAACGATCACTTATATAACTATAGAAAATGTTATTTAATTCTATGATGCATTAGCAATTTGTAATACTATAACTGCTTTAAAAAACTCAACCTTCATTTTCCTTCAAATGTTAACGTACTTGTATTTTTATGTCAATATTTATATGTTTAACCCAATATTTGTAAAACTGAGGATGAATTTAGAATTGAGAGGTTAAAGCTGCATAAAGAGTATTATCAACACTAATCACAAACATAAAGCATTATGAAAATCCACTGCAATTACAGCTGGGATCTAAACAGAAGTAACATATCATTTTTCATAGCAGACTTCTGCACTTTATTTTGAAATCTTGCTAGGGAGGAATTCTCATGAAATTAGGACAAACTGTGAAGTTTCAAACTAATGTTGCGTATGTTTTTGAGCCAGGACCCCAGACAGGACATCGGGGTTGATTAATGCCAACACGTTAGTATAATATTAAAGTTCTGTCTGTTTTATATAGCAATATAATGAAAAAATAATTTTATATATAAAATGTACCTTCCCTCTGATGAAAAGGGAAACTGGAGATCTTATAATGTCCCCATAGGCAGATGTAACTTTAGAAACCAACTTCACACAGAGTCATCTGTGCGAGGAACTCTGGGGGAGGCACTCTATCCAGGATGTAAGACTGAGAGGCCGGCGGCCATGCAGCTGAAACACAGATATGATTTGAATGATTTATACGCCATGTTTTTGGAGTATTGGGATAGCGAGGATAGGCAACCTCAGAGGGGCCTTATAGTTTTATGTGTCTTTTGTAAAAAGGTTTCCAGATACACACAAACATCAAAGTGAGAGCTTAATACTGTACAAGCTTTTATTTTCAGAGGTTCAGAGAGCTGTTAAATCCTATTTTGGATCAAGTCTGCGTCATAGTCTGGATCATTTAAATTCTTAACACTCAGTTATGCATTAATAAAACCTCCATTTGTATGTGGAAAAAAAGAAGAAAAAAAACAATTTTCTGCATGCACGGTACAGAGAGAAGTATTCTTTTTTTTCACTGGACGTGTAATTCTCACAAACTCTCGTGCTTGGGCTTGGCGTGCACGTTACTGCTGCACACTGATAAAAAACACTGAGTCCATTCTGGAGGTACAATAATAAAGCTGTGGGAGATGGAAGCCTCTGTGAAAGCTTCTCAGTGGAATATAAATATTTCATGCGTGTAAATTCAGACACTAGTTGTGGACGACAGGAATGACTATCGTCCAACATTTACAATCTTTTCTTTGTTTTCATGATTTTTTTTTTTTTTCTTGCCCAGGTGTCAGCTGGTGATCCTAAACAAGGCACCACCTTGTGTAAGAGCGCAGTTTCAATCTGATAGAAAACAGCTCCTGATCTCTGACAGTTTCTCTTCGCTCCATCACTGCCCCGTGGCTGCCGATTTCATGAGTGAGCTGGTAATAATCACGGGTGACTGGATTCTCACCTTTTTGTGTGAGATCTATAAGTGAAGGTGCAGCTTTACTTGTGAGGTCTTCGGTGGATATATGGAAATGTTTGTGATCTGAAGTCAGAAGAATCTTTGCATCTGCTTCTCATTGCTTTATCAGCCGCTTCCAGGTTAAAGTAAATACAGATTACATTATATAGAATTGTAGTAATTATTTAATATTAGATGTAACAATTCAGTTTGCAAATATTTTTGTTGAAAGTTGGCAAATGTGTTGGATCTCTTTAAATACACTGAAGAGACTAAAATTCAAATGGTGAGACTATAGGTGAAAATATAATTTTACACATCTTGAAATATTCAAGAAAATCACTTGCAGGTGTTAATAAAATTATTCAATGTCTGCAGTCTGGAATGAAGCAGTACTTTACTTAAATATATATGTATATTATGTATTTTTCTTGTGGCGAAGTATCTCTGGAGTAATTGAAAATGCATTACATTTTATTCCAGTGATTTAATGAATGCAGATTTATCTGTGGAATGTATTTTTAATGTAATTCAACATGATTCAGTGGATACTTTTATCCATTTCCCTACACTGCTGTAGATTTGTAGTATCTAGCTCCATGTGGGAATTAAACATGTAATTTTTTTTTTCTGCAGTGTTAGTGTCTGTACCACAGAGCTCCACAGTGCCACATGACCAAAACTATACAAACGCCACGTCTCCTCCTCCTCCTCACATTCAGCCCCAGTTTTTCCTTCAGTTGAAGCTACTATTCTCTCCAGGCTTGACGTCTGCCTACACAAGAATAACTCATACTGTACACCACCCACAAAAAAAAAGAAAACAACAGAACTGTCTCACTTCATCTCCCTCAAACTCTTTCAACCACTCACCTCATTTATGCTTCAGTCGTTTCATTGAGCTGATATAACTTAACTCATTTGAATAAGTGAAATTATAACTCAGGATATAATGATGATGCACAATCTCCACAGTGTATTATATGTCCTAAAAAATAAAAAAATAAAACACTAAAGTGGTTAAAAATAGTAATAAGTTGACAGTTTTCACAATTATTTAATTCATTAAATTATAAACTTTGTAATAATCTCGTGTTTCAGAGAGACAGTGAACAAAGACTTGAATACTTTATAACGTGTACCGGATATAAAACTTTAAATACTTAATGAGTAAAAAAGATATTTAAAATTTTTCTGTGATTATCAACTTTATATAATTGTTTATCTGCCTATTCAAATATGTATTCTTGGTTAATCACTAAATTGATCCAAGTAGTAGTTGACTCCAAGTAGTTTGGTAATTTTTTGAAAATATATTATATTCTTAATCATTAACTTTTTTTTGAAGCCTGCTTAATTGGCACAATGCTTCTGTGCAGGCCAGACTGTATACATTGAAGGTTAAGTTTCTGAATTCTACCTTAAATTAAAATTAAATAATTAAAATAATGTAGCAGTGCTTTCAGTAGCCATCAGGTTTGGCCATAACATGTCAGTCTAGACAGTTTCTAGCTCTCATGTTGTCCTTCTGAACTCCGCCTCTGCGGCTGTATCTTTAAAATGTCTTCAAGGTTCACCGAGCTTGATGGAACTTTCTGGTACAGTCAAGTGCACACAGCGTGAGTGATCAGGCCTCTTCTTGTTACTGAATCATGCAATGTTCAACCTCTCAGACTGCTTGTTTTAGGGAAGCAGCCCGCCCCTCCTGGGCGCAAAGAAGAGAGGTACGTCTGGAAGAAGAAAGAAGAAAAAGGTGACAAGAGCAAAACTCTGATGCTAATGCAATCTGAAATGGCCTGTAATGCCCCGTTTCTAAATTGGAAAAATTGACCTTCCTCGGAGAGGTGACACAAGCCTGCACTCCGAGACGTTTCAGGGGCTAAGTAGAGGTTTCGGAGCAAGCTGCAGCAGAGCCTGGAGGCCAAGCAAATATTTCATGAGTAATTTAATATCTGGAACATGAGAGCGCACTCCACTCAGGATGCCGGCCCGGATATAGACAATGATCTGGGAAGAAGGAGGGGGGGAAAGGCAAAAGGGCAGACCAATGAGTAGTTAATTCTGTACATCAACTTTCCTCAGAGGCTGCTCAAGTGATAAAGCACAACCAACACCTTTAAAGATTCAGACCATCGCCTGTAGCTACCACATCCACCATCCAGTGTTTGCTGCAGCTGACTGAACCTTGTATAAACCACCAGACATTAAAAAGTTATTTTAATATTTTCTTCAACCACCAAAAATTAATTTACTGTAACAGCAGGAAAATCACCAAAGACTCTAGCAAAACACATAGCAATAAAGTTTTCAATGAGACTGCTCACTCGAAAGGAAAAGAAACCACAAGGTTTTCTTCTTGTGTGCATGAAGCAACCTTACTTTGCCTTCCACACACACAGATGCATTACTGTATGTTCTGAGTGAGAAGCTTTTATTACGATGAAGCGCCAGACTAAAATCCTGAATCCTATATCCGTTCATAAAATACTGCACATCCATGCTTCCACCTAGCTTCATTGCTAACCAGCCAACTGAACACTGCAGCAGCTTTTAAGTTGTTGGTTTTTTGTTTTTTTCTTCTAAGCTTTTTGGGGATATTGCTTCATTAAAAAAACATGAAAAATAAATGCTTGTCCTGGCCAGGTTTTTAAAGCTTCACTCAAGGCAGAGAGTGACAGGGACTGAGATACTGCCAGCATCATCTCTACACACTCTTCTCATGGCAAACATTTGGATTTGTCACAGCAGGAAAAGCACAGGTGTGGTGAATAACATTAATGAAACAGTCGTTATCAATTCAGTCAAGTCATTCCACCTGTGTTTTTCCTGCAAGTGAAAAAAATCTGCATTGAAGTAAATCAATAAGGAAACATGCATTCATCCAGGCCAGACTAAGACTCCATGGTATTTAAATGACCATGTGTCTGATCAATTTTGACACTTCTAGGACCCAATATTTGTGTGTGTTATTTGTTGAAAAGAAACATAAAGCACTGTATGTATTAACTTCTATCTTTTGTGCATCTATTACATTGTAGTGTTAAATGAAGCCGTGGCATCATCAAGCATAGCTTGAATAAAATACTTCATAGACATTAATGGAATTTGTTACGGGAATAATGTTGAAAATATAAACTTATTGGATGGCAGATAAAATTCTTAGCACATTTTAATACAGGGCAAACGTATTCAGGTGGGTGCCAAGTCACAAAAGGGATTTTGACTAAAATGCTTACAGTACGCTCAGGGCTGTCGATGATGGCCAGAAACGATAAGAATGAGCCTATTATAATAAAACATGGAAAATAAACGTAATTTTTCCCTCAAAGGAAGTCTGTAACCCAAAGTTGACCTAGATGACAAAATCCCTAGCAGTGTATCATCTCTCCTAAGTGAAGATAGACATGCACCCTACAATTTTTCATGGTTATTTGGGGTCTAATAGCGTTTAAATCTCGCCAAGGGTAAAATTACCCCAGCAAATGCTCAACTTAACTGTTTAAGATACTTTACCCTTCTTATACTTTGGGTATTATTTGCTAGAACATGCTGTTTAAAGATTGGTGTATGGATTTCAGTGTTCTGGGTGGTAAAACTCAGAGTTTTCCACCCTCCAGCCACAAACATGCAGGTTTCAACACATTAAATTTGCAAAGGCCTTTGCCTCTTGTAAAAATCATTTTGCTGGTTCTTTAAACATTTAAAAGGGTAGTAAGGTTGTGAGCTATAGTTGTTGTCATATAACTGATGGCTAATAACCGCTTAGTCAGTGTATTAAAATGATCTCAGTCATTACATGTTCAGTAGAGTAGTCGTTTTGACTTTGATTTACGACATAAATCACAAACAATATCCAGGATTTGAGAACAACAGCATACTGTCAGAGCCAGCAGTGGTATCTTTTTGAAGAGAAAAATGGTCAGGGGGAGGGCCAAGTATTTCAAGTACTGACAGACGGATTCAGCCAAAAAGTTTAAGGCATTCACATTTGCTGATTACAGTCAAGTGGAATAAAAACCTAGGGCATCATCTGTTATTGCTGGCACACACACACACACAGAGTAAAACTTATGCATTATGGAGAGTAAGGGAGCTCCCAGGACACAGCGAGCGAACAAGTCGATGCCTTGTAGAGAACAGATATGTGTGTAACCGAGCAGGCTGCTTATTCAGCTGTGTATAACACAGTATGACGCTGTGATATAAATAATAAATCCTGGAGGAGTAGATTTTGGAATATTCCTGCTTTGAGCCAGAAAAGTTAAGCTCTTAACTCAATAGGTTTTGGACATTTTCTCAATTGTCAAAACATTGCATTTTTGATCATTTGAACCATTCTTCTGAAATGCAACACAAACAGAAAGAACAGTACCGGATGCTTTGTTTCTGCTGCAGGGAAGTGCAGCTTTAGCCTCAAGTATTTCATCCTATCATGTATATAACATCCATGAGCATGTTTAAAACCCTTTAAGCAGACTTCTATTTCTTAAAGTGAATCAACTGGGAACAATAAAAAGTCATCTGCGACAGTTTTAGTGTTAGCATTAGCTTGTAATAGATCATAGGTGAAAACCAAATGGGTTATTACATTAATAGAAAGGTTGTTTTTCATGTAATTTAAAGACGATATTCCATGTAAATTATTTTAAGATTAGACTTAATAAAAAAGTTGTGTTTTAGACAAAGACAACCTCTTTTGAGCTTGTTGAAAACTGAAAATATGAGTCTTTTTCTTTAGGTAATAAAATCAAATGACTGTTTTCGAATATTAGCTGCAAAATATTGTTACAATATAGGTTTATTACTATAAAAAAATAAGGTCATGTCAACAGTTATAACATCAGTCTGCTTACTCACTGATAACTAACACTTACAAAGAGTTTAACTGTCGGCTCTCTTGAACAACTGCCTGTGTCATGATGTGATTTCAAACATTTGAGCTCTTCTCTCATCACTAAGTGGCTCCTCAGTCAGCGACTCTGCGCAAATGTCTTTTTATTCCTCAGGAGGATGCTGTGAAGCTGCTGACACTAAAATCGATCGCTGTCAACACACTGCTACTAGTGATACCACCAGGGACTCTGACAACTGTGGCTGTTGTGAAGACCTACAGACAAGGACACCCGTCTCTTGTGTGTCAGCAGAGACGGGAGGTAAGAAGAGTGTGAGAGATTTCACAGGTCTTCCTCCAGTTACACATTACTTCTCAGTCTCAGGTACTTCCTGATGTGACTTCATGAACACAGTGGATTTTTGAATTTATATTCAAGACTATGGTGAGAGAAGTAATTACAGAGTGTCTATATTTCTGTGTAGCTTAAATAAAATAATAGTCTTTTATCTTTTTAAAGCTACTGTTGAAATGCAAGTTTTAATTAAATTGAAAATTAAAATTAAATTATGTTAGAGTTGAAATTATCTTAATTTAAGAAAGAAAGTTATGAAAGAAGATCA
Organism: Scomber japonicus; assembly: GCF_027409825.1. NCBI lineage: Eukaryota > Metazoa > Chordata > Actinopteri > Scombriformes > Scombridae > Scomber > Scomber japonicus. The sequence goes on along the minus strand of NC_070580.1, from coordinate 28,873,752 downwards.
ACTTTAGGCTTGTGCCCTTTTATTTTATTTTTTATTTTTCAGAGTGCAATTTATTTGAAATTTTGCATTACTATTATAAAAAGGTATAGCAGTACACACAGTGTTACAACTGATTCCTATTGATTTGTGTTCCCTGTATTTTTGATGTGCCCAGTAATGCCTTGTGAAATAGGCCAAATATTTGGCATGACACAAACATAATCTCATTATGATGCAGTGGGAAAAAAGGATGAGATTTACATTACAAAGTGATAAGGGAGTTTCAGTTGCTTATTTTCAACAAGATTAGGTCAAAACCAGGTATGCCCAATAAGATGAAAAATACATTTTCCCATTTCTAATCCTGTGTCTTTGTTCAGTTAACTTTTGTTACATGCTAATTATATGTTTGTTTGTTTTTTAATCTATACTGTACAATAAAAAGTAGTATTACATCAAAATTCTTGTCTTTCCTCGTCTTTTAAAACAACTTCAAATGTTTGATGATTCAACTTGAACTCATAGGTATTTAGTCAAATATGACTTTGGCCACCCATCATATACAACTACTTGATCTCTTGTGTGTCATAATAGCTAACTATAGCTAGTAGCCAGAGAGACAGATGGGAAGAGATGTATGTATGATAGAAATCTTCCAAAACAATGTGGTTGAGGTTTAATCCATTTATCTCTCCACCGCCCTCCTCCTGATCTAACAACAGGTTTGGTTTATGTGTGGAACCAACAGTCCTCTTTCTCTCTGCAGCTGCCTATCCAGCTAAAACTTGCTAAGCCCTGGCCACTTTTAGCAGTCCCATCAGATACAAAGGATGTGATTTAAATCCCTCTTGTAACTGTACACCGCGAAGTGGGAAGCTCCAGGTCTGAAAAATGAGGACAATGTGGAAGTGACTTAGACCTGCATTCTCTCTAATGGCCAGCAGGGGACAACAACATTAGTTGCAAAATACAGCAATAAGGTATGATGTTCATTTAGTAAATTATAATCCCCTTTAGAGTAAAATAGATGATAAAGCAGGGCTTTAGGGCGTGGCTGCCCTGTGATTGAGAAGTTGCTACCATAGCAACAATGGTGCTTACTTCACCTAACGTAACCCGATTATAATTGAAGTATGGGCATACCGGTCACTATTTTAGTGTGTTTTCAGTTCATGAAAGTTAATTGCAACATTTTGTCTTGTTTGGCATTTGGTTTCACGAAAAGACCCTGTAAGAAGTCAGCTGTTCAGTTTTTCCACTTAGTACATTTTGTTTTTCAACCTGTTTTTCACTTGCCAAAATTAGCATTAGCAATATCACAGTTAACCATAGACTGTAAATGCACTGTGCTAACAAAGCTGGCAGCTAACACTAACATTAGGGTCAGCTCCACCCTCACGTCCAAATATAGTCACTTCTGGCTCCAAAAAAACAAGATGGCAACGGACAAAGTGCCAAACTTGAGTCTTCAAAATGGGAAGATGTCACGGTGGCCGTATGTCCTTTTCTTTACCCACTGCTCAAATATTCTGTTTCACTAGGAAATAAATAGGAGATGCTCTAATTTTCATTCACTGGTACTCCATTCAAAATTGCATACTATGCACTACCTACCCAACGTGTAGCTACTATTGTTCAACATACTTTTGCATGACTTAACAGTAGCGTGTATCTTATCAAACGCTATGAGCTGTAATTATCATGTCACTTCCTGAAAGCCTCCTTGCCTTTTGGAGACGTGTAACCATAAAGTCTGAACTAATTTAAAAACTACAGTACATTACGCCTAGTAAAGTGAAACCTTATACTTACACTTAAACTGAAGCGTTACTGATTTTAGGTCAGACCTCCCCCTGTCTCTTGTCTGTCATTTTGTTGTCATCACCAGGGGTGTCGCCAGGGATTTTGGGCCCCATGAAATGATATCACATTGGGCCCCATCAGCAGGCACAGTTGCTAGAACCACACCTCCAGAACCAAAGTGACCCATTCAAAGCTTTACATTACTCTACCTGTCCAGGCTTGCAACTCTTTTGCAGTCCAAAATTAAAAGTATAATATTTACTATACAAGACTGATGCTAAAGGCCATGTTTTACAGTCTAAATGTAATCTTAATGGTACAATTCTTAAATGGATGATCATCAACATTAATTAATAACTTAAAGTAAATACAATTTAAATATAAATTAACCTCTTCACTTAAAATAAATCAAAATGATTATCTATAGATTGATATAATGAACAAAATGATAAAATCAGCAGTAGAATGTTCACACCAACTAAGTTTACTACCCATTCTCATCACAGAAAAAGATTTAATCAGTATCATATTTTTTCATAACAAAAATAAATTCCCACAGACCTCCTTCAGTTATGTTAAGTGACAAGTCATTCAACACAATGCTGCTCACCTTCTTCTTCAGTAAGGAGTAGGCCTGGTGCATTATGGGAGGCACAGGTCTGGTGGTCCTGGCACTAGGAGCAGGGAAAAATGAGTAAGTATGAATAACTTGCTGTACAGTATGTTTACCTGCATTGATTAAATGTCAGCTAAAAGATGAGCGAAATGCAATTTTCTGTGATGATATTAGCAGAAACTAATGTTAGAGGACCAAACGTAACATTAGCTTATTTCACTGTGGACTAAAGCTTAGCTAACAGGTTCATTTCCACCACTCATGAACTAAACCCACCTTTTTTATGAGAAACTGTATGACACACTGTCGTCCTCTCACTTTCCTCACCCCTCTCTTGTCTTTCTTTTCTTTCTTTCTTTCCATTTTTTGGATGCCTGACTGTATTACATAAAGCTGTTGAAACATTAAGCTCTTGCTGCTAACAAGTGCTGCACCTGGTTTGAAGGTAGGACTGAACCATTTCATGTGAAAAGAAGGGGGTGTTTGATTTGGTTTGCCCTAAAGAAGAAAAATAAACCATTAGTTTAATGAGTACATTGCAATTCAAATATTCTGTCAATGCCTATTAATGACAATACGTTAATTAAAAATATTACCTCATAGTCTAATAATTTTTGGGCCCTTAGAATCCCTACTGCATTGCATGGGATATTTATTCCACTTTAGTGTCTTTTGCCTCCATACTGTTTACTATCCCCTGTAAATAGTACACACTTCATGTACTATATTAAACAACTGTACTAAAAAATGTCACATACTGTTAGTGTTGAATTTCAGATGCAGCCAGTGACTTAAATTTGAAACGAGGGCTCATAGCAATGTGTAACTCACTGTGTGAACATCACTCAGGCTCACTCACTGGGGCTACATTCACAAATACATCACACTTGTATTTTCATTTATAATTATAAGAAATGCTCAACACTTGTGTTTGTGCCTTAAGCTTCCAATATTAGGTTTTGGTTTATGTGCCAGACAAAACAGTCAAATACACAATGACAAGTATGTGTTCAACTATGTGTGTGTGTGTGTGGGTGGATGGGTGGGTGGTTATGAGATGTGTTGACACGCAGCACTGGATGCTGGCGTGCTTGTGCTTCCTCAGTTTCGAGCCTTACCATAAGCCTTAGCTAGCTGGATCAGGAGTGTCACACAGGGGTCATGAAGAGGTTGGTCCTCTGAACTCCACAATGTTAGCGGATGCATGAAAGCATCGATGCTCCTACCCCTCGAGGCACTGCTGCCCACTAAATCTGTGTCAAACTGCATGAACCCGATACATCTCGTCTGCAGTGCAAAATTACGAGAGACATCAGTTGTTCGCCTGCGTCGGTAGAGGCTGATCAATGAGCCCCACAGTTATTAAGCTGTAAATAACAATTGACAGATACCAGTAGGTGTGAAACCACAGGAACTGGGATGGAGCAGACACACAAGAAATATACATTGAATGACCTCTTTATCATGTTGATAAAGGGTCCCAAATATGTACAATATTACATGATTATGATGTGAAAGGTGCTTATATATTGATTTTAAATAATAAAATAATTCCTTGTAATGTGAAAACATTGGTAATACTGTCAGTCCCACTGAGAGTCAAAACCATCTTTTCTTACTTAACACATCACAACACATGAGCTGATAAAGATGATACCTACCTTCTCATTATGTTTGAGTTATTCCTTATCAAAGAAATTAAACATAGAAAATTGTAGAGCTCCAGTCGGCAGTTTCTTCATCCATACTGACACACTTAACATAACATGACCTCAATAACACTCATGACGTTCATATATATCTATCAATATCCTTTCATTAACACCCTAGTTTATTCTGCACATAACAAATGTTTTCTCTTAAAGGTCACACGTCCTCTATTCATTTCTTCCTTTCCTCTCATGGCTTTATCATCATAAACTTCAATGATAATCATAATAATACATTTTATTTGTAGTGTATTTTTAACAATACACAAAGATGATTTGCAGAGCAGGGTCAATTAAACCAATAAAACCATACAGAATAAATAAAAACACAATCAATAAAAACAATGCAGAGAAGAAGAAACAAAACAAAAAGAAAAAAGAAAACATCAAAACAATTAGACATTAAAACTTATTTAAAAAGTTGGATCTTTAGGAGTGAAACTTTGCCCATTATATGTAACACTTTTGCTGCATTTGAATTAATGGGCAAAAATAAAGAAAAACTGATAAAAAGGGGAAAACATGTATTGATTCTATAACACAGGTCACTGTGATACTCCAGGAAAACTGAAATTTAAGCTTCACATTTGTTGAATTATATGCTCACACATGAATTTCATCCATACTGGAACATTTTTAGTTTTATTTGTTGACCATCGAGGAACCCAACAGCCAACATGCCCCCATGTCCCATAACATTTTGTATCAGCATAAAAAGTCGGGTCATACTAGCAGATTGAGTTGAAAAGTCAAGAGTTGAATTTATATACCAACTCCTCTCTAGGAAACAATATATAAATATATAATATAATATAAATGTATACATTTTACATTCAAATAAAATACATTTCCCCAAAAATGTGGAATAATTTTATCTGGGCATTTCCATGAATACAGCTACAGCAAGATTAGATCATTATGATATATTTCAGGTGGTGAAAGAGGAATTTGATGGAATACCCATATAACACTGCTTCTTCTTTATGACACATTGCAATAAAAATAAATGGTAACCAACATCAAGGTGTTTGGTGGGTGTTCTGCCCCCTAGTGCTGAAAAATACCTTATTGCAGCTTTTATATATTCATGTCATAAACTTCATGTAGTATTAGGAAACACAAAAATGACTTTCCATGTTCAGCCACTTTTGAAGTAAAAACAAAAGGCCTTTAAGCATCATCCAGAAATATAAAATCCTTTCTTATTAGCATGAACATCATGTAATGCATGTCAAAAACAAATAATTATACAAACCATATGAATGGCTAAACAAGCATGAAGCATGAAGAAGCATTGGCAACAGATGGAATTTTCCCCAAGTGCTGTGACATCCCGTGAAATGCACATCAACCCCACAATTAGTTAGTTGCACTCTTTACACACACACGCACAAACACACACACTCACTCTCACGCATTCTCGATCTGTTTATGGTTTGCAAGTGACACTGAGGGCCATTTTCTGACCTACATAGACATTCAGTGTTTGAACAGCTCTTAGTGGGAACGCTGTGTCCAGATGCCCCTAACTCTACTCCGGAGTGAAAATAGGTCAGAGGTCAGGAGCAAACCAATGAAAGAGGGGCATTCACACAATCAGAAACGAGCTCAGTGCATAGGAACAAAAAGCCTGGGCTGCTTGTTTGTGCCATGTTTGCAGACAACTCGGCTTGTCTGTGGCAGCACGTAGACACCACAGGCGTGAACCTTCAGCTCGGTACACAGGAGGTGTTTGGTGGGTGAGATAGCAGTAAAGCCGTGCCTCTGTCATAGGCTTAGCCATAGAAATGTTCATTAGTAAGTAATTTGAAGGGCTGTCATTGAGTGGACTCCAAAGGTCTTGTGATAGACTCAGTGTTGGACATTATGCTCATGATGAGACAAAAGGTTATTATATGACAGTGCAGCTGTGCTCAGTGCCACTTTAGTCAAGTAGAGGTTAATTCCTAGAGCCAGTACAGTTGAGCTGAGGACAGTTTCAGTCTACATACTATTTCCAAGCAAGTTTTGCATTCAAACTAGAAAAGTGACCACGTTTAGTGCACCTAAACATGTCAGTATGCATACTGAATTAATTTGATTTTGAATGTGCCATTGATTGACAATGTTGTCCAACAATGCAGTTCATAAATTAAATTAAGGAGTCAGTTGCAGCTGCAAAAAGTTAAAAGAAATCGCAGATGGTGGTCCAACTGAATTATATTGTTGCCTCTTTGTGCAGTTTTATTGGCAATATAATTTCAAAGTCACTGTGTCATTGTAATCTCTTAATGCCAGTATTGTATCAGAACTGGAAAATGCATGCATTCTTTTCTGTTAATGAAAATCTGTAATGTATGCTATTCATATGTGGTGTGGAATTGAAACACAGTTTAAGACTGAGACCATGCAATGCAAATCAATATAAAACACCTTAATGCTCTTTCCGAATGTAAAAATAACTGAAAAGGTGAGAGTGTTTCTCATAACGAAGGCTGGTGGTGATCAATCTGCAGGAGCTCTAACACTAAACATCCAACTATTGGGTACAAATGAGATGGATTATTCATTAATTTTTTAAAGCACAATATTTATATTCTACATATTATATACCACACGCATAAATGTTCACAGGTGTTCAAATGTTTGTTGTGGCATGAGAATAAAAATACAATTGTTTGCATTTAAAATAGAAGAAAAGGTCAAATCAGCATCAAATGTTGGCTCAGACTTTGAAAAGGATTCTTAGTAAGACCCACAGCCCTGCATGATGTTTTAACAAAGATATTCTCCTACAGATACGGTTACACTGCTCCATAAAAAACATTTATGATGTTTAATTAGTTAGATATGATAAGCATAGATAAATAGTTACTCTCTTGTAATACCGTAGGATTTCCCGTCCCCATTTAAACTCATCACAGCAGTTGGTTTTAGATATAAAGACCGAGTCAGACCATCAGGGAGATTCAGCTCATCTGATCTGTCTGCTTCCTACACAACTTCAGCCACGTGGCTTCAAGCCTTTTAGTTTAGTAGGAGTGGTTTTAGGTTATTCTCTTAGTGAAAAATTGATAATAATGTCATTAATTTACAGCTCATATGTGGTCTCTCATGTGCTTTTTTGAGCCAAGCTGTGACAGCATGAAAAGATAGTAACAGGAAAAAGTGATAGTACAGCAAAAGCAAGAAAGGTTTTTCTAGCAGACTGAGAGAAAGAGAGATGCACAAAGTCTTAAGCTGCATCGCATTTTGGTCTAATGAGGTTACTGCTGTTAGGAAAATTGGTTATCTCTGGCTCCTCTTTAGTCGATTTCTCTCTCTGTGATTGCTGATCATTTGTCCAAAATTGTTGTTTAGAAAGAAAGTCCATGGTCTTTAAGATCCTCCTTGCTCTTTAAGATTTCAAATGCTTTAGGGTCGATTTTTTTTTCCACCCTTAATAACAGCCCTGAAACTCACTGTAATTGCTTTATTATACTATCTGACCTTCAGCGTGCTGTGTGGATGATTTGTGGGGTTCTAAAAAAAAAAAAAACTAAAGAAGAAAACCTTGACGATCTGCGCGATACTGTAATTGAGTTTCACATATCTGTTTATTTGCTGGAATTTTTCTCATGCAAAACCGTCTTCACCATTGCTCCCATGTGTTGCTGTCACGTGACTTTTCTGGCAATTGGTACCAGTTAATCCTCCACTTTCCCTCTCTAATGCTCCTGGCTTGACATGCTGCCAGGCAGCACAACAGTTTGTTGCCATCCACAGAATATCACAAACCGAGACGCAGCACCCTGGTTTTCCCCTGGGGACCTGACTTGATTACAGTTTTGTATCAGGGATGGAAAGACTTGTGGGTTTTGTGTTGGTGGCAACTGTTGGCAAGAATGCAGAGACTTGGCACACAAAAATAAAAAAATAAAAAAAATAAAAAAACAAGGGCAGGAGGCCAAGATGCAACACAAACCACCAATGCTATTTACTTTAAAAGTGTTTTCCTCAGTGCTGAAAAACAGATGACACTTCACAGCATTCAACAGGAGATTATCACTATATTTTCACAATAGTTCATCGTGGAAGTTTTCCGTCACTCAGTACATTCTCACTTTCTCTTATAACTAAAAGCATGGTGATGTAAGCCAGTCCAAGGTATCTGGTTGCTAAAAACTCTTCACTTATGAGCTGTGTTTGATATGGAGGCTGCTCACTGCTGCTGGGTTAAAGATGAACTGGAGCAACCCCAAGTGGATCAATGTTGCCATCTAGTGGAATAAATACATCACTACATGCCAGAATTTTATTGGTGAAATGGTTTCAGAAGAAAACGAGATTGTTAATGATTCATCAACATCTGCTTTGCATGCACAAGATCTGTCTTTCATGTTCAGTCCAAGGTTGCATACTGGCAGCACATCGAAAACTGTAAAGTCGTTTTGACCTGACATCATAGAAAAGCACAGGTGTTACTAATAACAAACAAAGGCTCCATTGTATTCAAGTCTTCCTGTAAGCAACCACTGACAATGAGCCAGCATGCACAACACCAGCAACCTGAAACTGAAGCAGCTGACTAGAATTTCAGCAAATCAGTAATTTGATAATTGACACCTGACCTTTCCCTACTACCAAAAAGGCTTTTGATTGAGTATCACTTATTGTTCTGTTTTCCAACAATATTTCATGAGGAGCACAGCAGAAAGAGAGAGTCCCTGGATCTTGAGGCTGCTGCTGTCCCATCATGTATGTCTTAAAAATAGGACACTGAGCGGCTTTTTCAAGTCAGCTCTCATTACACTTAACAACATGCACGTCTGTCAAAACATGTCAATCAATCATCTGTCAGCGGCTCGTCTTTCAGTGTCCATGTGATGGTCATCTTATCTGACTGCATGGCCTTCCTGAAATCTCTAAAAGTAATGGCATTAAATTAGCTCTGAAAATGTGTCTCTAAAGACATAATTAATATCTAAGATTTTAACTATTAAAATATAAATTATTCAAATATAAAACCCAGAGGTATTAATCCAGGTATCAGAAAATCTTTCCATTGGTTTATTTTTATTATCTAAGACAATTGACTAAATACATTTAAAATGATGGTTTATTTACTGAATGTCACATTTAACGCATATTTTACTAATTAAATCAGGTTTTCCTTAATATTATTTTATACTTCATAACGAGGTCTGTAACACAGACATCAGGATGTTAAAAACACAAATACAAGCCACTGTGGCCAAGTTATACTGTTTTTCCAGTTGTTTGGAGTTCCCGACTGAAAACTGAAAGTGCAGAAACGTCAATCTTTGCCCATTATAACAGTTCAATTAAATATTTAAATTAGATTCTGTTTCATCAATTTTTGATGTCAACAGCTCAATGCGAGAATTAAACATTTAATTGATGGCAAAGGCTTCCTGGCGTGAAAAAATGTTAAGTGTGAGCGTGAGAACAGCTTGAAGTGCATGTGTCTCAGGGCCAACGCCTGAGACTTGAGAGGTCTGAAATGTCTTTGGTATCCATGGCAACCATAGACACGTGTGTCAAGATTTGATTTCCATCATATTATATAAATTCTGATATTTTCGGGTTGTATGCATTTACTTAAAGTTATGAAAATGCAGCAGAGTTTTCCCCTAAAAACATTATCAATATGTAACTGCTGCTGCAAAGACTCGAACCCGCATCTCCTGAACTAATGACAGATATGCTACCATTACACCACCACTTTAGTCCTACGTAGTGATGTGACAGCCCTATATGTTTGCTAATAGATATTGGCGACAACTGATTTCTAATGCTTGTATGTATTCACTGAGGAAAGATTGTGAAAATATAATACAACTTTCCCACCAGAAATGTCTTCAGAACAAACATTAGAGATGAAACCTTTCTAAATTCACCCTTTTCTGCTGGCGTGGAAGATGAACATGCTCCACATTTTCACGTTGTTATACGAGGCTATTTGTACCAGGGGTGCACACTCCGTTAATGTATTCTCTTAACATAAAAAGTTTGACTCTGATTCATCTGTTTCTGTAGATCACACAGGCATCAGAGCTCCAAGAGAACCAAAAATCAATCAGTAGGTGCAAGGTATCAGAAAAAATTAATCTTCTCTCATTCTGACATTTGCTTTGAAGTTCATCAAAGTTATCTCAGGGACCAGATCAGTAAAGCCTCCTCACCTCACTCATCTTTTCAAACCTTTTAGGGCAGAATTAATAAATTAAAGCTAGAGATTTTAAAACACACTCTCATCCAGATTTGTGATTAACATTAAAGTACATTGTCTTATTAAAGCTGCTCCATCCAATAGGCTTAGCATTTCATTATAATCAGGCATTTAGATAACCAGGACATCCATAGAAAATCATGTATTTTTCACATTGTCCACTAGAGACCAGTATAACCTGCTCAAAGGAGACTGATTGGTCTGTTAATCCTGTCCATTTGTACTCCTTTTACACCTTTCACACTAATGCTATTCTGCTTTCACTCTGCATGTAGGTGCACAGTTATGCAGGGAGTCAATAAACTTGAACTAAAGGTTGAAAACAAGTTGGTCTTCTGCTGGTTAACTTAACCTCCCCCCATAAAGTCCCCAAAAATCCCCTTAGCTACCATCATAGACTGTAAAAAGCCAGACGTGACCATATTTGGACGAGATGGTGGAGCTGACCCTGACGCTAGCTGCTAGCTTGGATAGTATGGTACGTATGGTTAGTATGGCAAACTGTGGTAATGCTTATACAAATTTTTGCTAATAAAAAATAGGCTTAAAATCATTACCTGTAGCACAAGGAGACTGTATATTGTGCTTGCGTTACTACTAACTATAAGCTGGAATGATATGGTGTCTGGGTTCACTTAGCTACCAAGAAAGTTTAGATATTTTGTGTGAAACTTATCACATCTTACTAATAAACCAAGAAACGTTCTAACTTAGCTTTATACCTATTACCATTAGATCTGCTGTGTTTTAAATAACTGACCCAAGACAACTCTATATAAATGAAAATTAATAATAGGCCTAAGTTTACTAATGTTGGTCTATTTTTTTAAAGACACAAATAATATTGATTGTTTTAGTTTAAAATAAATGAACTCAAATAACACAAATTATAACCCCTCAAAATAGCATATAGTCATTCATGAAATAATATTAAACAAAATTAGCTTTACCCAAAAATAGCCAATAATTAAGATATCTGAAAAGTGTGTGAACAAAATGCTAATAAGACCGTGAGCCTGAACCAAAACAGTTGAGTTGTGGGCTTTAAACCCAAAACAATGAGACTACTTCATGATTTGATCTACTGTTAATATTACAGCTGGAGTGCTGGACTTTTACACATAAATGAACATCTGTTACATTAAGGCCCTTACCAAATGAGGTAACACAATGCTGATTAAGCCTATCACAGCCAAGTAAATCTCTCTGTATTTGTTTTTAAATCTGGTATTTGTAGCAACTTTCCCATGCTACAGTAGCACACTGGTAGTGATGTGTTTTACATCAAAAAGCAATGACGTCAATTGTTTAACTACTCCCACCGCCAGAAACATCTGAAATTACAAACAGATGTCAAAAACTATCTATAATAAATTTGGTAATGCACTTAAGAGCAATGGAGCTGGTACAGAATGGGTTGCCACTAGCAACAGCATATTTAACACAAAATAAATACCAGGGGTAGCTTTACAGGGGTAACATTTTTTCCTTGTTCACCAAATTGGTGTGCCAGAAATTTGTGACAAAAGTATAAATCAATACAGCCACCTCAGATCTTTTCACACTCATGTCCCTCTTATCAGTAATATTTCCTCTCTCTCTGTCTGTCTCTCTCTCTCTCTCCTTACTGATATCCCTGTGTTTTTTGAGAATGATCTTACTCTTTAATCAGAAAATACATATTTGAGGAAGCAACATTTTGCATTGTTTAAGCTGATACTTTAAGCTGAAAATGTTGTATGAATAGAACCGGAAAGCTGACATTCATATTTTAAATGTACTTTTTTTGGTATACCATTACAAAGGTCATATAAAGTATAAAGCATTTCATTAATGCACATGCCCCTGTCTGTTGATGGAAAACAAAGGATTGGATTTTCCATTTCCTTTAGTCTGTTAATGCCAGTCTGAGGATTACTGATGTCAGTTACTGTGATGATGGAAGGAGTGTAATCATACATTATATGCAGCGTTTAATGAATATAGCATTAATTAAATTGAAAAAAGATCAGATGTGGATGTGACACATTTTTCAAAATACATTGGCAGAGATGGTTGCAATTACTGCACTGTGAATATAATGGACTTCAGGGGCAATATTTGACTTTCAAAGCTATAATTAAATAAATAAATATGAGTATGATTAATATAATAAAGGGAGAAAGCACACTAATTATGTTTTTATATCAGCCTCTTTTAGTATTATAATTAACCTGTCTGTAAACACTACAAATAAAACATTTGTTTTGTTTTTGTTTTTTTAAATCATTGTTATCATCATTATTATAAAATCCAATATAGGTCATTTGCCTCTGGTGTGATCAATCAATGTGTATCACTAACATCCTCATTCAGATATGATATTAGTGTTACAAGGAGATTGTGTAACACTCATGTTTGGACATTTAATACAGCAGACTTTCTCATATCACTGCAGATCTTGTGTGTAATCAAAGAGCCAGTGAGAGCAGCAGCTTTAAATAAGCCTGCAACTCTATGCAGTAAGCCATGTGCACTAAAGAGCACTGCATGCATATTCATTCCCTCACCATCTCTACTGTAAGTGCATGAGAAGTGTCATACCCCTCCATGTTTGCACTGTGGGCATTACTTCACTGCATTACCGTTGTCACGGACAACAGGCCGGTCTGAGCCCTTATCTCAGGTTATCAGTTATCAGTCAAAATGCAACAGAGGTAGAGGTTTTCCATGTTCGTATTAAACAAGAAATGAGAACATTGCACATAATTAGGTCAAACACCCACGATAAATCCGTAACAGAGCTGGAGTCACGGTCAAGGAGAAAGTGGTCTCATAGGGGTGACTTTAGACTCAGCACCTGCCAGCTAGTTTTGTGTGTTTCCTAATCTTGCCCTGTCAGTAAAAAATATTTTCAGCTCAGTGAGTAATACCAGTTTATGTTTAGATTCATTGAGTCAACTTGTCCTCCAAAAAAAAAAAAAAAAAAAAAATACACACATACACACACACACACAAAAGATGCCACACAAACACAAAACAGCACAAACACACACAAAACCCCATGCCGCACACACTGAATGAACACCCATTTTTGTGCCATGGCAGATGTGGCCATTGGCTGTGATGGTTAATCCAGAATGCTGGGTTTGATACAAGCAGGATTTAGCCATAACCATGATACTAACATCTGTCAGGATCCCGTTTCGAGCTCCCAAACTCAGACGGAACAAAAGCGGAATGCATTTTGTTTTGTCGTTTTGATAAAGAGAGAAAAAGGCAACGCTGTTAATAGATTCAGAACCCAAGGTAAGTGTTCAAGGAATTAATCATTGTTGGATGTTTCATGGCCTAGAAAAGAGGTGCTCGATTCATTACAGTTTATGTAACATGTTTTTCTGCAGTCTGGATTCTCTTCGACGCTTTGTGCATGTGGCGTATGACTTCATTTACAAATGTTCAGCATTTATTATAGATTTAGAAACATGATCATTTATATTATGAATAGTTTAACATCATAGGAGCCATGTATGCATTCAGAATAAATGAGGGCAAATCAAAGATAATCATGATGACTGCAGTTTGTTGAGCCTTATTGTCATGAATGCACCTACTGAAGGTGAGTGAATAATGGAGTAATGTAAATTCACAGTGATTGATGTTTAAATTTAGAGGCAGTATCTACAATTATACAAACAAAACAACAATAAATAGTATTAGCGCTAATGCTAAACTTGCATTATCAGATTATGGTACTTTTTATTTATATTTGTTCTCTAATGGGAGGTTATTTGGTATAATGGGCTAATTAGATCACTTGTTTTAAAGCTGATATCTTTATTAGTTGACAAGCACTTTATTGTAGTCTCCTTAAGTTTACAATGATTACAAGATTACACTGTACAGACTGTCTGCCTTCTTTCTGCATAATTACATCCAGATAAGTTGATGTGTCTGTCTCACTCTGACAATCTGATTTTTCTTTACTTTACATTTTATTGTGCACATTCAGCACTTTTAGATATAAAGCTGTACATTATGTGATATTGATCGGTACAATAAGTCACGTAAAATGCATCACACAAAACAATCAAGTCAATCAATATTTGACTTTGACGGCACATAAAACAGATCTGAATACAAACAGAGCAAGTTTAGAACCTGAAATATAAGGAAATTAATAATAATGTTAATAATCTCCTCTTTACAAAATGAAGGAAACAACCGAAAATCAATGTCTTGTAATAAACAAAATTAACAAAGCACACCAATGATAATGACTCCATGTTAATGATGTATGAATTAGTATACTTATATGTTAGCATAGAAAGTAGCAATACCACAATGGTAATATATTTCTTATAGGTAAAAGTATTGCTACAGTAGTATCACAAGTTAAATATACTTCAAGTATTAAAAAAGCAAATATACTCTTTATGCACTCATTAGCCACACTGGCTTTACGAATGTCATGTTATATACATTATTAGAGTAGTTAGTTATGCTTAAGTTAAGCTTACATACATTATTCACTATACATCATAACATTTTAATGCTGCATCTGGTTAAAGTAGAGCTCATTTTACCAACATTTTATACGTTGTCAAATACTGTAGTTGAGTGAAAAGTACTCTATACAGTATATGGTGGTATAGAAGTATAAAGTATCATATAATCTAAAACCTTGTACAAGTACATATAATAAGTAGTTGAATACAAAATGAACTAATTACTTTCCACCGCTGCACACAAGTGGTATTAACATGAACTCGGTGTCTTCACTTAATAATTTATTGAACCTCACACTCCTTGGTTCGTCCATCATTTCATACATGTGGCTAAGCATTATAAGTTTTAATATTAATTACATTTAGTTAACATGATTTTCAAGTTTAAACCAGCTCTACTAACTGACACCTGTTTAGAGAATTACATTATTTGACCAGCAGTCCATCTTTCATAGCCAAGTGTCCTTTTAGTCAACTTGTCCTCTGCAGGAAGTGAAAACAAACCATTTGTGTAAAATAAAGTGGAGGACTTCGAGGACTTTGTGGTAACTTGTCATGTCAAGAGAACGATGTTCTTAAATAAACTGTAAGTGAGGATCAATTTTTCACCAACAGGACCATTGCTTCTAACTACAAGCTTATGACACAGCTGAAATCATGCAGCTTGGTCAGCAGTTCAGAAGCTCTGCTCTATAAGCAGCGACTAATTCGGTTCATTACCCCTGGCACACTGGATACCAACCAAAATGCAAGGTCAGGTTTTAGCTTGATGCTGAATATCTGACAGAATTTTAATTGGTTTGGAGGCCATGAAATTCAGGATACACTACAACCTTTTTTTTCATTTTGCGTCTTTGCAAGATTAAATACAAACATATATAATCCGCTGAGCTGTGGGCTGTATTTTAGACATACTGTACGTACCTTTCTTTTATACAGTCTATGGTACGTACACTTTGTGCAGCCTCTCGCACTAGTTCATTCATCGTCACATGCCTGAATTTCATCTAAAAGAATTGTTGCTCCTGAGATAAAGGATTTTTTTTTCAGTCTTTTATTACATTGGCCTACAGGACTTGATGCAAATCTTTTGAGCAAAGGCCGAAAAGGAGCATCTGAAGAAATCAAACGTCCATTTAATGCAAAAATTACACCAGTGATCTTTTAGTTTTCTCTCTTTTAATATTGTTGCACAATGAAATCAATTTATCACCAACTTAACGCAAAGTCAAGATAACTTATAAATTCTAGTTTTCATTTATATATAGGCTAGCTATTCTTCTTTGGAGTCTTGTATTTAAGCAAATGTGAGTATATTAGCATATGTCCTCTAGTTTAGAGAAAAAAACTATGCTTAAAAAGGTATAGTAAGCGATGTGGGGGGGAAATGAGGAGAAACGTCTGCTGCGGGACGGTAAATTAGCTTCAGTTTGATAGCAGCATTTATTTCTCTGATAGTACAGGTAGCTAGCCCGGCTAACACCAGACTGCGTCTCAATCTCATTTGATATTATTGTGATGATAGCAATGACTGTAAACACTTTGAAAGCAGTGAACAAACACCAGATACACAGCGATCAACAACACAGCAGCTACGTTGTAGGTTACGTTAGCACACTGCTAACGTTAGCTGCGAAGCGTCAAACAGCTGTAGTAACAACTCTGCTACTTTACAGATAACATCACAACAACAACATACTGACTAGACAGTGAGCTGAATGTCAGCAAGTAACGTTACAGTTTATGTAAAGCAGCGCTGATGTTACTCACCTGTCCGGCAGATCAGCGTCTGCCTTCACTCTCCTCTCCTCCGTTGGGTCTCCGTCTCCGTCCCTCCTCCGTTAGAAAACCATGTGATGTGTCTGCGGGTCCTTGTCTGGTCAAAGTCCTTCTTTTATATTAAATGTTCTTCTAACTTTGTCCTCTCTGGATGTTTCTTGGCCACCTCTCCTTCTCCGCTATGTTCGTGCCAGACATTTCTCGCTCCAACTGCCTACACTACGTACCCTCCCCTCCCCCCTATGTCTGACCGTGAACCGTAGACAGTCCGTGACGTCACCCATTGGTTTGTGGACTGCTGCTCGGAAGCCAATAGTTTCGAATCTAGGCAGCGCCATCTTGAAAATTTCAGGTGCATGCCGGGAAAAAAAGAACACGGATTCTAATTATATGGGCATGAGGCGGGGACATGGGCGGAGCAGGGAGGTTGCTATGGTTGCGAGGGCTGGATCTCGAGGACATTGGTCAATCAACCTGTCAATCACGACATAGCCACGCCCCAATGCATACCCTGCTTTATCGTCAAATATAAAATCAGGGAGGCCAAAATTTCACAAATGAACATCATACTGCATTGAAGAAGGCTTTAAATTAGCGATTGAGACCATAACCACATTTTGAAAACGTTTACTGAGGTTAGAAATCAAGTGAGAAATTGGTGAATTCTCCATTGACTTGTATAGAGACGGAAGTCCTTTTGACACCAAAACGGTCGCCCCCTGGTGGCCTTTTGATAGAAGACACAAAACATAGCTATCTGACTCGAAACACATATTAGCTCTCCCAGCTAACGAGACAGTTAGCTGCCCCTGTTGACCACAACACATTTCACAACAAAACACTGCTGTGATGACCAGTCGGCCATTCCTGAGGCCTGTACTACGAAGCTGGATTAACATACCCGGGATATCTCTCCATTACCTGGGTTGACTTACCCAGACATTCACAATCTGGATAAGTGGTACTACGAAGCTGGTTATCAATTTGGTAATTGAACCCAGGGTTTTCCAATCATAGGGCGTAGAAACTTAACAGCCACAGGTGTCGCTAATGAGAAGGATTATCTGATTCCTACAGACAGAACCTTAAAGCTGAGTCTGTTTTCTCTGTCATCAATGAAAACAATGCTGAAGGTGGGATGCTCTTCATTTCTTGCCTCCATTCACTAAGCAGCTTCACGTGAACTCTCTTTGTTCTGGCTTTGGTTAAGAAATTGTTTGATGAATGACCCTGACCCTGAAACAAACATATAAGGTATACAAGTTCAGTTCAGAGTTTTTCTAGGTTGTAACATGTTTTGGGGTGAAAATAAGTATTGTGTTGTTGCAATGTTCTTCAAGTAGCCAGTACAAGGAAAAGCTCAGAGGCTTTTATGATGAATGGAGGTGGAGAAGAAAGCTTTCCGATTTTCGCTGTTTACAGCTGAGTGCAACACCAAAGACACCTTCAAGGACAGAAAGCTTGAATGTGCACCCCATTATCCTCATTTGCACTATTCATCATTCATGTCTTCTTTGTGATTGCCGGCTTGAGTGTGGTCATTTGAAACTTATATAAATACTTTTGCTTTTTGATGTGGTCGGATGATGCTTTGTGTGAACTAGTGCATTTCAAGTATAGCCTCGCCTTTAAGTCCTCTCAAAAATGTATGCTGTTCAATGTCACTTCACTGTGAATAATGATGTATGTGCAGAGTCGGACACTATAGAGGACTGCTTTCACCTGATGACGGTGGAAAGTTTTGTGCTCATCTGAGTTAAAGACATGTACCTATGAGTACGATCTGTGACATCACAGCTTCTTCGGGAGGCAGTCGTGATCCATTAAGCAACCGGAAACCTCCAGAGCACATACTGTACACTGAGTGGTTTTGATGAATTTTTAACCAGTTATCTAAAATCCGTTGTGGAACTAACACATTATACACAAATTACTGTCTCAAGAAAAGTATTTTTATGTTATCTTGAAACATGTTGTAAAGATTGGCTCCCCCATCTTCTGGAAACCTGAGCACAATCCTAAAATTCGAACGCTGCTTCTTTGGGCCATTCCATTCCTATTGATCCACTGATTTTGATCTTTCCAAAGACTCAGACTGAGCAGGTGATGCAGCTGTATGATGTCCTCCTCTTCTTCCTCCTTGGTCTCCCTCTCCACCAACGATACAGTCTAACACTTTGGTGTCTGGCTGTCAACCACTTCCTCCAATGCTGCTCTGCTGTTGCTGAAGCCAAGTAGAGGCAGTTTCGTTATCTGACCTGTTGACACCATGAATCTTACTTTCTTATATTTAGACTCAGAATATATTTCAAAGGAGAACCATATATCATACTGTACAAAGGAAGATAATACCCTTTTTTATGCTTTTGCATTATTTACTGTACAATTATTCTGACAGGTAGTTTTTGGCTGTGAGTTCACTGTGGGTCATACAATATTTGTGGGTCTATTATGTCACCTTGTTATATATCAAACAAATGCATGCTGCTCCAGCAATAAGAAAATCTGTCAGAGAAATTATCTTGACTTGTTTTTTTTCTCACATCCTCCTGTCTGAATTCAATATATGTGGATCATTTGTACAGAGGGCAATGCCATAGAAAGAGCAGTTATGTCTTTATGTGACTATAAACCTGCCATCTTACCTTTAAAAAAGGCAAAGAAGACAGATTTTGTGCAAAAGCTCCAACTGCTTGTTTTTTGTTTTTCATGTAACAGCTGGTGCAGTAACACCATGGGTAAGGCGGGGAGTAAAGTCCTCAGAGAGGCCTCGGTGGACGGGGTTCAAGCACAGGTAAAAACAGCCACACACACACACAGACACAAACAAGGTGTTCAAACTGCTCCTCCTACCCACACAGAAACACAAATACACTCAACACATGCAGAAAGTGAACCTGTAGATACACATAAATATGATTGCGCATCACAAAAAAAATGTGATTCATCTAAAAACCCATTAAACTGCTGTGATAGCTGGAGCTCTGGTGCTTAGAGGTGTGTGTGTGTCTCTCTCTCTCTGTGTGTGTGTGTGTGTGTGCGTGTGTGTTAGTGTCCTGGCTGTGGTGAAATGGGCGAGCAGCTATCACAGGTTATGCAACCAGGATCAGCTCCAGCTTGCTTTCACACTTACTTTTCTCACATCACATCATCATACCTATAATCATTAAAATACATTACTGAGCCCTGGACAAGCCATTAATGTTTTGTGATTAAGTTGGTTGACGGAATGACAGTCACTGGATGTACCCAGTGATGGATATTAATGCTATTTTTTGCTAAGATTTGCAGAGTATCATTTATTTATAAAAGCTGCCCACTGGGTGAAATGGATCAAATGTAATTTTCTATCATAATAGCCATATACCTTGTGAAATAGTAGCTCAGAGTTGAGAAACCATTTATTGATTAAAACAAATAACAAAAAAAACGTATTCCTATCCAGTAATCCAATGGCCTAATACAAGCAGATACTGTATGTTCTTGTAAAGGGATATAAACCTCGATAGAAGCAGTATGACAAGTTATCTACTATACTCCAATCTCTATCATCTCATGTATATACTGTATCATCATATCACCCAAGCCACGATTAGATAAACAGATAAGATAAAGGGGGCTTAGCAACCGGAGACATTACTCTTGAATACAGAAGTCAGATGAGATGGGATTTGTACAAAGTACTGGTGGGGTTTACAAGAAGCACAGTTAGTTTTAGTTATATTTGTTTTAACGATTAATTGTTAATTTTTGAATACTCAGGGTGACAGCGTTTTATTTTAAAATAGTAGGTTTATGTATTTTATGATGAATGATACATTTTCTTCAACAGACTTAAAAAATACTCCAAAACACTCCTTTTTGCAAGAGTAAGGGACTCTTGTCTCCCATCTCCCATTGGTCTGCGCCAAGTGAAAAAGCACCTTGAGTATCATATCAGCCAAATAATTATTATAACTGTGATTGTGTTACTGAAGCAGGAAAAAAACTAAAACAAAATGTATAAAGTAGACCAACTAACCCTAACCATAATCACAGATATATCAGTATCACTGCATTTGTCGCCCATAAGTAACAAATGGTTACAATACGCAAATACCAAAGATTTGTTAATAGTGTTTGACGATTATATCTACCAGAGCGATGTCAAGTTTATATTTCAACTTTAAAATGTCCTACTGAGCACATAACTTGGTCACAGTTCTTTAAAAAAACACATTTAAGAAATCCTGAAAGGTTTGTTTATATTATACCTAGGGCTGGGCGATATGGCCTTTTACTAATATCCCGATATTTTTAAGCCATGTCACGATACACGATATATATCTCGATATTTTGCCTTAGCCTTGAATTAACACTTTGATGCATACAATCATGCCAGTATGATGATTCTACGTTTCTACATTAAAACATTGTTCATACTGCATTAATATATGCTGATTTTAAACATTCATGCCAAAAGCGTAAATCACAACTAAACAAATTCATCAAAACTGTATTTATTAAAGAGTTATTAAGCAGTGGCACAAACATGTCATTTCAAAACAAATAAAGTGTCTTTTATGCATGATGTAACTAATATGACATATCAAAATAACACTAAATTAAAGTGCACATTTTGTGCATAATGCCACAAAGATATTTTAAAAGAAAAATATGCACTTTTGTGCAGGGTGTCACTGAGATGACATTTCAAAACAACACTAAATTAAAGTGCACTTTTTTACATAATGCCAGTACAATATTTAAACAAATGAATACAATAAAGTGCCTTTTTCTGCATCATGTCACTATTAAACATTTCAAACAACACTAAATAAAAGTGCACATTTTGTGCATAATGCCACTAGGATATAAAGGTAGAGCTGTCTCTGCAAAATATCTGCGACTAGGTAGATTATATCTTGGATCAAGTGTGTCGATGATCTTTCTGAATCCGGGCTTTTAACCACACTCACTGGGGCCATGTCTTTCTCTGTGTGGTGTGTTACTGCGGACGTTATCTCCTTCTGTTTTTGACTATTTTAGTCGTATTGCTGTTCTGGAAAAAGAAGACGCCAGACTCAGTTGCGTCAGTGCTGGTTGCTTCGGCACTTTCTTCAATATGTCACTGGCCGGAGATGTGCTCTTGCAGAGTTTCAAGCACACATGGTGATATAACTTTGTTGTAGCTTTTGTGGTGACGCTTTTATGACATACTTTACATATTATGGTTTGTTGTTCAACGTCCTCCCTCTTGTACCCAAACCACCGCCAGATGATGGATCATGAATTGTTTTTTTTTTGGGAATTAAATCTCCCTCCTCCACTTGTCCATATCACCTGCTGCTCCCGCTACCTGAGATCGCTGCTACTGCTGCTACATGCTGCCGGGCATATGACGTTGCACGCACAACTGAATGTGATGTACGTAACTAGGTGCGCTTGTTTTATCTCTCTGTGCGGAG
Source organism: Scomber japonicus (assembly GCF_027409825.1). Lineage (NCBI taxonomy): Eukaryota > Metazoa > Chordata > Actinopteri > Scombriformes > Scombridae > Scomber > Scomber japonicus. The sequence continues at coordinate 28,851,721 of NC_070580.1, read as the reverse complement.
AGATGAGAGAGTGAGAGAAACCTGTAGTTCAACGGGCCGCGACTAAAAGCAAACTGCGTGTAAATTGAATGTATACTCGAATATTCACGATATAGTCATTTTCTACATCCCACAGAGAACAAGCCGCGATACATCGAGTATACTCGATATATCGCCCAGCCCTAATTATACCTTTATGTCAAACACAAGCCAATAAATCATTATCTGACTTTTTTAAACTCTCAAATATCAATTCCAGTGTCAGTCAGGCTGTAAATCATCCACATAAACACTGGGTGGAGTGTTTTTGTGCAGTTTGAATGTCAGCTGTGAGTAGTGAGAGTAAAAAAGTTGGAGACAGCCATGCGTCTTAGCGTCCCTTATTATCTAAATTCCCTCAACAGCCCAAATTGTCTGTCGTTCCCTCACCCAGCTCATCCAAATTCTCTGCACCCATGTGATTGTACATATCAGCTCAGGCTCTGGCTAAAAGGCTCACCCTGTCACCCCATCTCAACTTGTGTTGGCTGAGTGGGTGCCATCTTTGTCAGCTCGTGCGTCTCGGTGGTGGGCTCTACAAGGCGAAGCTGGACTGAAGTGAATTGATTCACGGGGATTAGGGATTAAGATTTCCCCGGCCGCTTTGGTTGAGTAAATCTGGGGATTATGATGTCAACAGCCTGTGGCTGCAAGAGAGGAAATTGAATTGTGAGGGACGCACTGCCGATGGCCCAGGATTACGGCAGAGTCAGTGAGACATCAGAGATGGGAGTCCATGTCTCCTGCCCAGGAAAACCTCCATGGGACACAATTTACTTCCACTGGGTGCAGAATCTTGCTTACACAGTAGAACTAATGTGGAATAATGTTTAGGAGGTTGATTGAGTGATAAGAAGATTGCTCTGTCACTGGTAATCCTCTCCACCCCGTCTGGCCTGTGAAGCATCAGGTGGTGAGTACCTTAAAGTGCAAAAGGGATCACTTGTGTAGTGAGCAAATTGACATGGATTTCTGACTTCTTTTACAACCAAAATCAACAGATGTCATGGACAACATCAGGTCAGATGCTACAAATGTGGGAAACCTTTATAAGAAAATGTCCCACAATTGAATGAGCAATCTTACAAACTTAAATCTAACCTTCTCTGTGTTGTTGTGTCTTTGTGTGCTTGTCTGTTCATATTTTAGCCAACTCCTGCTGTGGCTGCTCCTGCTGCCTCTGTTAAATTCGAAGGACTTGCTAAAGCCAAGAAGATGAAGGTGAAATGGACCCAGGTGGGTTTGGTGTTCTTCCTCGTGTTGTCCCTGGTGATGACAGGATGCTTCATCTGGCAATATCAGCTTCCTAAAGTTCTGCCAGGTAAGACCAAAATACTTTTACTACACAGTCTGTCGGGTGAGATTAATTGGAAGCTATAAGCAGTCTTTATCAAATGAATCGCTACACATGCAAGCTTGAGGTTTTCCAACTGACCTTTGAGGAATCAAACCTTTTCAGATATGGTATGGTATGGATATGGTAAAACAAACATATACACTATCACACTATGGAAATTAGCATTGCTACTACAGTATACTGTCAGCTGTGATGGCTGTGCGTGTTGCCAACTAAAGACTTGAGACCTTCTCATTGACACTTAAAACAACAGATTTTGCCTCATAACAGTATTGCTGTTTCTGGACACATTTAATCAGTTGTTATGATTTGGTTTAAAGAAATCCAAAAGCACCAAAGAGACTGCTTTGTCACATCTGAATCTTTTTTTTAATGCACAGAAAATGCTATTAAACATGCAAACGCTCAACTCTCTAACCCATGTTAACTTTTACCGTGTTTTTGAACTATTAATAAGTTTGATATTATTGAAGTTCAAACTCTGCTTCAAAATGTGTTAATTATAAGTCACACATATTTTTGCTGTTACATTGTGCGACTGTGTGACACTGAATCTTACGCTGCTTGCAGCTAAAACTCCACATGCTCCTTCTTATCTGATCCGACTGACACAACAACCCAGAAACTCAGTTCTTACTGCAACATTGATAATCAATACATCATTTTTTTTATAATTACAGGATACAAGATACAAATCTCTCAATTAAGAGATAAAATGATCTCTTAATTGTGCTCTTTGTCTTGTATTTATGAGATAAAGCGCTTGTTTTGCTTGCTGTATAATTGGAAGCGTCGAAACAAGTTCAAGAATATTAGGAGGAAATGACAACAAGGTTAAAACTCTCATTTTCTCAGACAGTTCAGGCTGTGTTTCAACACGACAAACATACAGCTAACATTCAAGATTAACACAGCATCCTTTGTTTTAATTACAGTGCCTTCAATCCAAGAAAATCTGTGTCTGACAACATCGAACTCAGTGTCAGACTAATGTTATCCCTCCATCCTACTCTTTGTTATCCTCCAGAGTGGTTATTCAGATCACAAGTTTGGTTTATATATGCTGACATTTGATTATAGCATCTCATCAGGTTCATTGAAGTCATTTCTTCAGACAGAGCACAATACCTCAATACGTTATTCTGTAAAAAAAGACACTACCCCGCTGTGCAATCTTTGCATAATACTGTATGAGTGAAGGAAAATCTGGCAGTATTAATGGGAAAAGCACAGCTTCACAGGAAATGATTAAGATTTTCTGATATGCAACTGATACGTCTTTTCATTTACAAAAAAACACATTTTTCAGCAGCGGCCTGAAGCCACAATGAAACATATTGAAATGTCCTTGTTCATCTAGAGTTCACAGTGGGACCAGGCTGCATCTCTTTTGATCAGCGAGTTGTATATCATACATCCTGTCACAATGTATTATAGAATAATCAACGGGGTTCATCAGGAAGCAGGAAGAATTAATGAAGCCCCTAGCCAAGCAATTATACCACATTATTCTGGCCTTTGTGCGGTTGATACATTATTCTATCAAATAGTGAGAATTATAAAAGCCTGTCCCCCCTATGCCTCCTCACTGTCTGTTCTCTCTTTTCATTGATCCTGGTTTTCATTTGCTGCCCAGATGATGGCATGGGTCGTAACGCCAACTCAGAGATGATGTGTCCACGCTTCCCAGAGCCTCTTCCGCTGGAGCATCCCATCCCCAGTCTGAAAGAGGCCCTGGAAAAGGTGAGGAGAGTCATTCATCATGGGCAGATATAAATCTGCGGTTGTATTTCCATCATGCCCACTCAAGTCCGGGTAAATTTACAGGCTGACCGCAGTAATCCTTCACACCAAATGTCATTGCAGTTGACAGAAGGAGATTAAAGATATACAGTAGTGGATGAAAAAGTGAGTGTCTGTCTGAGCAAAAGGTTGTTTCTGTGGTGCCGGGTGCAGCAATGGACCCATCTGTTCAACAGTGTGTGATGAAATATCAACACCTTCGCTTCCGCTGGAGAATCTGAGAATGAAGAATAGTAGTGAACACTAGCAATAAAGACATAACTCCAGTGAGAGGATTCATGAATAAAACTTCACTCATTAATTTAACGTCAAGGAGACATCTATCACAGATATTTAATTTTATACTCGCTTGACCTCCAAACAGCTTCTTTTGTCTCGGCCCAACAATTAATGGGAAACCTATGCAGTGGAACTATGCAATTATGTGTGCGATTATGAAAAAGAAGTATGTGAACTGTTTTTCATCATTCATTAGAGTGAAAGGTTGTTTCTGGCTCGTCAACAAGCACGTTGAATCTTTCTGCAATTTGAAGGAAAAATGTTGCACCTGCACAGTTTTACTCCCCAAGAAAAGGATTTATCCTAATGAAGTTAGGAATATAAATTTGTTGACTGTGTAATGAGTATTACTCTATTTGGATTTGAATCATGCACCCGTTAATAGGGGAACCACTCTTCAATGTGAAGAAAAATAATTAAATCGAATTAATCAGTCTTATATATGAAAGTCATGAACTCTGAATTGATATTCGAGTTCAAACCCCTTCACGGGTAGAGAACATTGAACAAGAGGAAATACTCCCAGTAGAGCTTCTGTCAGCAGAGAAACATACATCTGAGACATTAAACATCAAATAGTTTTTCACTTTTCAGTTTCTTTGTGTTTGTGTTTAAAATGTCACTCACAGCTACAGTTTGCAGGGTTTTCATTAGTGGAGAGAATAGCAATTAATCTTAGTGAATATAGTGACAGAGCTTCTGATGTATATGTGGCAAATGAATACTATAATATGAATATTTTATATAATACACTTTTTAGATCTGCAGTCATCGTTTTTTAGATGAGTTTTAAAACTTTGAGTCAAAAAAAACTTTTTTGTGGTTCTTCCAGGTGGATGTTTTGCTTCGGCAGACCGTCAACCCCATCAGCCTTCCTGCTCTGTCGGCCATCGTAATCTTAAATGACACAGTTCTGTGGACCGGCAACTTTGGGAAAAGGAACGCCAGTGATCCGCTCTCTGGAGCCCCCAACGAGTACACCATCTACAGGTGACTGCTGCACTGAAACAGTTTCATCTTGGTTGAAGTGATAAAGACTTTTGTTTGTTTAGTTTTATGTTTTGGTGACATCTATGTTGTAGCTATGAGTGATGTTCTTCTCTATTGTCACTCATCAAACACTGTGATGTCTTCTTATATCTTCTTTATATTGTCATGGTCTGCCACCACAGTCATCGCTGATTATTCTCAACAGTTTTTCTTTTATTGATGCCTTTGCTGTGGTCAGAAACATAAAACACACTGCTTCATCTACAGCAGAGGAAGCAGTGTGTTTTATCGGAGGAATATTGTTCCTTTGCCTTGATTCATTGTAATGGTTTGGATGTGATCATAATTTACATTGAGAGAATGGGTCGAGCCTTGTGTTGTAGTTCTGAAAAGCCAGACAAAAAATAAATAAATAAAAATACACACACATTTTTTTCTTCCATCATTGAGGCCCTCTTTTCTGCTCAAGGGCCCCTGGGTAGTAGCCCAGATTGCCCGTATGGTAGATCCGGCCATGCCCAGTATACATTTACACAGTAGCTCTTCACTTTGATGTGTAATTGAAGTTGCAGCATGGTGGTAATCCTGTTACCCCTGGATGTCACATTATTACTTTTAAAAGGACAAAGTAACTGCTTACTGTGCACTACCAGCCAGGTCTCTAGAGGAAAGGAAGCAACATAAAACCAGTTTGAAAAATAGGATTTAAGTACAAAAAATAATACAAAGGAAAAATGGAAAAGAAAACCTCAGCTGACAAATGAAAATATTTAGACCAGATGACAGCACTAGATGAAAAGGGCACATGAATGTGCGAGCCAAATTTCATGACAATACATTCAACAGTTTGGTGCTGGGGGGCTCAGGGATCACCAAAGTCAGTAGGTTTCATTGTCTGAGAACAACGAATGTTTGGACCAAATGTCATGTCAAACCATCCAAATTGTTGTTGATATATTAGTCATGTCATATCTTAAGAAACAGACTGAGAAGTATTACAGACACCAGTCCAACTAAAAAACATGTTTTTATACTTTTCCTCTTATCCAAGTGACTTAAAGAGCAGCAATTCAGCGTTCCATAGAATTAGGGGGTTCGCAAAGGAAAGATTATTCAAAATTGAGTATAGGTTGAATTATCCTCATTTAAGCAGAGTGAAGCCTCAGAAACATAGTGTCCTATACATTCATTTGCAGTAAGTAACGTAACTTGATAGTATATTTATGGCCACAGAGGACCTTATATAACTGTGTTCACAGGCTGAGTAGTAATTTCCTGCCTTCGTCCTTTGGGTGTCAATTTGTGGAATGTGCCTTTAAAAGACAGCATGTTATTAGTATTAATTGGTCCCATAGTTATTGAGCTGTCCCACAGAAATATATTAAAAAAATCATCTAATTAACTAGTTCTGTATGTCAAAACTTATCAGAAAAATGCAATTAGTTATATAAAACTATTTGACCTGAATATAAAGCAAAGTACTGCACAATTTAATCAATCTGCAGCCTATTTCTCATAACTACCGTCAGCAGCACTTAAGAGGTATGGCATTTAAAAATAGGTACATGAGGATTTATCGAGTTCTTTCAGATGTACAGTAAGTGCTCTGCAGCTGCTTCTGAAAGGTCTGATTTTCCATTTAAGTCATTTATCCACAATCACATTTTTTTTAAGCAGCAGGCAATTTTGCTTAGCACAGGGTGACACAGTGTATGCCACAGCTTTGAGCTTTCAACATGAGTACCCACTTTTGAAACCAAAAGCACACTGACGATTTATATACAAATAAATAAAATGATTTGCCTTCTTTCTATTTTCTGTACTGTAAGCGGGACCTTCCAGGTTCAGAGGAGCAGTATTTTACTAGAAACACAGACTATATACCAGTGGTGTGCACAAGGGGGGGGCAGGGGGGCGGTCGACCCCCTCATGGCCCAATTGTTGAAAAATGCGCGCTAAAGTGCCCTCTCAGGAGCCAAAACGCATGGTAAGGTGCCTTCCTGGGAGCCAAAACGTGTGCTAAGGTGCCCTCTTCGGAGCCAGAACGCGTGCTAAAGTGCCCTCTTCGGAGCCAGAACGCGTGCTAAGGTGCCCTCTTGGGAGCCAAAATGCGTGCTAAAGTGCCCTCTTCGGAGCCAAAAAGTCTTCTAAGCTGCCCTCCTGGTTGGCAAAACACACTAAAGTGCCCTCTTCAGTGGCGAGAACATGCTGTATGTGCCCTTTTTTTTCTTTTCGCCCCTGCCCTTCAAGAAGTCTGTGCATGCCACTACTACACACCACCGAGTATGTTTGAACCAGAGGTGAAGAACAACGGTTCAGGTTGTACCAGGATTCAGATATAAATGATGTTAGCAAGTTATGTATACTGTATCTGTCTTTACATATTTAGTTGATTGTCACTTCTATTCAAGCAGACCAGTCCATTACAATATAGCCTGGCAAAAAGATAGAAGACATGTTTATGGGGAAGTGATGGAGAGGGAAGTTAAACAGGAGGGTAAGATGAGAAGAGCATGAGTAATTTCTGTTTTTTTGATTTTAGTTTATTTGCACTTTATTGAGGATATAAATTCATACAATAGAAAAGACAGTAATAATGGTGCAGGAAAAACGAAAGGGGGCATATATGGCCTCTAAATATATGTAAGACATTTTTAAAAAGATGGTTAAATTGCTTTATCTCTCTTTGCAGAATTGCCAGCCTATCCAAAATCTTCCCGACACTGATGCTGTACAGGCTGTGGGAGGAAGGGAAGATCGGCTCCTTAGATGACCCTCTGGAGAAATATGTGGAGAACTTTACGATCAAAAACCCTCTAGGGAAGATGCGAGACTCTGAGTTGAAATATGTGACAGATGGTCTGATATTTCTGGACAGCGGGGAGGTTCAGATCCGTTCCTCCTCAGTCACCCTGCGTAGGATGGCCAGCCAGCTCTCAGGTAGATTTATTTGACTACAAAGAGCAATTTCACTGAATTCCAATGAGCCCTGTGACATATGGAGCTTTGAAAACATATTAATCAGATACAGAACTTAAATCTACCTGCTAGGCGGTGAGTTTTGTATGAAAATGCGTCTTTTATATTAGCTAAAATTAAAAAGTCGGGCTGCATTTGAGAGACCCTTTTTATTCTGATGGTGGAAATGGACATGACTATACACATACAGTAGCAGCTGGTTTATTGAAGCTATGAAAAGGGCGAAACTAAATCTGTCTCCTAGAGCACTGTTTTCCCTTTTGGCTTTCCTATTTATTAAATCTTAAAACTACCCCAAAGCCTGACGAGATTAAATTAACCAATAAATCACAAGAGAAAAAGTAAAAGTTACAATATAATAAAGTCTAAAAGAATAAGCTCAAGTATGTGAAAATGAGTATAAAGACTTTGGTGGCTCTGAAGGAGCTTTGTCAAAGCTTCAGGGGCTGGGTCATCAGGGTTATTTCAGCATGGACCTGAGACTTTACCTGCGTTACAAACTGGAGTTTTATCAGGAAGCAAGTGTCTAAAGAAGCTATCTAGGTGCATTGTGGGAAACGTAGGATCTGGATCTCTGTTTTTTTTTTACATTAGAGGCTACATTCAAGATAAAATCTGTTGATATCTGTCACGCACGAATCCGATAATTTTATAGAAGTGACAGACAAATGGATTGATTTGAACAGCTACTGCAAAAATGATAACAATTAGAAACTTTCTATTAGAAAATAATAAACTAGTCTGCATTTTGATCCCGCAGGTGAATCAATCTGAGCAAGTTAAAATGCTGTATGATAGCCGGAGTCCTTCCAGCAGTTACATCCACACAGCAGACGAGTTGCTGTGATCATGCATAAACAGGCAGCTGTTTATTTGAAGAGGCTTTTCAATTTGCAATACTTCACTGATTTAAAATAAAAGATGAGAGAGACCACTGAGGCAAAAAAGACTCATGAATCTTTAAATAGCACACCCTGTCATCAAAAACAGAGTGATCATCAAAACCTCTAAATGTGTCACAGTGAAGTGGATAAAACCAACAGACTGAAATACAAAGTGAGGGACTTTTTGTTAAGCAGATATTGAGATGCAGAAAAGCATAAAAACACATAATGATCTGTTATGTTTGTGATATTTATTTGCTAATTTCAGTTGTTGTTATTATTTCTATTGAATTGTGGGTCAATTCAGGTCTGCCCAGGAGACTCCGGGCCACAAACCTGCTCTGGAAAGGAAAAACACAATCTGCAATCGATCTACTTCAAGATGACGTCCTTGTAGCAGACCCAGGCACCAAGTAAGATTAATCATTCCAGGTTTAGATTTCAGGATTTCACTCATATATGTACACTACCGTTCAAAAGTTTGGGGTCACATTGAAATGTTCTTATTTTTGAAGGAAAAGCACTGTACTTTTCAATGAAGATAACTTTAAACTAGTCTTAACTTTAAAGAAATACACTCTATACATTGCTAATGTGGTAAATGACTATTCTAGCTGCAAATGTCTGGTTTTTGGTGCAATATCTACATAGGTGTATAGAGGCCCATTTCCAGCAACTATCACTCCAGTGTTCTAATGGTACAATGTGTTTGCTCATTGGCTCAGAAGGCTAATTGATGATTAGAAAACCCTTGTGCAATCATGTTCACACATCTAAAAACAGTTTAGCTCGTTACAGAAGCTACAAAACTGACCTTCCTTTGAGCAGATTGAGTTTCTGGAGCATCACATTTGTGGGGTCAATTAAATGCTCAAAATGGCCAGAAAAAGAGAACTTTCATCTGAAACTCGACAGTCTATTCTTGTTCTTAGAAATGAAGGCTATTCCATGCGAGAAATTGCTAAGAAATTGAAGATTTCCTACAACGGTGTGTACTACTCCCTTCAGAGGACAGCACAAACAGGCTCTAACTAGAGTAGAAAAAGAAGTGGGAGGCCACGTTGCACAACTGAGCAAGAAGATAGGTACATTAGAGTCTCTAGTTTGAGAAACAGACGCCTCACAGGTCCCCAACTGGCATCTTCATTAAATAGTACCTGCAAAACACCAGTGTCAACATCTACAGTGAAGAGGTGGCTGCGGGATTCTGGGCTTCAGGGCAGAGTGGCAAAGAAAAAGCCATATCTGAGACTGGCCAATAAAAGAAAAAGGTTAAGATGGGCAAAAGAACACAAACATTGGACAGAGGAAGACTGGAAAAAAGTGTTGTGGATGGATGAATCCAAGTTTGAGGTGTTTGGATCACAAAGAAGAACGTTTGTGAGACGCAGAACAAATGAAAAGATGCTGGAAGAATGCCTGACGCCATCTGTTAAGCATGGTGAAGGTAATGTGATGGTCTGGGGTTGCTTTGGTGCTGGTAAGGTGGGAGATTTGTACAGGGTAAAAGGGATTCTGAATAAGGAAGGCTATCACTCCATTTTGCAACGCCATGCCATACCCAGTGGACAGCACTTGATTGGAGCCAATTTCATCCTACAACAGGACAATGACCCTAAACACACCTCCAAATTGTGCAAGAACTATTTAGAGCAGAAGCAGGCAGCTGGTATTCTATCGGTAATGGAGTGGCCAGCGCAGTCACCAGATCTGAACCCCATTGAGCTGTTGTGGGAGCAGCTTGATCGTATGGTACGCAAGAAGTGCCCATCCAACCAATCCAACTTGTGGGAGCTGCTTCTGGAAGCGTGGGGTGCAATTTCTCCAGATTACCTCAACAAATTAACAGCTAGAATGCCAAAGGTCTGCAATGCTGTAATTGCTGCAAATGGAGGATTCTTTGACGAAAGCAACATTTGATGTAAAAAAAATCTTATTTCAAATACAAATCATTATTTCTAACCTTGTCAATGTCTTGACTCTATTTTCTATTCATTTCACAACGTATGGTGGTGAATAATTGTGACTTTTCATGGAAAACACAAAATTGTTTGGGTGACCCCAAACTTTTGAACGGTAGTGTATATATTGGGAACATTGGAATAGTGTAAAAGTCATAATTTAGTATTGTCTGTTAATTGGCCCACCTTTACTGTGATAAAATCCAGACTTTACTGAAGGTATCTTGGTCAGTTTTAAGCTATTGCACATGAATAATCCACTATTTCAAATATTACAATAACTTTAAGTGAAAGTGATGTGAGGTGCATTACTGCCTTCACCAGGTCTGATGATGTTAAACCTGCTAGACGTCCCTGCTACATTTCAAAATGACTTTCATTCCTCTGAGGGCAGAGAAGTGTTGTATAATTACATGTCAAGACTAACCGGCAAAAATCTTGAAAAATATCCTGTAACTGCCTGTTCATATTACAGTAATTGGCATAATATTTTATCTTTAAGTAAATTAAATATTTCAAATGAAATTTTGATGTCTCTGACACCACAGCTGTTTATGAAAACATGAGGAGAAACTGGCTTCTGGCACTGTGCTCTGCTGTTTAAGGATTTATGTATTTTAGACTTGGTGATGTGCAGTGGAGAGATCATGGGAGAGATCAAAGTTTAAAACCTTGTAAGACCATAGCTGTCAGACCACAAGGGCAACACTGATAAAAACCTCTTGATGCTGATTCGATCGAGCAATGCATTTGTCATTTTGTATATATTTTGAAAGATTTGGAAAATAATTTCTCTTATTTTCTACATGAATAAACCAAAATGTTAAGATACTCTTCATCTTTTCAACACCCTTCCTCCCAGATGTCACTACAGCAACCTCGCCTTCTCGTTGCTGGCGCATGTGATGGCCGAGCGAGTTGCCAACGTCGACTACCAGCGGTGGATCACAGATAACATCCTGGACCGACTGGGGATGGAGGACACCGGCTTCGACATCACCCCAGGACTCCAGGGCCAGATGGCCGTGGGAGTTTACTCCAATGGAAAGCCAGCCCCACTCTATGACCTGGGCTGGTATCGGCCTTCAGGTCAGATGTTTTCCACTGCGGCAGACTTGGCCAAGCTCGCCATGATGCTGCTAAGTGCTTATCACCGCAAGCTGTTGGAGCCAGACTCCCTGAAGATCATGCTGACCCCGCTCTTCAGGTGTGACAAGGACTACTTTGCCAACCGTACCGGGACGCCGTGGGAGGTGAACGAGCTGCTGGGCTACGAGATGGTGCGAAAAGATGGCGATCTGGACGGCTACTCGGCCACCTTCTCCTTAGTGCCAAGACTGAAACTCGGCCTGGTGGTGCTCATGGCTGGAAGTAGGTCTCAAAATCAGGATGTGGTAACCAAGGCCTACAACTCCATCATCCCAGCTATAGAAAGAGCCTTCAGGGAAGCCAAGAAGATCCTTTTCCCACCCCCAAACCCAGAACCTTACGTTGGCATTTTCACATACGGCAACATCACCTTCTATGAGATCAAAGCCGGGCCTGACGGAGTTCTGATCATGCAACAGTTTGGGCCCCAAATTGAAGAGCTGATCCCAGAAAAGTATAGGACAATAAAGCTCAATTTCTTGGTTGAACGTGTGTTCAGAGTGGTGTTTGAAAAGGAGTACCCTTGTGTTTTGCAAGTTGGAACAGCCTCAGTGTCCCTGGAAGCCCAAGACGGCCAATTATTTAACTTCTACATGTTTGATAAGCGGGGTTTGTCCCCTGGATTTGATGCACCGGGACTGAACACATATAATGTGGTCAGAATAGCTCGCAGGCCGACCTTTCCGAGCTGAACTTGTAGCAGTGCCGTGGCCTAAAGATAAATGGTGTGTCCTTGGGATGTGTGATGGACTGTAAACAAAAAGGAGGCTGTGAATATTAAAAGACCAAATGAAAAAGTTGGGGTCATTTTGGCAGTCACAAATGAAATTGTGCTCCTGATTTACACACAGTACAGAGGAGGCTGGCGTGACATTCACCCTGCTGTATAAAGAATTAATGAATTAATGTCTCTGTTGAATCATGTATATGGCTGTCCTTGTTACACTGGTCCTGCATTACGTCTCCTTCCTGAACATTCACACTGTGGTGATATGGTGCTTGTTATTGCTTCTTCTGTCCTTGAGTTTTTCATGAGAGGAAATGGCCAGAGGAAGGCCAGCCCACAGCAAAGTCCTGTTGTGGTCATTAACATGAATATTTACATGCATTTCATTTGCAGTTCTTGGACTATGATTGCAGCACAAACTCATCGGTTCGTACATGTTTGTCCCCCATTGGTGAAGGAAAAAATATATTTCTGTGTTATGAAGTACTCAATTCTTTGCAGCAGGTGAATCAGGACATATTCATGGAAAACATGAATAGATAGATGTAATGTGGCCATGGGTATTGAATTGCTGATTGCATTTTTCTTTTAAAAATCATGCATTTAAATGTGACTAAGAAGCAAAGAGGCGATTAAGGACAGAAAGGCTTTTGGTTGCTAGTGTGACTCTTTGCTGTGTAATCCCTAAAAATGGACTCGATTCATGCTGACCTCTAACACCAATATGAATAATACAGCGCCCGGACTGCTGCAAGAAGTGGCAGATTCAAGTGGACAGACTTTAATATGGCAATAGCTGATATTTTTATATTTCATGTTACATCGTCTGTCTGGAGATGGGATGGAAAATGGAATAGATATTGAAAATGTTGGTTAGTTTTGAATCATTGGGCGCAATGAACAGAGTCCAGGAAATAAATTAATCTACTGTATTCAATAAATCCTGATATGGAAAAAATATTGAAACTGGCATTCAGCTACACAACGAAGCAGCATCAGAGCCCACAGACTGGAGCTCATTTGGATGAATGGTGGGAAGAAAAAAATGATTGGTGTCATACAGTACTGTAAGCCATATTGGCACAACTGTATTATCATATAAATGATACCATGTGTTGACTCTCTGCTATTGGTGAGGCTTGTTACTTTGGGTAAGATATCAGGTGAGACCTTCACAGCCTTCAGACAAGCAGCAATTAAACAAAGCAATCATATTTGTTTGTATTTTTATTTTCAAACATGTAGCAAATAAGAGATAAAATGAACAGTAAACATTTACAGCAAACTCTCAATGAGAAAATTCTCATTAACATAAATAAACAATATAAATAAATAAATATTACATATCCGAAAGGGAGTAAGAAGTATACACTTAAATGGACTTACTCATTCTCCGTAACTCAATTAACTCAATGTGTATCATATATACAACTCACAAAGAGCTACCCTTATGCTAATATGTACAACCCAAATCCACTGTCAATCAGATAATTACATCATCATTCATCCTACTGACCCTTCCCCATCACTATACCTCCTTAAAATGTCTAGGGTTTTTTGTACATCTTCTTGAACTGATTTATATTTGGACTTTACTTGATTTCTATATCCACTCCTTTCCACAGATTTGCTCTTGTTTTTGTTGGAGGGTTTTTTTTATATTAAAGTTTCCTCTTAAATTATAACCCTCCTCTCTGTTTAACAACATCTGTTTAATATGTTACCAGGATGTAAATTGTTTCTTGCTTCATGCGTTATTTGTACAATCTTAAATTCTACCAGATCCATGATCATCACGCATGTAACTTTAAAAAGTTAGTGTGTTCTTGATATCATGCATTTAACTATCCATATGGCTTTTTTTCATTTTTAGTAGTATGCATAATGAGTGTAAATTGCTTTTGCATGTGTTACCCCACACCTCAACACAGTAATTCAGATACATTAATATAAGTGAATAACACAGAGTGCACAATGCTTTATGATCCAGAATGTGCCTTGCTTTTCCCAGAACCATTAAATGGGGTTTTCAGCAGATTTTGTGGTCTAATATTACACCCAGAAATGTATTTTCATACAATCTTTCTATGTTAACACTTTCTATCATCACTTGTTGTACATCAGTGTTTGTTTTACAGTTTCTAAACGGCATACTCTTTGTTTTGGTCACATTCAATGATTATTTGTTTAAGTCAAACCTTTGTTTTAATTTATTCATTTCTATTATGCTCACCTCCAAAAGCTGCTGTAAATTAGTGTCCTCCACAAATAAAACAAATGTCAGTATTTGTGATGCTCTGTTTATATCATTTTTGGCCTTGCACTGACCCCTGAGCGACTCCACAAGTAATATCCATGCATTTTTATGTATGCTCACCTGTCTTTACAAATTATTGCCTAAATATATTCTCAACCAATTCAACTGGTTCATTGTGGTCCCTACAAACCACGGACTATCTGTATATTTTTGCTTTCTGCTTTATTGTTTTGTTGACAGTTTTTGAACCCTTTCGTGGTCACTTCTAAATGCATTCCTTATCTTTCTTATAATTACTGTCATGTATTACAAAAACTGGCCAATGGTCATTAACGTCATTTATTTATAGCCAAGACATTACGCTGTCCTTCATAACATTAATGACTGTCTTATCTATTAGAGTGGCTCAGTGTGCTCTTATTCTATTGGGTTAACTCATACCATAAATTGCATTGAGAAACTCTTCAGTCAGTTTGTGCTCATATGGATTTTATCATCTGATTTGTCTGAGCAAAGTTCAAGACTCATTACCTTGGTTCTCCCATGAGTAACCATCACTGATACTTGATGCCCCTTGATGACGAGCACTTTAACCTCCTCTGATGATCCATTCAGTTTACATTTTGTTGTCCAAGTGGATCTATTGTGATTTGTTTGCTCAGTAAACCTGTGTGTCTAGTAATGCGGCTTTTGTCTTTGTCAAGTGCATGTCTGTGTTTGTTTTTTCTTGCTCACAAAGTGAATTATTATGGCCGGTTTCTTACTTTTGTGTTTTTAGGGAAGAGGATGACACGCCTCAACATGATTGCAATCCACTGATTTAATCTTGCTGTTAAAGAAGCTGATCACCTGTTTCTCCTTCCACCAGCGCTGCAGCACTTGCATATATGACCGGAGCTTGATATCCAGAACTGATCATCAATGATGATGAATACAACTCTTCAGCATTGTGCGACATCCATATCATCAAATCACCAAAGTAGCAAAAAATCTGAAGTTACAAGGCAATAACATTAGACATAAAAATAATAGCTACATTTGGACAACTTCAACATTTATTTGTGTAGATTTTTAAATTAGGCACAGCACAATAACCATAATCATTTTTCCACTTTGCAATCACAGTGAACTACAGCTTGCCAACTGATCAAATCGTGTACTGCACAATAAACAACAGGCCGTGTGACAAGTGACAAAATATTAGGAAAAGCTCACAGTAAAGCATTACAGTCTTTGTTTTCAACTTTCACAGATACACTGAGAAATGTTTGATGACCTAAAGCACACAACAAAGTTATCGTTCAGATCAGGTCCGATTGTCCTCAAGTTTTGTTTTTTACCCTGTAAGGCAGACAGCAGTTACAGTATAAGACAGCAGGTGGAATATGCAGGCACTGTTAAAAAATCAAAGTCAATAAAATCAAAATGTACAAGCTCTTAAATGACATGATGTGGTGAGTTCAAACAAATGAATCTGACTCCTCTGTCACCCTGTGCAGGATGGCCAGCCAGCTCTCAGGTAGATCCAATCCATCACAAAGAGTCATTTCACCTGCACCTCCAATTGCAGTTAATACTGTATGATACGAAGCTCTGAAAACACATTAGTCACATACAGAAATTAAATCTATTTGTTAGGTAGTTAGTTTTGTGTCAAAATGCGTCTTTTCTATCAGGTAAAATGAAAAAGTGGGGCTACTGTACATGTGAGAGGCCTTTTTGTGTTCTGGGGGTGGAAAATGAAGCGACTATACACAAAGCAGCTGGGTTGAAAAGGGTGAAACATAATCTGTCTCCTGTCCTCTAACTTGAATTAAATACACAGAAGTAAATAACACATAAATAATTCACTATTTAAAAAATCCCACTAACTTTTACTAAAAGTGAGGTGCAATACTGCCTACACCAGTTCTGATTGATGTTAAACCCGCTAGACACCCTGCTACGTTTGAAAATGACTCTCTTTCCCCTGAGGAGTGTCGTAATTAAATGTCACGTCTAACCGACACAAATCTCACAACATATACTGTAACTGCCTGTTCATATTAAACTAATTGGCATTAAATGTGACCTTTATGTAAATAAAAGATTTCAAATGAAATTTTGATATTTCGAACACCAGAGCTGTTTATGAAAACATGAGGAGAAACTGGCTTCTGGCCCTGTGATCTGCTGTTTAAGGATTTATGCATTTTAGACTTGTGATATGCAGTGATGAGTGATCAAAGCTAAAGCCTTGTAAGACCAGAGCTGTCAGACCACAAGGACAACGCTGATAAAAACCTCTTGATGCTGATTCGATCGAGGAATGCCTTTGTCATTTCTTATAAACTCTGACTGTTTAAACCAACAGTTTAACATTTTGGAAAATGCATTTATTCATTCTCATGCAGCGTTAGATGAGGTCAACTAGCTTAAAGACTGAAGTAGTCCAGCACATAACCTCTGTAATACCACCTATTTATATATATGAACGAGATGTGCTTTGGAGAAGGTGCTGTTAGACATTTTTTTTAACCTCTGGACAAAGCCAGGCTCCTCCTGTTCCCACTCTTAATGCCGCTTGCTCATTTAACTGATACACATGAAAGTGTTATCAACTTTCATATCTAACTCGACAAACAAGTGAATAGCTACATGCTGTGTGCCTACTTGCTTTCTTAGTGCTTAGGTTAGGACACTGAGTGGAAACGAGGGAACAGCTATTCTGAATCTGTCCAAAGCCTACCAGCACTAATCTCACCAATTAACACATTACATGACATCGATTTGTTAATTTGTGATCTTTACAAGTTCTGGTGAGCGGATGTTCTCGTCTTCAGACAGATGCAGGCCAGCTGTTTCGGCCCTGTTTTATGCCAAAAGTTAACCATATCCTAGTAAACCATAACCATAGCTACCATACAGACATGAGTGGTATAGCCTATTTGAATCTCAGTTAAAACACAGAGGTCTCACAGGTCGTCTCTTTGCATGCACACGTGAGCATTGCGGTGTCCATGCTCAGTGTCATGTTAGGAGACAGCAGAGTGATGAAAGCATTAGAGTCCTTACCCTCGGACTGATCCCTTGTGCTTGAGACAGAGGGATCCAGTAAAATCTTAGGGAAAGGTGGCGAGTCTCTGACAGAGCTGTTGTCCTCCGTCTGGGAGCACACGAGTTCTCGGAAACACTCCCTGAACCGTGTGGAGAGCAGGCTATAGATGATAGGGTTGACCGCGGAGCTGAGGTAGAAGAGGATGCCAGACAGGATGTGGATGTACTGATAAATATTGTGCATCAAGTCGGTCCACTGGCTGATTGAACTCCACAGGAGCCGCTCGATGTGAAAAGGTGCCCAGCAGACTCCAAACACTGCCACCACAATTGCTGGAGGAAAAGGCCCAAGAGAGAGAGAGAGGTTATCTCAAAGGTTTTGTTTTGTTTTGTTACAGGTTCACCTGCTGTGTGATGTTTTTTATTTCACCCTTTTAATGCTTTTTTAACTTTTACTAGAGAAATCTAATTAGACAGTGATGGAAAAGAGGCTTAGATGGGCAGAGAAGGGAGCTACATAATAAAAAGCCTCACTGGATATGCAGATCTATGGAAATTAATGAGAACATCATTATCATCAATCATTATTTTGTATCTGAAATCTACCATCCACTTTATATTTTACCAGCATTTATCTGGTGGTTTACATGGAGTAGGACCATTTCCCACCTGATTCACTACAACACTCTATTTTTGCTGTTTTTTTCATGCAATTAAATGTATTTTAGAAAAAAAAGCAACAAGTCATCCTCTTACAAATGATAAGTTTAATTAAAAAGCAATAAAACACAACAATATTCACTTCAATGAACTCAGAGGTTTTACTCATTGACTGTATATAAATATGGACGTCAGAACAGCTTCACTTTTGGGGAGCTGCTCTCCATCGCTCCCTGGT
The DNA here is from genome assembly GCF_027409825.1 of Scomber japonicus. Taxonomy (NCBI): domain Eukaryota; kingdom Metazoa; phylum Chordata; class Actinopteri; order Scombriformes; family Scombridae; genus Scomber; species Scomber japonicus. The sequence continues at coordinate 28,833,383 of NC_070580.1, read as the reverse complement.
GGCTGGCTGCAGTATAGCTCATAAGTCCTGCCCCAGAAGACTGGACATGAGCCAAACTGAAATAGATGACTGTGACAGTTGCTCTCATGCCTCTGTCAGACTCTGGCTCCTAATGATGTCATGCAGTCAAGATGGCAGCTATTTTGGCTTCAATTTGCATTACATCATCTACGTCATCTATATTTATACAGTCAATGTTTTTTTTCTTCTGCTACTTAGTCTGATGGTCAGCAGGTTGTGTGCTGATTTCCACTCATTCTCACTCAGGTTGCTTAATAATAATGTCTTTATATAACTTAATAATGACTATTGACTCTTGGGTAATGCAGGGAAATGTCTCATAATGACCCTTTATACTGTAATTTCTATTTTTATCCACTGGCCGTTCTGTAATATAAATTGCAGTGCAGTCACTTTAACAGTCACAATCCATAATCCAAAAAGAAAAAGCTGACAATAAATACCCCCATAAAATTCCACCATTATCATGATTTAAAGGCTTATTTTAGATCAAATGTCAAGATTTGGAACACACACTTAATTAAATGTGGATAAATCTTTGAAGATAATGTGCAGATAAATTTCTGTTAATTTGGCCTAAGAGATAAAAGTGGCCTTGGTGTATACTATCTTTTATATGAATATTTCACTTCTTAGTCCCTTGTTAATGTGTCACTGTGAGCAGTAGTGGATTCTCAACTTCATATGATGACAGTGCTCTCATTCCTCTCTCCTAATAATCCTCACTTAATGCTCTCACAGTGAAGGAGGTGCAGAGGCAGCAGGATGTTTGGCTGTTGGTGCGATGGTGGACATATGGCATCAAGAAGCTGACTAATTTAGCTTTGTTGGAGGCATGGTGGCATACCACACACACACACACACACAAAGATATTTATAAATGTGGGAGTCCCAGAACACCTCTTGACACCTAGTTGTTTTAATCTTTTTCCAACAACAGAGATTTGCCCCATAACATACAGTTTTAAATCTTCAAAGGTTGGGAAAATCATCTTACTTCACACTTTGACAGGATCTCATTAGGATTCTGTATCATCTTGTTCCAGCTCTTCATTGAAAGTATATGATGTTTACTCTGAATTAAATATTCAAACTTAAGACTCTATGTTTTATATAGATGCAACATTGCATTCAATGCAAATATATATTTTTTGCATATTTCCAAAAAATAAAAATCCTGCCTGACTTGTTTTGAAACTTTGGTTTCATCTTTACTTGAGTTTACAAAAAGGTTATATGTGTTTGAACAAAGTTTGTCTGCACAGCATGAGTTCATATCAGAGCTACACCAGTAATCAATATGATCAATATGATACTAGCTTATTAAAGATACAGTATTTCAGTAAAGGTAAATATGTCAGCATGCACAATAACAAAGAATTATAGTACATAAATGCCAATTATAAGTTTGTAATTTAGAAACAGTGTATTCATTAAGTACTTTATAACCATTTGTATTTTGAACTATAAAATGTCCAGGTCAGTGCATATTATGGCCACAGAGTTGAATATAAGAAGGCCAAATGCACCTGAAAACATTAGTATTTCTCTAAAACATGAAACACTTGTGACTAAAAATTAGCAACATTAACAGGTAAGAGATGATATTGGGAGAAAAACATGTTAATGCTAACTTTGCTAATCACCATTACTGTCCACATGTAACGCTTTTAGTTTATGTAAAAACAGGTTTAAAATAAGATTATTATAAGAGGGGAGACAGAATGCTCGTGAAAAGGTGATTTCATTCGGGTAAGACTAAATGAGTAACATTAACAGATGAGAGGAAAATGATATTTCATTTTAGGGCTTGGAAATGAATTGATATTATATCTATATCGTGATATTATCTTAGATTTTGGATATTGTAATATCGGAAGATGGCTCTTAAAGGATGCATTACAGTGAAGTGATCTAACTTTCTTAACTTAATAGACTGTTCAAGCTGTTCTATTATCTACCTTTATCTACTTAGTCATTATATCCATATTATTGATGATTATTTATCAAAAATCTCATTGTGTAAATATTTTCATTTACATTTTTCATTCCTACAACGTTGTCCCAAAATCGATATCAATGTATTTTATGAAAAATATCATGATATTTGATTCTGTCCATATTGCCCAGCCCTATTTCATTAATGATATTTTAAAACACACAAAAATATCAGCTCCATCATGTATGTTTTGATCTGATCTGATTTGACAGAAAACAAATATAGAAATCTCTCTGGCAGGTAATATTGTGTTGATTCATTACTATTGAGGGATTTTATCACTCCTAACAGTGAGAAGCTGATCCATGAAATAGCTTTTCAGAGCCTTTAGGATGACTAACTGGAATTAAATATCACCAATTATTTTCTTATAAGTGGTGAAAGATGGTGGATTTATCCTTTTAGAATGAGCTGACTGATAAGGAGGAAAGGAAAGAATCAATTATCTGTAAATCTAGAGTGGAGGGGACTTAAAGGGCCGTGCTTGAAGTTTCGTCAAGCCCCAAAACTTAAACGTGAAGCTAAAAGACACCCTGCAGAATACCAATGATCTATTATATGAAAAACGTATATTACCCTGTCATTTTCTCAGTGTTTTTCCACATGATTTATCTTTGCAGCATTGTTTTTTGCCTTGATAAAACTGATTATAGGAGATCTGCTTTCAAATCATGGCAGTCTGCCAGTGTGGAATGTTTTCTGAGGAGATGCAGAGAAAAAAGAAAAAACTCACAAAGCATCTTGATGACCTGTCTCCTGCGCCCGCTCTCCACGCTGATCTTCACTCGAGTGCTGCTGCTGCAGTTCTGTCCCAGCTTCCAGCTACGTTGCCTCCGTTCTCTGCCCAAATGAAGTCCCATCACCAGGTATAGCATGCTAATCACTATCATGGGCACAAAATAGAAGCACACAGTGGTGATCTGCATGACCATGTTATAGATCCACAGAGGTTTCAGCACCGTGCATATGGCCGACTCCTCCATTCTCTCCGGCAGGTAGAAGATACCATGCAGAGAGGTGTTGGGAATGGCACAGAGCATCGACACCACCCATACGATGGTGATGACCCGCTTGGCATGCTGGTTAGTAGACAGATACCGTGTTTTGAGGGGGTGCACCACAGCTATGTACCTCTCCACGCTCAGAGCTGTGACGTTGAGGATTGAGGCAAAGCAAACTGTCTCAAAGAGGAAGGTCTTGAAGTAGCAACCGCCCTCGCCGAAAGGGAACGGGTAGTTCTGCCACAGGTCGTAAATCTCCAGGGGCATCCCAAATAACAGCACGAGGAGGTCCGATACAGCCAAGCTCACCAGGTAAAGATTGGTGGGGTTGCGCATCTTCTTGTGTTTGGCTATTACTGTACATGTGAGCAGATTTCCACACAAGCCAGTGAGGAAGATGAGAAGGTAAACACTGGTAACAGGGAGGGAGAAGGGAGATCGCTTTGGACCGAGGATTTCGAAGAGGTTGACATCAGTGAACTGGTTACCAGAGTAGTTCCCAGTGGTGTTTAGCGTCATGTTGGCATTGTGAAACAGTTTTGACAAATTTGAAGAGGATCCCTGCAGAGAGAGCTCCATTTTAGAGAGGAAAGCTAGAGGAACGATTGGAGTTGTCAACACATTCTGCACTGCTCTTTGTGTTTGTTCAACACTCGGGGCCAGCTATGAAAAAAGACGAAATAAGAAAGATGAAAGACAAGTGCTATCAGAAGAAGTTGGGTATTTTTCAGTTGAAAGAAAAATGTAATGTGATTCCATTTTATTAACGACCCTGTGATGATACCTACTAGGGTCACACTACAGTTTAGCATTTCTTCTAAAATATACTTTTCAACTGAAACTCAGTGATTTACATATTCACAAAACATGAGACTTAATTATATTTTAACTAAAAACTTTCAAATATCTATATTTTCATGCTTACGATAGAGGATATTTTAATAAAAAAATAGAACTTAAACTAGAAATGTATCAATCAATCATCTATAAAATGTCAGAAAGAAGGGAAAATGCCCTTTCCAATATTACAGAGACCAGAGATATTCAGTTTGCAAACATGCATGACTATAAAACAACACTAAGCAACTAATTGATTACAATAGCAGCTGGAGATTCATTCTCTGTTGAACGACTAATCAATTAATTGACTCATTGTTTCCTCTCACATGTTGCCAGTTAGATGACATGGCATCCTCAAGTTCTGAAATAACAACAGATGTTTCATTTATAGAGAAATAAGCAACAGCTGGCAATATAGGAGCATTTTCAAGGCAGAAACATGTTAACCTGATAAAACCAGGACCACCTATAGTGCAGAAACGCAGTATTCTGAATAATCAATACACATTTTAATGTGCACATACAGGGTTCATGAATTTTATTCACTGATTGATTTAACACTGTTTTATGAGAAAGTCATTACTCACTTCACTTGAAAAGGAGAAACTATTTTTCTGTGAGTGTAAACATGCCTGAAACAAATAAACTATCTCCAACATATTTATGGTCACAGGTGGCGAGACAATTATTAGTCTCACATTAAAATGGATTGAGGAGTATTACTTCACTGCTTCGCTAATGCGATTCAAATCATTCTCATCAACCGGTGACTGTTTAGGAAAACTGAAATTACATCCACACACTGCTCTGATAGATGCTGATTACTTCCTCTAGAGGTTTTATTATGTTGCCACGTCTCATACATCATCTTGCAAACCCAAAGTTATGTGCATGTGTTATATGCATCATTGGAATAAAATTATTACTCTGAGAAACATTGCAACACAAGGTTCCTTGATATGTCCTTTAGGAATTATACCTGTATGTGTGATATAGCAGTGGGATTTAAATCTTCTTTGATGCCACTGAGTTACTTATTCTTAATTTTTCTATATTATTTAAAATTAATTAAATGTCAACTGTGATTAGGAGCATCAGTCAAGAAAAAACTGTAAATATGATCTTCATATGCAGAATATATTGTTATAAATCAGAAGTAGCCTACAGTACCACTTTTGTTTAGAAGGTTTCCATTAGGAATAAACCTCACCTTGATGCTGCTGTTCTGCAAGCGTCTTCTTATAGCATGCTCCCTCTGTCTTCATGATTGGAAATGAGGACGCAAACAGCACAAATGAGGCCCATTAAAACAAAAAATTCAGCAAATGCAAAAGTTGTTGAATGAGCTTCTGCGAAGAAGAGAGGAGAAAACGGAGGGTCCACTGTGGGTGATGGTAACAGCACTGCAGCCACGTCCCCTTCAGACAGGGATTAAACTGGTGAGATGTAAAGAAGAGAGAGGAGAGAGAGCAGGAGGAGAGAGATGGAGAGGCAGAGAGAGAGAGAGAGAGAGAGAGAGAGAGAGATCACAAGATCATGCATTTGCCTAATTCATTGAGCCTATATGGTCTGGACAGTTTCCATCAGAAGGAGTGCATGCATACGCTTTCATTCACAAAAACAAAGAATGAAAAAAATACATCAGTTACATTAAAATTGTAAAATATTTAAATATAATTACATTTGTCCATGAATATTTTTGCACTGCAGGGTGTTCTGTACCACAGGAACATTATTCTGGCAAGTGCCTTCATGACCTAGAAATATTAATGAATAATCTATTTGATCACAGTATGGGTTCGAGTTAGAGCCCATTTGTTCCCCTTCACATGTGGACGTTGCTACAGCTCTGAATGCACTCCAGATGTGCAGAGTGACACCTTTACTAAATAATTAAAGTCAAATGTCTAAATATAGAACATCCAGATTTTTTTTTTATGAAATCTGTTTTAGGTGACTGTTGTTGTCATTAAGTGTTTGGATCAAATGGAAGCAGCAAAACCTGCCTTATGGGATCTAGTTTGCCAAAAAGTCATTAGAAGATGAGGACAAGGATATCAAAGGAGGGTCAAATTATGGTATTGAGAAATGTTGATTAGTTTGCCACGAGAAGTGTAAAGTAAGTCATCACATCACGTTTGTATTTACATCATGCAAAATCAATCATAAGAACGTAAGTGTCGCTGAAAGCTCTATACAAAGGTCAAATGATGATTATGGCAACTATACATTAGCCGACGTAACTGCTGTAGCTTCTGTAGCTTCACCTGATATCCAGCATGTAAAGAACACCTGGCTGGATTAGTACTGCTACTACTTAACACTGATTGAGCCAATTAAGTGCTGCCAGCTATTCTGGGTCACCAACAGGTTTGGTGTATGCATGTTGTGTCTTCTCAGCTGGTTTGCTAACGAGAGATATGTAATGTGTCACTGATTACATTTTTCAAGCAACTTGCTCCACAATGGCAATACTATACTATATTAAATCTGTTAAAGTAAAGCCATGGAACTTGGTGTTCAATACCAATGATAGACAGATAAATAGTGTTTCTGTTGTCAGTTATATTTAAAGTGAAGAACAGAAAGTCTCTCACATCACTTGAGCAGTCATAGCTCAAGAAAAATGACATGATCAGTGAGTTAAGGCATCTCAGTGACTCACTGAAGGCATTAAAACACTATATATCATCAGCGACATCCCTGTTTCAGATCCAACAGACGGCCTTTGTTGTATCTTCCTCATTTATTGCCATCTTTCCACTCTTAAAACAACATATAACACCCTAAAAATGTGAAGATTTGAAATCATGTGCATTACAATGAGAGTTACATCTGTTAATGATTTTTTGTTGTAAGTTTAGTTTAGTTGAGTTTAGTTTAGTTTAGGTTGGTTGTTTTATAACCACGACTGCGACTGAAAAGGTAGAAAACAACCCTTATGTGACGCTCCCCTTTCTGCAATATTCTTGGCCAAAAACATGCCCAATATTACTTTCATATTTTCCAATAAAAGCAAGCAGTAAATGTGGAAATCGTGTACATTTAACGCCCCAACCAATATCAAGCAGTTTTTTAATGGAAGCAGATTTCGATCTGATCTTTTGTGCAATTCAAACCGCAGTAATTCACTCTAACTGTACTGAATGTTCAGTCCTATCCAAACCTCCTACTCTCAGCGGGCTGCCGTGACATTTTCTGCCGACCACAGAGATAGTCGACTGTAGCGGTTCACAAAACCTTTGTTTTTTTTCTGTAGGAAGTTCTATTCACAGCTGAACTTTCCTATGGCTGTTCATCTCCAACAGTGCAGCCACCTCTGTCTTGTTGAAATTCACTGACACTGATCTGGCCTTGGATCCTTTGTCCTTTTTTTTGACACTGAAGGTTATATCCTCAAAGCTCTCTCAATTTAGAAAACATTCATTCATACATAATACACTTGCCTGTTCTATTCTCTGTTTGAGGTCAACTTTGACCACAATCACTGACTAACTGCATTTCTATGTCTATAATTATTCAGGCTGCATTGTTATCTTGTGAAAAACAAATGGCCACTTCTTTTAAATCCATTCTCTCCTCAAGGACTATTACTCTTTTAAGTGATATGCAGGATGTTTAGATTTATATTAGTATTCAGTGCTGGTATGTCTATCCCAATTTTGTGTAATGAATACATAATGCCTTACTTATCCATACTTATACATATCCACTTATCCATAGTTTGTTCACTTTAAAGGTGCTGGTCCACGCCTTTTATTGTCTACTGTGTTTATTAATTAGTTTAGTCATTGTTAGAAATTTGTCTTATAAGATATTTGTGGGTCTAAATTGTTATTTCTGTCATTAATGTACATAAATGAATGACAATTAGGTTTATCAGAAACTTACATAATGAAGAAGCAATATTTTGTAATGCTAAATAGAAGCCAATTGTTGCATAATCCCTAAATACTTCTGTATGTATATTTATGATATTTGGCAGAGATGTTCTTTTCTACATCAACTTATAATCCTGCTCAGAATTAATGATGAAAACAACACCATCAAATACCATCAGATCAAATGATCATTTCTGTTTGGTCACCCCAGCTGTTAGTGCCCCATATGAGCAAGAGGTGCTGCAGGGACTAAACTTGTTGATTAAAATGTTCCAACTTTTTAATCTTTTCAGAAGCAAACTTCAAACTACTGAAAACTACACAAGAACTAGTTATGCTTTCATTACTGGAAAATAAAATGTGTTTCTTGTTATAAAAATGTAAGGGAAAGAGTCAAGTCTTAATTAGTGTCGAATAGAGACTTTGTACAGAGCAGCACACCGCGATGGGAACTAACAATGACAAACACTATTGAACTGAAGAGAGATCATAAGGACACAGCAAGTAACAACTAACAAGAACAAGGCATACAGCTAAGTTATATATATGGACAATAACAGCTACAATAACATTTCAAAGCAACCTTTGAAAATTCTTAATACTCTGAATGTTCAGCACAGTCATGATGAGATGAGGCAGAGCAAATATCATTATAAAAGTAACAGAAAAAATCCATTCCTCTGTGTTCTACAAAGCGTTTATTTTCTACAATGTGATGATAAATAATGCAAGATAAACTCTTTTGCTTGTCTTTTCCTTTGTCCTGCTTTATCTTAAAGTTGAACGTTGATATTTCAACTAAAGTTCCAGCTCTAAGACAAAGGCTGCAGCAGATTGAAAATGTAGAAATGTATCTGTCACATCGATCCTCTCACTCTTACTGTCCTTGACACCTCAGGTTGCCAACAGAGGGCACAGTAAGTTCAGGTTGTGACACTGTACACACCTACAGTATGTGAGCATAACACAACTGCTGTGTCTGAGTTCAACAAAGGACCGGTTTTATTGGAGAGTCACAACATCCATCAGCCATTGTACAGCGGGGACGGTGAAATGTGAGACTGGCAAGTGCAAGTGAAAAAAAATGAAAAATACACAATAAGACCAAAAGTATATGGGCACCTATGTGTACTTTTGGTCAGGGGCTGTTCCAGTGGTTTGTGTGAAGCCCCCTATAACTCCAAATAAGAGAAATCTTAAATGGTAATCTTAAACCTGCAGTGCTGAACTTTAACATATAAATACACATCTGTTACATTAAAGCCCTTTCCAAACAAGCTTACACAATGCTGATTAAGCCTACACTACCAGGTAAATCTCTCCGTTTCACAGAATATTACGTTTTTTTTAATCTGGTGTCGGTGGTGGCATAGGCATGCTTAGGTTGGCTGGATGAATGCATTCTTCTTCCGGCCGACCACTTTCCAAATATTATCAGACCAAATGGATCAAATACTGATCTTGAAACAAGCGTGGGGTTGAGTGACAGTACAATTTATCCAACATTTTACCCAACGCAACAGTAATGAGTGAGTCAGCCACAGAAGAGCCAATGACGTGAGCACATGTTGGCAGTGTTTTTGTAATTACTTTTACTGTCAAGGGGGAGTTTTAATGTTCCAGGATGAATTACTTTCTAGGGTAACAGTTTGGGGAAGTGCCATCACTATTTCAACCTAATGCACAAAATCAGGCCCAGTAGATGTTCAGTAAAGAGATTGTTTTCTCCCTGCAGCCACGGGAATGAAGGCCGTTATAGTAGTATGTTCTCTTCCTCCTGACAGAATAAGTTTTGGATTGTGCAGTTTCATAGAATTCATGGTCCACAATTAATATTTTTAAACAACACATTCAAACAAAAAGTTTTTACATCCTTACTTCTGTAAGATGCATTGATTTGTTCCGCTCACAAGCATAAAAACACAATTTAGTTCAAAAAAGGCTAATAAATGTCAAAGGCCTCATTCAACTTGATGCCCAGAACTGACAGCAGGGCAACTCATCTTGCACAATGAGTCTTTTACACAGATCCTCCTTTAGTACTGCTTATCTTTATCATACTGCATAGCAAAAGGCCATGTTTGGCCTTTTACATCAGTTTTCGCAAGTGTCCTTGAAAAGAGTCTGAAATGTAACACAGAGACATAAATCAAAAGGGCTGTGCTCTTTGCTATCTATCTATCAATCTGTCTATCTACTAGGTCAAACTATGACAAGAGGGAGACACTTCTTTTCGTTTGATAATGTTAAAAGTAAAGTTAGACTTGTCAGTTTACTGACTCATTTTGAAAAAGACAAGAGACAGAGAGAGAGGATAAGAAAAAGAGAGAAAGCAATATAGAGAGTGAATGAAGAGAGGGAGAGCGAGAACAAAGTGGTTAATCAGAGAAATAAAACATTATTTTCTGATTATTTTACAGCAGTTATGTTCTAAACACAAATAAACAAAGTAACTTTATAGACTCAAATAAACTTTACTCTATAAAAGCTGTTATTTTATTGTGTGTTTGGTCGGTAACCAGCGCAACGCAGGACACACCGCTTGACCATAAGTGAATAAAAGCACTGATAGGGTTTTTTTATGGGTTAACATAATAACTAAAGATATGAAGGTCAGATTTTAACCCAGATTTGAAACAGCTGAATTGAATTTATTTGACAAATTTAATCCAGGAACAAAACAAAAAAAAAAAAAAATCTAGCCAAAAGGAAATGTTCTGGTATCCTTCAATCACGGGTCATTTGATATAATTCACGGAAGAAGAAACTTGGACTCAACTGATCCTCCTAAAGTTCTGCTGCTGCTGATTGTGATTTACAGTCCACATAAACAGGACTAAATAACTGACAGGAGGAACCTGGACTCGACTGATCCCTTTGAAGTTCTGCTGGTTATGATTTACAGTCTTCAGACCAGGGCCGAGTCGTGGGCAGAATAAACCCGGATTCAACTGATCCTCTTTAAGTTCTGTTGCGACTCTGGTCTATCCATCGCCAAACGCCCTGGAAGAAAGGATGCTCACCTGATGACGCAAGTGAACCACTTACCCCATACTTAAATGCACTAAAAAGATGATTGCCAATTACAATACGGGATTGTAAAACAAAGTCAAAATTACACAACATCAGATTCATTCATTGGCAGGCGTGTTTGTCTAAAGCGACTTAGTTTTTGTTTTTACCTACATCAGCAGCATTTCAAGGTCCTGCTCAAGACACTTTGAAACATCCACGAACTTTAAAATCACGCTATGTATACCTCTGATTCCTCCACTCTGTCCAAACTCATCCTAATCCATTCAAGTCAAGCAACATCTCACCTGCAGTTGTAGGACTGTTATTGAAACGTTCTGTCTTTGAGATGCAGATTTGATTAATCTGACCCCGTTGGCCTCCTGAACGTGCCAATCGTGTCTATATTATCATATTTTTTATTGCTGTGTATATTATTTTTGGTTGGGTCGCTCATGTTAATCAGCTGTGGAACCATGTGGTTGACTTTTGTCCTGACTGATAATTAAGGGCAATTAATTATTTTTAAAGTAATAAAAATGTTAATATGTCCACCAAGACTCTCTCTGATTAAGCAGCTAAGAGGCATGTCCTTCTCCTTCATCTTGTGAGTGTTTCCTTCACTCTGGCTACTTGACAACAAAACAAGGAACCACGTGTTCTCGTGATATCAGTGATTTTAAAAAGCTGAAACAAATGACTGTATAAACAAACGAAAACGCTGACTCACTGTGGTGCACAATCAACTCGATACCTCTAATCAATACAGCTAGATAATAAATTAATTCACTTTATCAGATAAACAGGGTTCTGTTGTTTTGTACTAGGCATATACTGACACGAATATTTCCTTAAACAGATAACACTGATTGTTTATTTGGAAATGCAACCGGAAGTGCAAGTTGTTGGATTTGTTACTGTCCTGTTTGTTTGTGTGGAAATCATCATCATCATCATCATCATCATCATCATCATAAGCGACACTGACAAGACAAAATTCACTTTGGTGTTAGCAGCTCTGTCTATATAGTTTCATTATTTTTTGGAATTCTGTGAATTTTAGACTTTGGAATTCATTGGATCAATTGTTTCCAAACTCTTTTTTGTTTTTGACCCTTTAAAAAAAACTATTTCTATTTGTCATCACTTGCTTCAGTTTGCATAATCATGTCTATCAATTGTGACCAGTTAAACCAAACAGTACTTTTAGTCCCTTGTTTTATTTGAATACTTTTTACAATTATCTGTCTTTGACAAGGTTAAAAAAAACCAAACCTGAATATGTTTAACAGAAATATGTCTTGCTGCATTTCTATACCATTAATAATTACACACGGCATCAGAGTTATTTCACAACCTACAATGTCATTGTAACTTTTATTGTATTTTAATTTCACAATAACCTCAGTCATGATAAGGCCACAAAGATAGTGTGTTAAGATGTTGTAAAATTTTGTGGTGTGTTTTTGTGTGTGCCCATGTCTTTATTTATATTTCCAATAAAGGAAAAGTACACATTCCTGTAAATTAAAACATTTTCTTGAATTAGTTTGACAATAGAAACTGACGTTAAAGGTATAGTAAGCGATGCGGGGGGAAAATGAGGAGAAAAGTTGTTGAAATTTGAGTGAAAACCAAACCCCCCCCCCCCCCTTCGTGCTCCTTCTGGGGCTCCACCCCCGAAGTTCATGGACACGCATTGTCATGGTAACGGACGTAACCACTGCACAAGCTGACCAACATGGCGGAGTCTGAAGCGTCTGCTGTGGGGCGGTAAGTTAGCAGCACTTATTTCTCTGATAGTACAGGTGGCTAGCCTGGCTAACACCAGACTGCGTCTCAATCTCATGTGAGATTATTGTGATAGCAAACCTGTGTTTATATGTCTTCGTGACTGTAAACACTTTGAAAGCAGTGAACAAACACCAGATACATAGCGAGCAACTACACAGCAGCTACGTTGTAGGTTACGTTAGCACGCTGCTAACATTAGCTGCGAAGCTAACGTGCAGAGCGTTAAACAGCTGTAGTAACAACTCTACTACTTTACAGATAACATCACAACAACAACACATCCTAACTAACTAAACAGTGAGCTGAATGTCAGCAGGTAACGTTACAGTTTATGTGAAGCAGAGCTGATGTTATTCACCTGTCCGCCGTCTCTGTTCCTCCGCCGTTACAAAACCACACTGATGTGTCTGCGGGTCCTTGTCTGGTCAAAGTCCTTCTTTTATATTAAATGTTCTTCTAACTTTGTCCTTTCTGGATGTTTCTTGGTCACCTCTCATTCTCCGCTATGTTTGTACCAGACGTTTCTCGCTTTGACTGCGTACACTACGTAACCTCCCCTCCCCCCTCTGTCTGACCGTGAACGCGCATGAACGCTCACTGTCTCTGATTGGCTGGAGCATTGTTTCTTTTCAGCGTGCACTTAGAAGGGACAGCTAGCGGATAGTGAGGAGAGATTCGGTGATTTTGACAAAAAATGTATTGGATTATTTTATCACCTTTTAAAGGACATGTTCAATTTGTCTTAAAACAGACTAGTCAGGTACCCAATTGAAGTTTGAAGCTGGTTTTTCGACCGTAACTCTTGGTCCTGTTCATACTGGCCCTAAGAAAATCCTTTTCTTCAGTTCTTTCAGTTAAGCAAAGGGGAACAATCCACAGTCCTTGTTTTGTATAAAAATGCATTTAAAACTTTATCTACAGCCAATATAAGGCTTCAGCCACCAAAATTTGTGAAATGAATTCTCTTTTTGTGATCCTATTCCTTTCACTGCAGTTCAAAAAAAGAAATCACAAAAAGGGAATTTTATATTAAAGTGACTAAATTTGAAAGATACAGACTTGATATGACTGACATGGACTGCTAAAGCCTCATATTAGCTTCAGATGAAGTTTTAAATACATTCTAGCATTAAAAATGGGGCTGTGTATTTTGTCGCCCATCACTTCTTACATTGAATGGCCAGTATGAACAGAAGGAATGATTACAGCTAGCAAAGACCAGTTTCAGTGTTCATTTGGGCACCCGACTACTGTTTTGACAGACATGAAAAACGGTGAACCTGTCCTTGAGTTAGACATGCTTTCTGGTATATTCCAGGATAATATTGTTGCTCACCTCAGATTTCTGTTCAATCTCTTGATCTACTCATGCTGTTTTATGTATTTTTTAGTTTCTATGAAGAGATTTGAGTGAGTGGACAACAGCGTGATGGGAACAGTGGCAGTGCATACAACACTAACCAGTATGACGTCCTGTCTGCAGGGGAAATAAACAACACTGATTTACTGGTGAGGATTAAATCAACCAAGCATAAATCTGACATTACTGATAAATCTCTAGAAGTTTAGTCCCCAGGAACTGAATCAGTGTTGATTTATGGCTTTGTAGTAAAGCCGCCACCTTGTGTAGTAAAAGGTGTCAAATGAAGCACCTCAAGCGTGAGACTTACACTTAGCAATGAGATTCTCCATAATGCAATCGATTTTTCAGGCCTTACTTTAAACTATTGGGAATATGGAAAAAGGCAAAAAAGCAAACATTCACATTTTTTATTTGTTTATTCAATAAAAACATTTATATTCTTATATTTCTTCAAGAAAACTATTCCCCATATCCAAAAGTTTATGCTTTATATTCACCTCCTAAGTTTTGTGTTGTTATGTTTTGTGACCTGCGAGCATTTTCCTTGTGCTGCGAGTATATTGAGCCAATAAAATATAATCTGCTAAACATTATTTAAATTCCATTTATAACAGTTATAAATAGTAGCATATATAACATTAATTTACAACATGATGATATGATAATAAACACACAGACAAAATGATGACACATTGATTAACATTTCACATTCAGTCTACATTCAGCTGACATTTCTACGTACTCCTAATGTGCTTTTCTAAGTGTTTTGGCATTTCAGTGCATAGTTGTAGTTTGAGGACAGGTTATTATCTCTTTATTGGCTCTGTGATGACATAACAATTTGAACAGAGACAATTCATCTAGTGTACAGCTTTAGACGTGACAATAAAAAAGTCTGCTTCACAAACCTAAAAGCTCAGATAAGAGAAGATCCCTTACGCCAAAATTATGACATCTGCCTATTTGATATATCTCACTTTTATATGCCTGACAATCAGCGAGTTTCTACATCACACCACAGATTCAAGGATTATATAATAACTCCAACATGAAAACACTGTACCTCTAAAATATCATGTTTTGTTTTCAGTTCAGAGGAATAGCTCGACTTAAATTGCTTTCTTGCCGAATGTTAGATGAGAAGAACGATGCCACTATCATGTCTGTGTGTTAATTATGAATCTACAGACTAAAAGCTATCTGGATCTGTCTGTGGGTAACAAAATCCATGCACCAGGACCTCTAAAGCTCACTAATGAACTTGTTATGTCTCATGTTTATTTAATCCCTACAAATCTGAAGTGGAAAGATGACGACTTTTTGTTTTTACACTCTCCAGTTTTCAGTCTTAACGCTAAGCTATGTTAATTGGCTGCTGGCTGTAAGCTTCATATTTATCCTACAAAGATGAGAGTGATATTGATCTTCTCATTATAATTATTGGCAAGAAAAATGTCCTTTAATTATGATTCATTTTGGAGTTTAATGGTTTCACCACAGTCTGTAGGAGTTAGAGTATAAAACTCTCACATGTCCACAGTGATGAGAGAAATAATAAATGTGTTAAATGCATTTAAACTGTGAGATAATGACCATTAAACATACGCTATGTGACACTCGGCACACCAGAGAGCCAATGAATATTTTATTAGCCTAATTGCTGAGTGCAGATCATTTTTGTGCAGCTACCTTTGGCCCTTGTGTGTAACAGCATGAGTGTTGTAATAAACTTAAGAAAAGAGTTTATAACTTATTAAAAGAAAGTGTAACAAAACATCTGTCAAGAAGAAAAAAGGCATTTCATATTTTTGGCAGGCTTTGATTTGATTTATCAAAAAACATTTTTATGTATGAATCAGACAAGTATTTCTCTGAAAAAAAAATTCCCAGTGAACATCTATAATAGAGGACATTAGTAACACACTCATCCGCCTGTCTTTTTATATATACAATTAGATAAAACAGAGATTTGTCTTGCTTTATTTCCATTTACTTTAGGAATGGATTACAACTATTAGTCTTTTCACAGCAGATATCTTCATTTGTCATAACAGGAAAAGAACAGGTGTTAATTTTAGTTCCTAGTGCACGGGCGTACAAACTATTCCACAAAGGGCCATGTGGCTGCAGGTTTTCATTCCAACCAAGACTGATTCATTTAATCAGCTGATCTCAGTCTGATTGGTCAAATGTTGTCATCTTGATTGGTTGGAACTAGGGCTGGGCGATATGGCCTTTTACTAATATCCCGATATTTTTAAGCCATGTCACGATACACGATATATATCTCGATATTTTGCCTTAGCCTTGAATTAACACTTTGATGCATACAATTATGCCAGTATGATGATTCTACATTAAAACATTGTTCATACTGCATTAATATATGCTGATTTTAAACATTCATGCCAAAAGGGTGAATCACAACTAAACAAATTCATCAAAACTGTATTTATTAAACAGCTATTAAGCAGTGGCACAAACATGTCATTTCAAAACAAATAAAGTGTCTTTTATGCATGATGTAACTAATATGACATATCAAAATAACACTAAATTAAAGTGCACATTTTGTGCATAATGCCACTAGGATATAAAGGTAGAGCTGACTCTGCTACGTAGATTATATCAAGTGTGTCGATGATCTTTCTGAAACCGGGCTTTTAACCACACTCACTGGGGCCATGTCTATCTCTGTGTGGTGGGTTACTGCGGACGTTATCTCCTTCTGTTTTTGACTGTTTTAGTCGTATTGCTGTTCTGGAAAAAGAAGACGCTAGACTCAGACGCTAGACTCAGTTGCGTCAGTGCTTTCTTCAATATGTCACTGGCCGGAGATGTGCTCTTGTGGAGTTTCAAGCACACATGGTGATATAACTTTGTTGTACTACCAGCTTTTGTGGTGACGCTTTTATGACATACTTTACATATTACGGTTTGTTGTTCAACGTCCTCCCTCTTGTACCCAAACCACCGCCAGATGATGGATCCTGAATTGTTTTTTGGGAATTAAATCTCCCTCCTCCACTTGTCCATATCACCTGCTGCTCCCGCGACCTGAGATCGCTGCTACTGCTGCTACATGCTACCGGGCATATGACGTTGCACGCACAACAGAATGTGATGTACGTAACTAGGTGCGCTTGTTTTATCTCTCTGTGTGGAGAGATGAGAGAGTGAGAGAAACCTGTAGTTCAACGGGCCGCGACTAAAAACAAACTGCGTGTAAATTGAATGTATACTCGAGTATTCACGATATAGTCATTTTCTACATCCCACAGAGAACAAGCCGCGATACATCGAGTATACTCGATATATCGCCCAGCCCTAGTTGGAACTAAAACCTGCAGCCACATGGCCCTTTGTGAAATAGTTTTGGACATGCCTGTCCTAGTGTGACAGTGAGCCAGCCTGCACAAAACCAGGACCCTAAAACTGAAACAGCTACATGGAATTCAGATATCATTAATACTATTTTTACCTGAACTTTTCTCAATGTGACATGTAAAAATGCCTGGTGTCATTTTAACTTAAAGCAACTGAAAAAAACAGGTCAGACACATAAAGGACCAGTGTGTAAGATTTAGTGGCATCTAGCAGTGAGATTTCAGACCAACTGAACCAACCTCCCCTCATGCTCCCCTCTCGAGGAACTTGTGAAAAAAAGTCCTCTCTAGAGCCAGGGTTTGGTTGTCCGCATTGGGCTATTATAGAAACATGGAGGTGCAACATGGCTGTCTCCACGGAAGACGACCTGCTCCCTCTGTAGATATAACGGCTCATTATAAGGTAATCAAAACATGACATTATTTTCAGCTGATTATACACCACTTAAAACATACTTATGAATATTATATTTCATTTATGCCAAGCCTGTTTCACTAGATGTCACTAAATTCTACACACTGCACCTTTAAAGCTGCAGTTATTTTTTTTATGAACAATGGATTAAATGATTGGATGCAACATTACAAACCCAACTCACCATTTCCCTCAGTTTTACAGAGCGTTTTAGCATCCTACTGCAAATAGTTTCGATTTTACAACTCACAACTCTGACTAACCAACTGAACATGATAAATCAATACAGAAAACAACGTTAGCAAGTAGGTGGCAGATATTTAGCAAATTCCACACAGTTGAAGAGATATTAGACTTACATTCATCATATGGCCAGACACATTACTTTAAATGAATGCTAATATTGCCCACTGTCTGTTGGTTTTGAAGATAAGCAACTGTTTGCTAACATGTTCACCGTAACGACTTTAAAATCTGATCATATTGTGTTTTTATTGTGCTTGTTTTTGGTGCCCTCATGTGGTCAAAATAATTAATTTAGGTTTAAAGATCAAATTATACCTGGCAGGTCACCAGTTCAGCTTCCACAAATAACATGATGGTGGCCTGAGAGTCCTAAGAACGAAACAATGTTTACTGACCTACTTGACTGTAAGATGTCTGTGGTAACAGGGGATCTTATAGATAAATACTCAGGGATTTTCTATTCACACTCAGGCTGATGATTTACGTGCCTCCAGCCTAAAAGATTGTCATTCATCTCAGCTGTCTGAAAAAATGCCCTTTCTGTTAACTTGGAGGCTATTTTTCATTTCTTGGATCAGCAGAGAACCTTTTGGTCAAATACCAAATTTTGATAAATGTGGGCGAGTGTTGACCTAAAATCAATACTTCTTTTAAATCAAATAGTTAATTAGCTTTAAAAGTTTGATCTCTATATATAGGAGCTGTGCAAACTGTTTTAAATAAAGTGAACAGAGGTTACTGAGTGCAGCCAAATGTCACAATGAGCCAAATCATTTATTGGTAATATTCAGCTGAACAGTTCTTGACATTGCACGTCAAAGCATTAATATTTCAATATTTCAACTGACTTAAATTATTTACACCTCACCTCACCTTAAACTGGTGAGGTGAGGTGTATCACCCTGCTGTATCACCCACACATTTCCGGCGGAAAGCCTTCCTGCCTTTCGTGGCAGCCTGGTTTCAACACACCTGTCTGAGTCTTATTGAAGGTTATTGATTTACAGTGCAATCTGAGTGTCATATACAACTCCCACCTATGATGCATACAGTGAAATGAATGATGACTTATATAGACTGCAAACAGAAAAAGAATAACAACACTTTATCCTTTCATTATTTATGAATCCATTATCTACACCGGTTTATCTTGTGTTGGGCCACACAGCGTTGGAGCATATCCTGGATCGCAGTTAGTGAGAGGTGAGGTGCACCTTCCTGGACAGGTTGACAATTTATCACAAGGGAGAGGCACATACAGACAGGTGGCCATTCATGCTAGAGTCACCAGTTCACTCAGTCTGTTTGTCTTTGGACTGTGGGAGTAAACCAGAGCACCCAGACGAGACACATGCTGACATGGCAGGATTAACCCACGTGGGGGTCCAGGAACTGTCTGTTTATTGATTATGTATCAGTTAGTGATAAGTAATTAGTTTGTGGTAACTTGATTAAACTCAATTCTATGTATTAAAATGTACAATGGAAGCTATTTTACCAGTTTTCCCTTTACAAGATGGACCATCATGGTTAGGTAATAATCCAAGTGTTGCCTGAAGGCCCCTTAATTAAAATGTACATTTTGATTTAGTGGTATGTAGCCTAGATCCTTATTGAATAAGCTATTTTGTTTACACAAGTTACCACAAACTAAACACCTCATAGTGAATTTGAAGATTGATTGTATTTATCCTGTTAAAAAGTATTGTGTATGTAGCCCACGGCTGTCATCCAAACATGATTTGTTAAATATACACACACATGGGTGGCATATTGTTTTTTTGCAGCCCTCAATAAACCAGAAAGATATGAGATAACATAATCAAGTGATAGCCAAAGGGTATTGTAAAAAAAAGAATTAGGAAGTAGGAAGTTGGAAAATAAAATGAACTCAACGAAGTATAGACTACACCGTACACCAGGCAGAAACAAAGTATAACTGGTTAAAGATAAACATTAATTATTCAGTTATATACAGAGTAGATTCACAACGTCAGTCTCTAAACATTTCGCTCGAGTTGACAGTGAGGACAATTGGCCAGTTGTCGTCATCAAAAATATATGGAAATAATAAGGGACGTTAAAAATAACGGCATTACAGAACCGATCCAACGTCTTTAAAGTGACCCTTCATATTGGGGCAGTGAAAAGCACGTCCTTGACAAATTGCAAGTGGCGTAGTTGTGTTCTTACCGCCATTCGAGGAACTATTTTACATTAGAAATCTCCAGATGATCAGTAGGCAGGGAGATCTCGGATTATAAGATATTGCAAGATGATATACTGAAAGGTGATTCCCCATTCATTGATATAAATCGTGTAGATGCAGAAAATAATAGTAATAAGAAACATCTGTCATTATAAAGGAAAAGTATTTTACAGCTACACAAACTGTACTGCCTCTGAAATGACCCTAACACCTTTATAAAACATTCAACATTATAACTAGTGTTACCTTCTATAATACTATTATGGGACTGTTTCGTTAATGCTAGTTTTATCAACTGTGTGTGATTTATTACAATGAACATGGCTAGTGTAGTTTATCATAAAACCATGGTTCTGGAGAATAAATGTGTGTGATGAATAAGCTATTCTTGCCACGTTGATCTCAACAAAGTCATAAGTCACAATGCACAGACATATTAGCTACATCAGACTGTGGCAACACGGATATTAGACTACTTTTAAACAAGTTAGTTTGGGTTTCTTCACTGTTAAAAATAAAAATAAGGCCAGTTATCCTTCATTATCTAAAATCACCTCATATATCGCAACTTCAGTCATTATTAAGTAAATAATAAGCACAAAGTTCTTTCTGCTTCACTCTTCATTCCTATCTGACAGAAATTTGAGTTAGATGACCACAACGCTTTCCAGATGCAATGTGGCATCTGGGGTCTGTTGGATGGATAGATGGATAGATGGATAGAACCATCCTTCTTGGTCTGCGTAAAGAATTGTGTTTAATGAGCTCATTAAAATCCTCATAGATGTGTTGCTGGCCTGCCACACCCTGGCACTGCTGTGTACGTGGGTGCACACTCGGTGCCACTCACAAGCGAAGTCAATTGATTTTTCCGCAGCCTCCTGCTGTCCTTGAGAAGCGTCACGACTAGATAGTGCCCTTACTGGAAGGTCACAGGTCTCAATCCTGTATCAGCTGATGTGTCTGTCTGTGTTGATGAGTAGTTTGGCACATCACTGAAGATCCTTCTACTAAAATGATTGCAGTAACACCGCAATAAAAAAACTACTTTAGTGTTTCAACATAAACCCTTTTCTTTCAGATTTTACAACGCTGTACACACAGCGTCTGGTTGTCTTAAAAACAAAAATTCAACCTTTTATTTACAGGAAACATTTGTGAGAGATTATTAATTCAGATCTGGTCAGCTTCTGAGCTAAATGAACAAACTTTAGTTTTCTGCAGCAAACATAGAAACAGCACTCAATTCACGCATCGTATTCAGTAAATAACATCTGATGAATTAACACCTCAGGCTAAACTGAGATGCTTTGCAGGCATCTCACATAGGATAAAGTAATGTTTGGACATAGATTGTATGGTTTGTTTCAGTTTAATTAGATGCACTTAATTGTATTTTCTCAATTTAAAAAATCCTAAGTAATAACAGAAAAGCCCTTGGCAGGTTTTTCTGTATTCAAACAATGTATTTATATTATGAATATATAGGACTTTTTACTAAATATGATTTGATCCAGGGATCCAGACAGCATGTCATCATATAAAAACAAAGTTCAATCATTTGTATGAGTAACAGGACTTTCCTACATTAAGCTGCTATGACATCATCATCATCATCATCATCAATTAAGCACATGGTAACTGTTTTAGCTGCCAGTGGTGCGATCAGTTCTGCAAGACAGCGCAGTGAGCAAAGGATCCATAAAAATAATCAGACAGGTGATGAGGTCAAAGTAGGATTTATGTTCTCCTTTACGGTGTTGTAAAAGCCCATCACTACTTATTAACCCGTGAGAAAACTTTGCTCCCATTTGTAGCACTTCTGGTCACATGACCACCGGGCCGCAGGAGAGAACTGCTTAAAAGGAGGCTTGAGGACAGAGGGAAGGCACACACTGAGCTAAGCACTTGCTGAGCACATCAACAACAAGAGGCAAAGAAGCTGCAAAACAAACTGCAATCAACTGTCATCATGAAGGCTGCAATCACAACCGTCGCTTTTCTCATCCTGGCGCTCAGCTGGACCTCTGAGGCTGTGCAGGTCGAGGTAAGTCGTAATCACTTCACATTTTTATATGACTGATGACTGCCAGGCCTGAACACTGACATCCTCTGCTCATTAGAGGAGGCAGTGACTACAGTTAGTATTATTAATTCATGTAGGTTACACTGAAGAAATGCCACAGCTGCAAATCTGCACCTGTGATCTTGTAGAGTACTAACCATATTAAAACTGTGCACATCTCTGCTGTCTATCTTGGTACTGTCACTTAATTTGAATTTATTATCTTCCACTATCTCCATCATCTTTTGCCACAGTAGTAAACCTTTGATTATGCTCTATTTTTTTTCTCCTAGGAGAATGGATTGTCTTTTTCTCTGGAGGGTGTGAAGAGGCTCCAGGTTCTGGCAGAAAGCATTGGTTTCACAGGACAACAAAACCCACGTCTCAGGATGAGCAGCGTGTCCCTCTGTACTGACCCCCTGCTCCCACAGGAGTTCCTGTCCCTCTGCAAGCAGCGAGGAGGATCCGCTTCCCTCGCCAGACTAGGTGAGGCCATTATATATTGAACAGGCAGTCCTTGTGATGGAATTTTAAGTGACCATGTCATGAATGTTCATATATTCAGCAGTGTAGCTAATCTGTCTCCTCTTCTTTTTTCAGCTATGGTTCCCATGGATGTCTGTGAGATCTGCGCCTTTGCTGCCTGCGCTGGTTGCTAAACAAACCCAGCATGTCAGAAATATCTTGTCCAGCTTAAGACTTGTGATTTTTTTCTACTCCCCCTCAAAATGATTTCAGGGAATTTGTGAAATTTTTGCCCACAATGATGCGATGATGACTTTTTGTCCCCTGAATACATAGCTTTTGACTCTTGAAAAACTGTCCAATGTTTAAGTCACTATTAGACAAAAATTGTCCGAACAGGAAAAAATCAAACTGAGATATGTTTTATTGTAAACTGTTACTTTGTAGCATATTAACCATTTATTTTCCTTTATCATACATTTTATATTTGGAATTTATATTATTTGTTACACAGCTTACCAAACTTTGTATACATATTTAAAAAAGGGGTGTCTTTTATCTTTTTCTTAACATTATTTTGAATAATAAAGCCTTTACTGATGTATATCATGTGTACACTGTGATCTTTCCTTGCAGAGTTATACCAGCTATGGGAAAACTATTTACAATACAATTAACACCAATCCATTATAAGTAAAGGTCCTGTATTCAAATATGTACTTACTGTAAAGCTGCAGAAAAGCATCAGAACAAACTGGTAGACAAAGAGTCATTGCCTCAACACCCGTTTATAACTTTAAGATGGTGAAAGTGTCAGCACACACTTTTCTATTCACATTTCCAGCAGACAAAGAACAACATTAGCATACATTCAGTTGTGTTTGTGGCACTTATTGTTGTTAAATTCCACTTATCATTCTCATTTTACCTCTCCTCATGTGAAACTCACTATATGTTGGTAGTTTGCTTCAAGTAAAAACAGGAGGCATTTGTGTGGGTATTCAAAAGTTTCACTAAACAGATTAAAAAAGACAAAATAGTTGAGGATGCATAAAATTTGTATACAATGTAAACATCAGTGGTCAGATCTTTTACTTCAGTAAAGGTCTCAATACAGCAATGTGAAAATACTCCATTACAATTAAAAGTGTGTGATACTTATCAGTAAAAGAATATAAGTGTTGGCAGAAAAATGTAGTGAAAGTATTTGCATGAAAGTAGTGGTTTGGTCCCTTTGACTGATATGAAATTATGTATGACATCATTACATTATTAATACTAAAGCATCAGTGCATGTTACTGGTGTAGCTGCTGGAGGTGGAGCTAGTTAGCTATTTTAGTGCAGTGGTTCCCAACCTCAGCCCACCCAAAAGGGTCACTAGATAAGTGTGAGGGGTGGTGAGATGATTAATGGGAGAGAAAAGAAGAAAAAGGAAAATTCTGATTCACAAATCTGTTTTCAGTTTTTGGACTTTTTCTGTAATCTTTGATTTTTTTAGAGGGTTTAGAGGGAAAAATCACTATTTGGTGGAACTGTTAACAACTCATAGACATCTGAAATGTGACCCCGACTACACACTGCTTTTTGTGAGACATGAAAAAAAACACTGATTTCGTTTTTAACAATGTGTTGTATTTTAAAAGCTTGTTGTGTCAAGTCTTCATCTGAAAAGTAAAGCTGTCAAATAAATGTAGTGGACTAGAACGTACAATATTTCCCTCTGAAATGTTGTGGAGTGGAAATATAGCATCAGATTTAAATACACCAGTAAAGTACCTGCTTAATAACTTTGCACCACTGGTAAATGTACAGTTATTTTGCTTATCACTGTCACTATTACATTTATTTACTTTTATCCTTCACTCACACTCACTGACCACTGGCTGTATTTTCAGGAGTAATCTGTACATTCAGTATTTAATGCACGTTTATTTTACAGTAACTGAATACATTAACATTATTAACACAACTTACAACATCTGCACCTACGTTCCAATATGTCCAAGTTCAATACTGTGAATCATTTATTTGTATGCATCTTATCTGACTCAGCTTTAACTAGCTCATTATATAGCTATACTATCAGGCCAGAGCTGCATTAGACCCTCTGCATACCAACCGCAACACCTGCAATAGATTCACTGCCTTAATGTCTTAAGTCACATCATTAATGTAATGATGAGGGTGAACCCCACACCAACTCCCACCTTACAAATATAGCATCGACCAATATTAAATATTTAGGACATGGAGGTCATATCCTCTATGTTGTTTCAGGGAAATTTCTCTTTCTCCACACGGTCCCTGGATTATTCCATACTCAAGCCATATTAATAACAAATGAAGGCGTCAGCACTCACAAATAAGTGTATATCACTTCTTTAATGATGCACAGCAGCAAAAAGAACGGATGCATTTTAGCCCTAGGCATTTCAGCCTCAGGAATTCCTCATTTCAAACGAATGCCTAAGGCTGAAACGTGTCCGTTCTTTGGCTGCTGTGCATCATTAAAGAGGTGATATACACGTAGCTGTGAGTGTTGATGACTTTGTTGATTTTGAGATTTTTTGGGGGGCAACCATTACTCTCTAAAGACTGTAAGTTGATCACTCCAGTTCTGTGGTTTAAAGCCATATTCAAACTACATTGATTGAAAATTGAATTTACGTCCTGCACATCTTCTAATCATCTAGTTTGGGACCTGCAATGGCCCAAATCATTCCCCTGAACACCTCCCATTTTAATATTACTCCCTCCACTTCTCAAAAATCTCACCAGTTTAGTATATTCAATTCCATATCTATTTTCTATCATCAAGTCCTCAGCCTGAAGGTCATGGATGATTTTCATACTGCTTTGAAGGGAAATCCCACTGATTTGGAGATGTGAAGTTAGAGAGAAGTGAGGTCAGCAGACCTCTGTTCCCGCTGCTCATCTCTGCTTGAGTCTGCTACATGATCTGATACTAAAATACCACATTAAATCTTTTTTGAGGATCAAAATCTAAATTTCAATCTAATGCAATACTAAATCGGTGGAGACTGAGAATGTAATTTGAGAAAGATATGGGAATACAATAAAGATTCTGATACTGATACTGATAGTGATTCTGATACTGATACATTTTTCTAATTCTTTCTGCTGTGTTCAGTTTAAAGTTTCTACATGCACTTAAATCTTAATGGTGATTGTGTTTAAATGTGCACAAACTCCCCCATACTCTAAGACTTGAGAGTTATATAACACATATTCATTGAAAACCAATGAAAATTAATGAATATCTTCCACAGTCATTATTGATTTTTCCCGAACAATACACGTCTAGTTACTTTATAGTTTTTCATTAACAGCTATTTAGTTGTGTGCGTGTGTATTGTGCTGACACACCATTCACCCTTAATCTAAAATAGTTCATTTTAGCTCCTGTCTCTTCAGCCAGTTAGACAGTCTGTACCAGAATGTGAACAATGTCTGTCTCACACTTATGAACAAGAAATCTAAAAGTTGAAGCCTCGATTTCCTGTTTTAAACTCAGCAAAAGTAAAAACCTGCCAAAATAGGTCGATTTTGTGACTTTGATATGACTCCTGAAACGTCTCTGAGTTCACACAATACAAGTCATAGCCGACGGAGGAGCTCCAGGCTATGACATCAAAGACTTGACCCTTGGTTATCTGTTGCCTAACTTTGGGAGAGAGCTGGTCCTTCTCATAAAACCCTGACTGAAGTATCTTATCTCGAGCTTGTACGATTTGGCTGTTAAAGTGAGAAAGTAAACATTGTTCTGAATTGAAATGACATCCAACTGCTTTTTCAGCATTTAACATGTATGGGAACTGTAAGATGTTTTTTTTCACTGTGTAATTAAACAAAGAAGTTGTCATTTGCATTCAGAAATACTGTATCACAGCTATGGAAACAAGTGACCAACATGGATCAGCTCTGTACATATGGCTACCCTCCTTATCAGACAGTTCTGTGTTGAATATATGTGGGAGAGAGAAAAAGGATTAGATTTATTAGCTGAATTGTGACATTGGTTGCGTTAGCCTGGCACCTAAAGTCAATAATGCTGAGGGAGGAAACAACAGTGATAGAGGTTATAAACAAATTTAGAGGATAGGGGTTATAAACTAAAAAAGAGGATCCAAAACAGTTATGGCAGTATTTGGTTATCTGTGTCTGTCCGAACCTTGCCAGTTCCCTTTGTTAATAAATCACTCACTAATCTGTCCGGCCCCTTTATAAAAGGCAGAGCAGATATGTAGCAACCACAGAAGAAACACTCCACTATACTGAGAGACATCTTACAGCAATTGAAAATGAGAGCACTGAGTGTCGTCCTTGTTTCGGCACTGTGTGTGTGCATTGGAGCCGTTGGTGTGCAGGTTAAGGTGAGTATTACCCGTCCTTGAAAAAAGTCAACAAGTCCAACAACTTTGTAGAGCCACTTTATTGTTAGACCAACGTATTTCAGCTTTCGTCAGGGTCGTTTCTTTCTCTGTGCACCTTCGAAGTAGGTTAAGTTGTAACAGAAACCTCTGCTCTCTATTACTTGTTCTTGGAGATACTGTTGACATGTTTTTTTTATCTTATCAATGGTGCTGTTTGATTTGTTTCTTTCTCTTTACTCCGTCTTTACCCAGTTTTTTCATTTCCTGCATGTCAGTGTACTTTACAAAACAAAGTAGATAGCACCAATGGGTAATAATGACAATCTTTTTGTGAAGTTGAGTTGTTGTCAGGCCTGTTTAAAGTCAGTAAGTAAGTAAGGAGAACACCAATCATTCAGTCAAGTCGTGTTCACTTAGTTCTGCAGAGTCCCAACAAAAGTGGCTCGTTAGTCAGCTTGAATTTCAACAGCATTTGAAAGATTTTAATTAAACATGTTTTTTGTTTTTTTTTACTTAATGTTCTTCTTGTTCCTTTTCTTCCAGGTTGGAGACAGGAGCTTCCCCCTAGAGGCAGTGAAGCAGCTGAAGGAACTGATGGGTTTAGACGACTATACTAACCCCTACCTGGACGAAGCAAGTGTTGAAGCCGCCTGCGCCAACCCTCTTCTGCCACAGGTCTTTCGGCCATTGTGCCAAATGCCAGGGACAGACATGGTGTTCTCCAGACTAGGTAAGGATGAGCCGAAGGGAAACAAAACACAATATATATAGAAATGTTGGACATGGACTATAGGACAGCAGATTCAGTGTGTTCAACACATTTTATGTAAGTTATCAACATTAAAATTATGGCCGTGGTGATATTTTATATTTTTGTTGGTGTCAGCAAATCCCATGAAAAATCAAGTTACAAAGCAAAGCAGTATATAGTGCATTTACCGGGGACTATTTTCAGTTGCGGATGAATATACATTTAGTGCATCACTGATTATTTAAACCACCAAGAAAGTATCTGATGGATTTAAATAATAACTTCAGTGTCCATGTTCATCTTAACATAGGAATATGTCACCAGTTTTTGGACACAACAATATCAGACACTACTTATTTGTTATATCATTTTACATTTTACTTTTTGGTCTTTTAATGGGTTTTTCTGAAAATAAGAAAAAAATACAATATCATCAGAGCTTTCCTGTGCAATAAATCATACACTGTGATCAACTGGTTAGCTTAGCTTAGCACAAATAATGGAAACAAGGACAAACAGTTAGCCTGGCTCTGTCCAAAGGCAACAAAATCCGACCACCAGCACATCTACACTCACTAATTTGCCCATTATAAGTAATTTGTTTATTCTGTACAAAAGCCAAAGTGTAAAAGTACAAACATATTGTAGTTTGTATGAGTCTTGACCCTGAATCATATCAGTTTTCTTATGGTCTACTACATGAGCTACAGCTTCATAACAACCTGTTCAGTGAGCATCAATGTCAACAACTGACTTTTTATTTCAAAAATCAGAGAGGAAGCAACCATATGCAGGCTCTTAGAGATGCTGGTTAATCCACAGTTTTATTGCTCACACACGCTCGCTCTCAAATTTGAGATTAAACACCATGACGACAGGTGCAGGCTTGAGATAGTTCACTCAAATAGATCGTACTGTTTGCATATTGTATTAAACACATCCTGCTCTTGCTGTATTGTAAAGTGGCTCTGGAATGATAATGTCAGAAGACAGGCCTGTGAAAGGCTGAGCAAATAGTCTTAGAGGACCATTAAACTCAGCACCCTAGTTGCAGCATTAAGACGGATATGGATACGGATCCCGTTATCAATATTAGCGGTGTTTCATAAAACGGAAAAGCTGGCCTTTGAGTGGTGCAAAAATATTCACATTTACGTTTTGTTTTGTTTTTTACAGTGTATATCATCTCATCACCTTCGGATCCTTGTGAAATATGTGCCAACCCCTCCTGCTTTGGGTGTGTGTGATCTGAGGATGCCATCTGCTACACACCCAAGCATATATATCCCCAGAGCCTCTGAGGCTCTCATCCAACATAGTTCTTCCGCATCTCTATGTATATCATATCCATTGACATCAGCAAAAGACATCCTGTCACCAAGCAACCAAGCCCAATGGGATCTAGACTCAATGGCCAAATGGTCAACCCACCAGATTTTTACTGTTTTATTACTCTTCAGTTTGCTTTCATATTGAACTTTTAATTTATTGAGTCTGTAGTCTTGATAATAAAAAATGTCTTCTTGCATCCTTGAAAGTAGTTTTTACTCATACTTTCAAGATTACAGTAATGCTCACATGATCATGCAGACAAATACACATACACACACACACGTGCGCACAGGGAGTCAGCTGTTTTAAACTACTAAATAAAGAGAAATATGTATTAGAGAAGGACATTAAAGTGATTCAAATGAACTGCTAAAAACACCCATTCCTAGTTGCAAAACTGAAATTATGTGCAGTTAAAAAAATTGTCATTACAAAATTCAAAGTTATTTAACTGGACATTTACTGGTCTGGTCTGTTGTAATGGTCCAGGATAAACCAGATAAGTATTTCACAAGGCACAACCTCTTGGCTCTGATATAATATGTAGAAGATCTCCTCAAACATGTTGGCAGGCATTTACAATTGCTCTACATTTTAATCAGGCAAAATAGGTAACTAGAGCAGCTAATTTATGTAAAAGTATTCAGGAATTTGTATTACTGACATCAGGCATCAATATACACAATGTCTGTGACCTGCTTTCCTACCCTGAGCTCCACAATCATCAGCTGTCACACATGGTTTATCAGCCATCAAAGGAGCTTCTATCTACAATTATTAAAAGTCATTCTACCGCCTGTGTGGTGTTTAATGTCTCCCCATTGATCCATAAACCTTACAATGATGTGAGTAATAGATCAATAAATGTTTAACAAAAGTGGAGACCTCAACAATTACTGTGTTTAAAACATTATGGCTGGTGTGTATATTTCCCTCCAGAGGAAATATACACACCAATGTACTGGGAATGAAACTGTCACAATATACCTGTTGCATTGACTCAAATGTTTGTCTAGGGAGATATATTGACAATTTCCAAACATGTTATGGCTATAGGTGCTATTGTAGGTTTTGTTGCAACCTTTGCATGGTAGCTGTACTGAAAGGGAAAGAAAATCTGTGCTGAAAAAAGTTACAGGTACTTTCTACCTTAGAATAATAATTTTAGTCATACTAACTTTACATACTTGAATAAATATTGCAGGTAGTAGCAGGACTAAAAAATAACTCAGCACACAACAGAGTAGATTTTCAACCCCAAAAAGCAGTGAACCACCTCTATATGTTGAAAAATGCGTATGCTTTTCTTATTTATTTTTATTTATTTAAACATAACAGACATCTTTGTCTGTTCGGTTCAACTGGACTCAAACGAAGGCGGAAGTAGCAGGGAGTGGAACCCTCTCGCATCGTCCTCGAGTTCCTTCCTTCTTGACAACGTAGCGCGACCTCTGGTGGTTGCTCTGTGACGTCACAATCTGTCAACAATAGCCTATCGAATTTTCTAACGAATTCCATCGAACGTTTTTCCACTGTGACGACGTCAGTTAACACAATACATTCATTATAGTTGTGAATCATCAATCATATCGACCATGTTTCACTCTGTTTAGTGTTTCAGAATGAAAACGAACCACTACGAACTCTTATAACAGCGCCATTATATGACTCAACCTAAGTAAGTCGACACAACTGTTGCTAGACTCCAGAAATGTAAAGTAAAGTGTATAGTCATGCTAATAGGTGTGTGTGTGTGTGTGTGTGTGTGTGTGTGTGTGTGTGTGTGTGTGTGTGTGTGTGTGTGTGTGTGTGTGTGTGTGTGTGTGTGTTTGGGGAGGGGGGGGGCGGCTGTATAAACCATTATTTAACTGTTTGTATTTCACTGTCTGTTAGTTGGGACGAATCATGGATAGTGATGATGATTAAGGGCTGGTTGATCGTTGGACAACTTTTCCATGATGTACCCCACTACCAATTAGACGTCGGTCAGGGATTATGTCCTACCTCAACTCTTTGAATAGGATTTAAGGGTCTGTCGTCACGTGGCTCGTTGGTCTAGGGGTATGATTCTCGCTTAGGGTGCGAGAGGTCCCGGGTTCAAATCCCGGACGAGCCCTCGTTTTTTTTCCCCCAATTTGTGTCCCTGCAAATTAACATAACTTAATGGCTGTATCTTGCAAATGCATAGTCCGAAATACAAACACAAAGAAAGAAAGAGAAGTAAAATAATTGTGGAAAGTAATGATAATGGGAATCATTTCTATGGCACCTTTCATATACAAAAAGCAGCGCAAAGTACTACACATAAAGAGTAGACAAGCAGGCAAATCAATTAGAAGTTAAAACTTGAAAAGACATACAAAATGGAAACCTTAAACATGCAGTTAGGTACAGAAGTACAAACAATTAACAGATGACACCAGAGACGAAAAGATCTTCTGTCGAGTATTCAATTGACAGAAAATCAATTGTGACAATAAAGTAATCATTTTAGTTTATCAAACAAATATGCCAAACATTCACTGGTTCCACATTAGTTGGATTTCCCTGTTTTATACCTTTTTGAATCGAAAGCTGTGGGGTTTTGGACTGTTGGACAATGTCAGACATACAGTATAGTCTATCGGCAAAACCAAAAGTTTAAGGACTTGGGAATGTGATTTATATCAGATATTTACACTATAACATTTTATACTATTTTTGACATAAATTATTCATTACTTAATCAGAAAAATACCTCACCGATTAATCAAAATGAAAAAGATCAACAGTTGCTCTCCTAAATGTAGTGGTGGAAAGTACAGAAGGGTATTTAAGTACAGCTTACTTTCATTTTTTGCCATCTTATATAAATCAATGAAAGTGTCATACACGAGGGTAACCAGTCTACACGGGCTTACATTATACTTGCATCTTGAATTATATTTGCAATTCAGCACATTTTAGTTGGAAACATTCTTATTTTTATTTTATTTATTATTATTATATTTATATTTATTTGACTTAACTGATTTTTTTATACAAAACATATGATATGCCTTCAAATGTGATGCATCATCACAGACTGTATTAACCAGCATTATATCAAGTAGATAAAAATAGCACCACCTCGACCAACTACATTAAAATGCTTAAACCTTTATAACAAATGGTTATAAATCCTAATAATAAAAAAAATATAACAATAGTATACTATAACTGTAATAACAATCAAATAAACAGTGTATGAGTTTATTATTCTTTGTGCTGAAATCTCCTGCTATGTCTATCTAGTCTGTGCAGAATCTCATCTGCCAGTCAAATATCTCTTTATGCCACCAGGTGGCACAATTCACTAAACTATTTTCACTACATAATGCAGACTTTACAGCATGTTGGTTGCATTTAGACATAATCTCTACATCAATCTCTTGTTTTCAGCCAATGTAATGGTAAGATTTCAGTAATGCATTAAATTTTGTTGTTTGTGTTTTACCTTAAAGAGTTAATCAACTGCTTTATAAAAAATATAATTAGGGTTAGAGAAAGTTACACAGAAACACAACAGCAAGACATTTCTCAACATACAATATATATGGTGGGGTACTCTTCTCAACCCATAACAGACAATAAAACAATAAATCTGGTTGCAAATGTATATTACATTATCTGTGTAACATGTAACAGTTTGTCTTGTCGTACCCATGTCATGTCCTGGCTTCATTTTAATGGAAAAACTACAAAGAGAACTTGAAAAGCACACAATGTGCGCAAAGGTACAGCTTGATATTACATGCCTGCAAAGGTCATGACAACCCTATGTTCCTCATCACCATCACCATGAGAAAGAGATTCTCTTTTGCAAATTTCTAACGTTACTTAATCTCTTCTTCAGTGAGAGTGGAATGTTGTATTTTCCCAGTTTGTTTTATATGGATAAGGGAAAACATACATACATCCATCCTCCCTGTGGCCACTTCCTATTTTGCTCAGGGTCATGCTGTTGTAGCCTATTTCAACAGAGTCCTAGGGAAAGACATGTTGGCAGTCTATATCAGAGCCAACAAACACATAAATAGATAAACACAAGTCACACCTAACTTCCAGAGTCTTCTTTTCATCTAAAGTGAATGTCTTTGAATGATAGGAGAACATGCAGAGTCCACACAGAAAGGCCGCCACGGGCAGGTTCCCACAGCCTTCCTGTAAGCTAATAAGGGAAACCAAGTGAAAACATGTGTTTTGACTTATGTGTTTATAACAACCCTGAAACCACCACCACTCATTCTGCTCACCCCCTTTGAAAGGCTGACATTCATAGACATTTTGGTGTCTTTTTTTGGTCATTTTTGGTCTCTTTAGTCATTAACTGATGACACACTTGTATAATTTCCAGGATTTACAAACTGAAGTCAACCTTGATGAATTTCAGAATGGAGTCGACCTCTTATAATTGTCCAAATCTCTCCACTTTAAGCACATCCTATTAAATTAAAACAGAGTGCAGGTGTCAGTTGGCCTTTCACTAACCGCCACCCCTTTAGTCAGTTTCTACAGCTCAGCCTCACATATCACAAGGTCATAATGTTGACAGAAGTCTTTTATTTCAGATACAGTAGGATAAAATTAGACTTATAGATGATAGCATCAAGGATAGTTACAGTTGTTACGTAATGACTGGACAACAGCTGTTCATCGATGACAAGAAGTCAGTTTCTTCCCTCCCTCCCATTTTTGCCTCCTGTTTTGGTGAATATTAGGCTGAACTGTCCTTTGAATCTGTGCTGTAGGCATTAATGACTACTGGAAGTATCCTGCATTTTCACACCACTGCTCCATTGCTCTTTATTCAACTTTAAAGCACAGCCATGTGTTCAGCCAATTAAATCTGCAGTTGATCTGGTTGTTTGCCTCTCTGCCTCATTCCTTTATACTATATTTACTATATATACTCACATGCTTATAAAATCTACTTTAGAGTTGATATCTTTTTTGCTCATGCTTAAAGAATCCACCTTAAATCCTCGTGTGAATATCTGGCTATGACTCATTCAGACCAGGCCCCACTCCATAGCGATTTTCCATACACCTGCTCAGTGACACAGACTATGTTAAACAAAAGGACAGCCTCACCAACCATTGTATAGGAATTCTTCAAGGCTTTTTTGAGAAGTGAGACTTAAAGTTATGCCTCATGGAGAGAAAAAAACATCTGCTTAAAACCAAAAACACTTGAGTCAGAGATTAGGAATATTTAATGGGAACACGCACAAACACAAACCAAGATGACGTTTGACTTACTTAAGAAAAGAAAAGGTTGAATATGACATGCAAACCACTCATGTGGCTGAAAATGCCATGGTTAGAACTAAACAACAGTATTACAAAACACGGGCATTCAAATAGTACATTATTAGCCTCAAAAGGACTTGACTGGTCTTGTATTCTTCTCAGGGTGTAAATACTTGTAAAATTAATTACTTCTTAGTGGGACTTGCTGTTTTGGGGATGATTGCAGAGACATGGAACAATCTAGAGGCTGACTTGCTGAACAGAAATATGCAATAGGAAAGCTTTCAGGAAAATCACCAGGACCAGATAGGATCCCTATAGACTTCTTCAAAGCTTTAGTCTGACTACACCACTAATGGTTAAGCATACTAATGAGCTCTAACAGTTACTTTAGAACTTTAGAACAGGCTATGTTCACAGTTCTGCTAAAACCAGTAAAAGACTCTCCGGATCCTGTAGACCCATTCCCCTCCTCTCATTAGAATATAAGGTGATTATCAAAGTTATGGCCAGAGATTCATCGAAATCATCATTCAAAATCACTTTTCCTCTCATGATATCTACAGGTTCCTCAACATAAGCCATTGTGCTGAAAACATTAAAAACCCTGTAGCTGACCTTTCAATAGATGCCAGAAAGGCATTTGATTGTTTAGCATGTTCCCTTCTATTCAGAGTTTTACAAAAAATGAATTTTGGTCCAAATTTGATATGAATAATACAGATACTCCCCTTGTTACATGCCACACAACAGGGTTGTCCCTTGTCCTTGTTTATCTTCTTTCTGGGAATTAAAACTCTCATAATTGCTATAAAAGCACTTGTCTGATAAAGAGGGTGTTTCGGTTGAAAGTAAATATAATTTCACTATATGCCGATGATGTTGTACTTGACCGATGTGGTGTCATCACTCTTTGCACACTAAGTATAAGATTAATATAGCTCAATTTCTGAATGGCACACACAATATTGCCTCTCAATTCAGCACACCAACAATTAAAAATGTTCCCTCTTGTTGGGAATCGTGTAACCTTTGTTATCTTTGTTTGCAAATACCCAACTAATTAGATCAACTTTTAACCCTCAACTATTACCCCCTGCTTAAGAAAACGGAAGTAAATCTGGAACGGTGGAAGTCTCTACCTATATTCCTTACTGGACAAATAAACTGTATTAAAATGCATATCCTGCCAAAATTCCTTTATCTATTTCAGGCACCAATCCCAAAAGCCTTCTTTAAAAAATTGGATAGATGGATTTCTAAGTTGCAGTGGAAAAGAAAAGTTCCTAGAGTCACGCTCCAAACTCTCTGCTGTCCTACTGAACAAGGAGAGCTAAACCTACCTGACTTTCAGTTAAACTATCTTGCTGCTCAATCCAGACCTATTTGCACATGGATTAAAGACTTAAAACACCCTGGAAACAAACTGAACAGTCTCACACAGCTTAAGTGCTGTCAATTATTCCATGTATTTATTCAGAAGTCATTTTTTTGTGTTAAAACTCCATTAATGTAAGACCACCACATTTTGAGATATATTGAAGGTTTTATTTTAAAATTGCTTTTGAGTCATTTGCATACAAATCCTTATCTCAGAGGGTGTTCAATAAAGCTTGAGTTCCACATTTCGGCAGTGCAATACATAGCTGTAGCATGCTCACAGATGTGTGTAGTGTCACTGCATTAATTATTCTTAAAATATGCTGTTATTCCTATATTTAAAGGACACTGCATCTTTAGCCAGGTATAGTAACTACTATGTATGCTGAAAAGTGCAGCTTCACTCCACGGTTAGAGTGAAAGAGCAGGATACTAGACTGGAAATGGCACCATTCAGTCTAATAAGGGTTGCTCGGATATGCCAAGAAAGTTTAAAGCTTAGAGGTTTGCTTCTGGTTTGTGCAGCCCACTGAACATGCAGAGTAGTGTTTCTCCTGTTGGCCCTTCCCACAAGATCCCACTTGGGCCATGGACTTCACACTGTGATGATGTCACAGGAGGGCTGGAGTTACTAAGTTACATCTTCTGGCTAGAGAAAAAAAGCTAAACAGCCCTTAAATGTTTAAGTTAACCAGAAGTCATTTTAAAATTAAACAGCAGCGAACAACAGCACTGACCTGCTGAAAAAAATCAGTGTGTGATTGTCCACAGGAGGAAGGCAAAGGAGCATCAGAAATCCTCTCATTTTGTCCTGGACCTCTTTAACTATCTGGCTGTCTGTTTCCATGTAACCAGAGTCAAATATACAGTATATATCTAGTATACATACTAAATCCTTTTTGTTTAGAGACACTAATTTATTACTTTTTTCCGAGCTGCATATTTGAGACAGAAATTGATTGCTCAGTCCAAAATGTTAATTCAATGTGTCTGACAGAGCTTTACTCTGTTGTAATCAGCATGAGTAACCTTTCAACTTTTGTTTCTTGTGGCTAGCTGAGAAGTCCTGCCTCTAAGTTTTCACGGGAGTAACATAAGGAGAGGAAAAACCTAACTATCTGTGTACACTGGACGCTGTACCACCCAAATCCTCCTGGTGAAAACCACTGTACTCCTTCCGTGGAGAGTTCTCAGTAAGAAAATATTTCTTTTCCCAGAACACAGGATCCCACACATCTGTTAAAGTGTCTAAGTGAGCTGTGTAACCTGAGGTGAACCCACCTATCAGGCAGATTATTAGTTTTGAAACAATAACTAAAGATGCCTTCTCTCTCACTCTCGCTCTCTCTCTCTATCTTTCCATCTCTCTTTATACATTGTATCAGCTTTGTTCTTTTTTTGTCTTTCTTTTAAATATCACAAGTTGCAGTGACTAAATACCTTTCTTCACATGCTGTACGTTTTGTTTCTTTTTATTTCAAAAAATTGCCTATTTGCAAATGCTCACTACAATAATACAGTGCACAATGTTGGTGCCAGAGCCTAACTTTTGTTCTCAAACAAAACCACTAAACGCAAAAAACAAAACACAATCAAAAAAGAGAAATTGAAAAAAAGGAAAAGAGATCAATTATTTCAAAGCTTTCCCTCTTCTTTCTGTATCTCCAAATCTTTCGTTCTGTTTCTCTACCCCTATTTTTCATTGCTAATCCCATTTTGGCCAGATGGATGGATAGGAGGTCTGGGCTTAAATACTTTATTATGACTTTTTTGCTTTCCAATGCACTCATGTCAAGACAAGTTAGATGAGATAAAGACAAACTGGGATTACTTTGTTAGGGGGCAGGGTTGATGATGGGGACTGGCAAAAAAGAGTCTAGCCAATGGTCACATGATGCTTTATTGCAGGGGTATTCAATTAAAATTTACTGAGGTCCAATTTGTGAACATTTCCTCAAGTGAAGGTCTGGAACATCATAATGTCTGTGTTATTTTTCAGTACCTTGAAGTAGTATTTCAGTTACATCAGCATCTGAAAAAAAAATCTGTGGGTAGATTGTAGACTGTCAAATAAATTCAGTAGAGTCTATAATATGGCAACAACATTTATTAGTATTTACACTGAACTTGTGGGATTCAAATAAATAATAAAATAAATGAAATAAGAATAAAAAAGAATTAGATAAATCATTTTCTTTTCTTATATCAAATAAAGATGGCATTTTAAAATTAAGTGCTATCTAGGTATCTGGGTCTGGATCTCGACTATTAGTGAGTTCTGTTTTATTCATACATCACAAAAATACACATTTTTTTTTTTTTGAAACCAAAATAGATGTCCTACGTGAATCATGCAGATCCGATGAGAATTTTTTTTTTTTTTTTTTTGGGGGGGGGGGGGGGGTGTCAAGTGGCCTCCGTCACTTGGTGTTTTTTTTATGTGAGTAGACCTCATTAATACCATAGATAGACGATTAATACACGCACCTATTGTCACCCACTTTGTCGTCGGTCACATGTCCTCATTGGCTTTGGAGACATGTGCTGCCTCATCCTAAGCACTGATTGTCTGGTGTGTGTGTGGTGTCGCATGAAACAGTCACGTGTCCCACAGATGCACGCAGGAGTCAGGAAATGACGTAAACGGACCGTATATGGTTTGTTATGTGTGTTATTACCTTACGTGTTGGACTAAATACATGTTGACATATTGAGGAAAGTATTTCGGTTAGAAGGAAACGGATTTCATATTTCAGCAGAATGGATACTTGGCGAGCTGTACAGAAAGTCCTGAGTCATAAGATGATCGTTGTGGATAAAGGGAAGACTTTGAAGGTATGTAGCATTATAGCTTTTCTTACTTTAGCTAAGTGGCTAGCCGAGCTAACCGCTAATACTATTACGGCTGTGAGCAACCATATAAGTCGTGAGTGGTCTTGAATAAATCAGGACAATCTAAGCTTTCCAATAATGTATGGCATGAATATATATGTTTAAGGGTTGGTGTTTAAAACATTCAGAAGAACTTGTGGCTACCTCCCAACTTCCGGTCCGTCCCGTAGGCGGAACAGCGTGTTTTACGTGTCTGCAGTTCCGATCCTTCATGTTGGCTGAAACAGACAAGTCACCCTCAAACATGCTGAAAACCAGATTGAAGTTTGGCCAGTGCAGTTAGTCGTCCCTAATGTTTATGTGGCTTTGAGGATGTTCCTCACGTTGCTGGTGACAAACTGTGAGGGGGAGAGCTCATTTTCTCATTTGGGGAGAATCAAAAATGAGCCTGAAGTCCTTTTATCATTACTGGAAATAGAGTCTGAACCTGTCAGAGACCTGGACTTTAGAGATGTTGTGGAGGAGTTTGCTAGGAGAAAGGTCATTGCATAAGGGAACTACTCCAATGTGTGTGTGTGTGTGTGTGTGTGTGTGTGTGTGTGTGTGTGTGTGTGTGTGTGTGTTGTTAATGTGCATTGTGTTTTTTTATGACTCTGAAAACATTTGTTGTTGGGATGTTTGATATTGTGGAGATTCTAAAAACAGGTAGTTTGCTATTCTTTGAAGTGTTTCTGCATATCTGAGTGTAGACTGATTTGATAATACACACATACACACACACACACACACACATTCACTGCATGTGCTGAGAGTCTGGTGTTGAATTTATCAGTCAGTGTGAATCCTGTGCAAGTTCAGGAGTTTCCAACAACTACTACATCCACACTTGTGCACTAGTAAACTAGTTGTCTGTTGTATTGGTGTGTGTGGGTGTGTGTGTGTGTGTGTGTGTGTACAGTATTTGTGTGTGTATTTAACCATTTCCATATAAATGGGATAAAGATGTGGTTTTCTAGCAGAAATTTACATTGAACATGTTTCTTTTAATCTTTGCACTTTCATCAAACTGTACTGTCCTCCGTCCGTCCGTTTTCTGCTGCTTATATGGGGTCGGGTTGTAGTTCTGCTTGAATTTCCTCTCAAAATGCATCAGATTGATGATTTCAAGCCCTAACCTCCCTAGAGGGGTCGTATCCTTCTCACCTTTTTCACCCATGACCCGTTTTCATGTCTGATTAGACTCCAAGGAAGAAATACCTACAGCAGTTTTATTTGTTCTGGTAAATACTCCCACATACACAACAATAGTTCAATGAGTAATGGAGGAAATCACTAAGAAGTAACAACAGCAGAAACATTGTATACACAGTCCTTGAAAATGCATTTTCTAGAGAAACAGGAATTAGGAGGGAAAACACCCAACATCAACAGTCCCCCATGGTACATGGTCCATGGCTTCTAACATTAATACAAAGTCTGTGTGAAGGTGTGCCAAGAACACATTTACTAGACTGCTGTTATAAGAGCGAGTAAACCTGGTAATTTGTGAGTGGTGTAATTGAAGTTTTGCACAATATACAAACTTGCTAGCTTGCTGTCTAGCGTGTAGTGTGGTCATGTTATCTCACTGTTAGTCTGGTAAATGCTCATTTTCCTGGATATGATCACCGCTGTAGCTCACTTTTTATGGCTCACTCTTGGACTGATAGCATGCCATTCAAAACCTCAAGCAAGTAAGACATGTCCATTGTCAAATTGTAAACACTCTTTACATCTGACACACAAAACTTGTTGCTAATTTTATTTGCATCAGATGCACAATTTGAATTTGATTTGTCCAGCAAGAACTGATTAATGAAGTGCAGCCAAGCAAAAAGTAATTCCGCTAAGAGCAAGAAACTCTGATTCATTAATACAATATCCTGCAGTCAATTGCCTTCTCAATCAATCAATCAATCAATCTTTATTAGTATAGCGCCAAATCACAACAAAGTTATCTCCAGGCACTTTACACATAGAGCAGATTCTAAACTGAATTCTTCAGGTTTTAATTTTAAAGAGACCCAACATTCCCACATGAGCAAGCAAGAAAAAACTCCCTACTCATCATTTTCTGCTATATAGTCATTTATTCAGGACTATTGTGAAACTACTTAACGATTAATCAATTATCACTCACTGCAAAATTCCTCAGTAACTACTCAAATTATGTGCACCATGTTGTGGAGTGTTTACACAGGGTTACAGAGACGGATCTAGTTATTTGAAGGAAAGAATGTACAACGATTAACACTCGAGGTCTGTTTGAGAATAAGAGGATCCCAACAGTCACTCATTACCACACATCAAAGAGTCCT
Source organism: Scomber japonicus (assembly GCF_027409825.1). NCBI lineage: Eukaryota > Metazoa > Chordata > Actinopteri > Scombriformes > Scombridae > Scomber > Scomber japonicus. Next base: position 28,792,368 of record NC_070580.1, on the reverse strand, counting down.
CTGTTTAAGCAGAATTTCAAGGAGCCATTCATATGCTGCCATCTTGAATAAGCAAATAGGAACACTCTGCTCTAACAAAGAGTAATTGGACCTTCTGTTAATTACCATGTAACGAGCCAAAGGCCCAAATATTGTGTTTTAATTGGGGGCATTATCAACAGTGGCAGCCTTTGGAAGAAGGGATTTGGGTTCACCAATCAGGTTAATTGGACATTAACTGTACTTGGCAATTAATTCTCTTCTGTGATCATCAGATGAATACAGCAGTTTTGGGAGATAAGCCAAAGTATGACATGCAGCTGAAACTGGTTCTGCTGAAACAAATCTAAAAGCTAGCGATCTTCATTGTGACGTGTGATTACTCAAGAGGAAAAAGAAAGTGTTGAGGGAGGACTGGATGATTAGTTTTCTGGCCCATACTTGGGAGCTGCTATGTTTTATCAGATCATGGAACAAATTAATGTTGAAACACCTTGATATATTCAATAGTACAAGTTCATTATTGGTGAACTCACCTTGATGCTATTTCTCTTAATGTTAGACAGGCCCATCTGACTAACACCTGGAAATTTTCATTTGCGAGATTAAAAAAGGTGTCCATTTTTTATTTGATCCTCTCTAGAAGCCCCCAAATGATTGCTACGGTAAACCTGGATGAGACCCAAAAAGTCAGTTGTTAGTAATTTAAGAGTGGCAAAGGAAGTATGAGAATGTTATATTGCCAACAGGCATTGACTTAACTGCTGCCTGTCCTATCATGTAGGATAGGTGTATGGGGAAATGTGTCAGTTCATCTGTACAATATCCAGTGTTTTAATTTCACAATTCCATCCTAATTCTTATGTTATGGTCTGTATTCACATGGGATTTATTGTACTGACATGGCTTGTTGTAGATTTGCATTAATCTTTGTATATTCTGTGAAAAGCTACTTTGGTCCTGCTCTCTGAAACAAACTAACAAATTATCTGAGGTCAGTCATTACTGTTTCTACATTTAAAAGAAAACTAAAAAACCTGTTTCTGTTTTCTCAGGCCTATGACTAGCCAATTTCCTACCTGAGTGTGTGGCTGGATAACTGGTTTTCAGCTTTTCAATGTTGTTTTTTTATTATTATATATGTGTTGGTGCATAATTTATTGTTCATTTTCTAAATGTCAAAGCTAGCAATCTTCATTGTGGTGTGTAATTACTCGAGGGAAAAGGAGTATGTTTGGCGTCCTGACTGACAGATTATAAAACAAATCAATGTTGAATCATGTTCAAAGATATTCACAAACGGTATGATTTCATCATCACAGGAACCACCTTGCTGCCAGATCTCTCTTAATGTTAAATCCAACAGGCCCATCTGACAAACACCCAGAATCTGTCATGTGAAAGATTAAAAAGATGTCCCATTTTAGTTTATCCTCTCTAGAACCTCCCAAAGGATTGTCACGTTAAAGCTGGATGAGACCTAAAGGTCATTCAATCTACACCAGATAAAACCACTGAGCCACAACCTACAGTGTGTTCATTCAATTGTTTTTCAGTAATTCAGGAGTGGTAGAAAAAGTCAAGCGTGAGAATGTTGCAATACAACATTCTCACGCTTGATTTAGGCATTGACTTATCTGCTGCCTGTCCCATCATGTAGCATTGGTGTACTGGAAAAAACATGTCAGTTCCTCTGTACAATATTGATGTATGTGGCTGGACAACTGTTTGTCAACTTTTTATTGTCTTTATTTTTATATATTTTTGTTTGTGCTTGATTTGGTGTTCATTTTTTATTGTTATATTTAAACTTTGCTTTAAAACAATTTTATCATGTTGATCAGTTGCTTTTACACTGATCTTCACCTTGAACTGCCATTGTGTAGGAGAGCTGCTATATAAATAAAATTGACTTGACTTGCCTTGCCTGGAATTCCTTCCTCCTGTATCTGTGCTGGTAAATGTGTCCTGACCTCTGATATAAAACTGGAGATTAGAGATTAGATTTCTATATCTCCTGGTTAATCTTTTGTAGTGACTGCTTTCTGCCTTAAAAAGCTCATTAACCGTTAACTTGGCATCCTTTCCCTTACTGGGTTTCTCAAGCTACCCTCATTTCTGTGAGGATCAACTTGTGCATGCAGCTGTGGAGGAGTCAAGACACTGGGTGGGGGTGGTGAGGAGGGCTAAAAGAAGAGGGCAGAGGGGATATGTGGGAGCCAAGAGACTACAAAAGAGATCAGCTCTCCTTCGCTTCAAAGCTATCCTCTTTGGAAATGCCAGAGGAAAAAATGCTGATACACAGATCAAGCTTACAACCCAAACAGTTTTGTTTTCTAAAAAATGGTATAGCAGTTTAGAAAAACATATCATTAGGCCTATCTAAAAATGACTGATCGATATCGTCAAGATAAGCCATTGTTATGTTTGTTTTAGGCAATTAAAAACATATTCACTAAGTTGGTCAGTCCTTACCACTTTGGTCACACAGAGTGTTTGAGGGACACTTGTGTACTATTTCTGATCCCTCATATTTTATGTTCATTTCCTGTTATTTGCAAACTATCCAGATGTGATAACCTTTTATACAACTGTTCTGTTTTGTTTTCCATGAGGTGCCTTTCTGGGTCCGGATCTCTTCCTAAATTCATTTAACTGCATCAATAAATCAAGCCTTGGTGAGCACATTTGGAAGATGACACATAAAATATAAAGTCATAATCTCGGACAGCTGCTGATGAACAAAACGTACTTACTGATATTTCACATCCGATGTATATGAGAGGTGGATTATAAGACTCACTCCTCCAAGCATTCTTTCTAACATTCTTCACACGCTGCACTGTTAAGACTCTGTTGTTGTTGTCTTGTTACAGCTGTTTTTTATTTATTGTCTGTCTTGTGTTTTTTTGTATTCATTTATTTGTTAATTCATTTTCTATGTCCGTCTTTGTCTGTGGGAAAGTTAATAAAATATATATTTCAAGCAGAACAAATACTCAAAAATGTGGCATACAAACAGAAAATTGTCACGGTCTGTTTTCTTTCATCCACTTTGACTTGTGTTGTCCATTAGAACAACTAGCTTACAGCTCAGAGGTTGAGGTTTGACCATCAAAAACACCAACACACAAATTTACTGGACGGCCTTGAAACGATTTGTTGCCGACAGAGATACTGCATTTAAATAAATGTAAAACGGCAAAGGTAAACAGGACATAACAACCAAAAATAAACTCAGAAATTAGCTCCCTAGATGGTATTGTAGCTAAGGACATAGGAGTCTTGTTACGGGGCAACTTGCCAGGTCACCAAACTAGCTGCCTATTTATCTGTGGTTGCAAAGATTAGACAGTTTGAGCCTGCAAGATATTATATGCAGTTTTATGTCTAATTTCTCTACAAAATCAATCCAAAGGGGAGACTGTGTATGCATGCATCGGTATTGTCTGCCAGAAGCTGTCATGAATTGACAGAGCATCGGATTTTAAGCCACATTTTTACAATAGTATTTTTCATCATCATTTTTAACATATCTTTTAACCATATAAAGGATTTTAGTCAATGGATTTCTGGATCCTAACATATCAAAGAAACAAGCTGAGCACACACTTACTGTATTGTGATCACTGATTGTGGTTTCACCAAAGCAGGGGTATGCTAACACACCGAACTCCACCAGTCATTTTTGGTATTTGAGGTTTTCTTGCTGAGTATCTGAGGTGAATGATGGTTTTTAATGATGTTTGAGTCTTTTTCACTGCACTTCTGTTCAGATTTACTCTTGGACTTTTTGGCCCTGTTTACCAGCAGTTTGGGCTGCTGACGGCCACCATGAAGACGCTACAGCATGGCCAGCAGAGCTAATGGCTAGTGGAACTTAAAACTAACCTCTACTCTTTGTGAACAGACTCCAGTATGGCAACACTTACCTCTCCACCATCGTGTTACAGCTGCGTCTATCTGGGCAAGAAGATCACTAAACTGGAGGGTAGTATCTCTGTGTTTTATCAGATTAATCATGACAAGCAGCTCCTCGACTCACTTGTAGCACCTTGTCCCGCTGCAAAGTTACTGCATAGAGCTGGACTCTACAGTTAGGTGTGTTTAGCCTCCTCCTCCAGCTGAAGCTCCAGGGACTCAAGTGTCATGCTCCACTTCTGCCACCGCTTTTCCTAGTGCCAGAGAAGGAGGATGCTTGCCCACCACACCCTGCTCAGTGCTTCCACTAGCACAGCCAGATGGTGCCTGAGTACAGCTGGGGGCAAAATCCAAGGTTCCAGGGTGCTCTACCCAACACCATTGAAATCCTGGTCCTTGGTCTGCAGAGTCAAATCTGGCATACTCCACAGTGTCCTACTTTGACGCAGGTTCTCCTGCTATCAAATAGATGTAAAAGTTCTTGATATGTCTCTGTCTCCACCCCTCCACTTTGGTTGGGCACTCCAACACACACCTTGCAAGCACCTGGTCAGCCTCTGCCTCCAACGAGTAAACCAAGGGCCTAATCGTCTACAAAGTTGCTGCCCATCCCATCCCAATATTTTCTGCTGGACTGAAGCTTTGACTAATGGTGTTCTCCAGTTGTACTCGGAAGTCGTAGTTGGGTGTTTCAACTGGAACGCCCCCTGAGGTTGGTTTTCTATCTTAGACAGTTGGAGCTTCACCATCCCTGCTACTCACTTCAATAGTAAGTGGATTAATGATTGAATTAACAAACTGTGCTCTATCATGGCTGTGATGTTAACAATGTGTGTGTGTGTGTGTGTCCAGCAAAAATGTCAATGAACCACCCCCTCATATCTACAATCCCCTGAAGGAGGATGGAGTAGAATGACTTGTGGTTAATGTAGTCTCCTTCTCTTGTGGGTGGCCTCTGCACCCTAATGTGACCCCCATCAATCACACCGATGACACTATTGAAACCACGGAGGTGGTGAAAAGCAGCAGCAGATGTAGCTTTCTCAAAAGCATTTGGCCAGGAGATGAAGGTTGGTCCCATTGTACAAATGGTGTTAAGATTACCCTGCTTGCTGATGACTGTGACATATCAAACTTATCAGACATCTCCCAGAAGCTGTTTTGGTTGGACATGTACCACAGGAACATCAGCACCTTCTTTGTCACAGGGACTGGTGGTAGACCTTGACTATGTTCCTTTTTTATGCTATTCTCTTGCAACTTCATGAGGAGATTCTCAAACTGTGGCTTGGTGACTCTGACATGGCGTACAAAAGTGTTGTCATCCACGTTCAGTATCACCTCCCACTCAGTTTCAGTCTTCAGGAGAATTTGCTGTCTTGACCACAGTATAGTGGATATCAGTATCAGTTAGAAAGTAACTAGTACTATCTACTATCACAGTAACATTTTCTCTGTGTTCTTACTACCATTATCACTTATTACTGTTCTAAGCTCTGTAACCACTGATTTTTACATTTCACACAATTTAAGAATTGAAGTATTCTTGAATTCAAAACTAGCTATAAGCTAACTTCATCATCATTTCATCAAATAGTACAACCAATACAGTACAAAGTTTTTTGAGAATGAGTTACGTTCTCTACCTTATCTTTGGCACATTTATTGAAACACGTTACACATATCCCATTAAATATACATGTGCAATGTATTTTTATACTCTGTGACATAACATACATAAACTCACTGCTCCCAAACATCTTTCATAATCATCCCACTGCATCGACAGTCTTGAATCAGTTGGCACAAATAACCTCAAACTACAGCAGTTGGAGACACTTGAAAATCCTGGATGCAATGGATGGATGGAAAACAATGTATTGTCCTCAGTCTGCTGCCATCTCCGCAGTTTGGCGATATCAAGATCAGCCATATCCGCTAACTACATATCTGGCTCACAGTATACTGTTGCTCATTAGGAATCCCCTTTGTAATCAGTGTTAATGTGCTATGGAAGAAATCAAATTCATTTGTCCGCAATGGCTTACATCTCAATGGAGAAGGCAAATAGCCAACAATATGCATTTAGCATTAAGCATTAAAATCAGCCACAACCAACACCCTTCCTGCATGCAACACATTCTACTGTGATCGACTGACTACTCCCTTCCCATATCAGAACAAGCAAAGGGTCACTACAAGTCACTGCTTGACGTCATTGACCACTTCCGTTTCCCCAGACCAACCCTCTTGACTATGACTTTATCAATGACAAATTCATGGAATTCATACTTCCTCTTTGAGATTTGTGACACACAATGGGAGGAATTATTTTCAGTAATTTTATCTATATGACCCAAAGGTCTCTTCCTGTTGCTGTGAACCTTACGTTGTTTAGTCTAAATGCCCCACACATTCTCAAATCTGAGAAAGGTTTAAGATTTCTACATTTAAACAAATGTTAGAAGTTGAGCACAGCATCAGAAATTAGATCATGTTAAGATGCTAGTTTCTCAGGTGGACCCCTTATATCTTGTTTTTGTATTGAATCACAGTTAAACAGTTTTAGTGACTGTGTTTAGTTGATGTTAGAATAAAAATATGTGGGCAGTGAAACAAAACAAACATAACTGCAAACTTTAGGTAAACAAAAATAATAACCATTCAATGTTAGAAAAGGGTGTAGGATGAAGTAAAGAACTTTTCTAGTCCTAACACATCAAAGCCAGAAACATTCACAACTACACAAGTCGAAAAGACACATTTTACCAAATCATATTATTCCAGTCCACCTCTGCACCTCTCTGTAGGGTGGGTTTGTTGCTTTTATGGCACTTTTTTTTGGAGAATGAAGATTAGATCTGTGTTTGTTTTGTATGTGTTCCCCCACACTTCCAAACTGTGGGTAATGTATGGGAGTATGAAGGAATAGCACAAGGTGTATAGTGATGGTTGATTTAGGAGTGACCTATTGATACTGCAGTTGACTTTAATATATTTATGTGTGGCTTCCAACATAATTAATGTCTATTATTAAATTATTATTAAATTTGATTACAATTATTATTGATTCGATTTTGTACATAATTTATTATAAGTTTCTTACTTGTGTAAATTGAAAGGATTACCAAACATTATACATTTTGTTGTTCTTAAATTTAGTGTTAGTATATTTAAATCAAACCAGCACTTCAGCTTCTTCAGTTCATTTCGTACTCTATGTTTGATGCAGTAATAAATTATTACGGTTTAGTCAGAACTGACAGAAGCGATGGGGTGCCTGTTTTTCTTTCTCCTTGTTACATGCTGTTTCTGTGGTAAATTGTTTCAAGTTCAATACTTTTAAGGTTGCTTTGGTGTCTAATGATACTATTGTTGTAGTTGGTATATATATACCACTAGCTTCACCTGTCACTAGCTCCATTTATGAGCAGATATACTCTCTGATAACAGCCAGGTAATTGTCATGGGTCATTTTAAAAGTGATTAGCTTTAGCTTCTGATGCATCTGATAACCTAAAAGAGATATGTTGCAGTCTTGACCTGTCGCAGCTAATTACTGAACCTAGTAAACCTAATCTACAAAAACTCTTTAAACACAAGAGTAATTTATTTAATCGTATCCAAATGAAATAATACAATTGTGCTAGTATATTTGATCTTGGAATTAATTATCGCTGTCCAGTGGCTAGTATCAGTGTAACATTTAAAACGATTGCAGTCCCTAATTGGTGAAAAGCATCACCTAAAAAAGTTTGATAAACACTTTTTAAATGATAATAGTGATGTTCATTTTTCATTTGAAATTCCTGCTACTGAGCTGGCTGTTTCACTAAGACCTTCCACTCAGTCATAATCATGCTTTCATGGATTACGAAGCAAGGCTAAAGAAAACTTGCTTCATTATTACTGAAAAGAAAAGGCTGGCTGAGCAGAAACAACTGAATACAAGACACAACAGGCTGAAAAAATAGGTGAACAGTCACCAGGCATAACAGAACACATGACTCCACAAAGACTGAACTGAAAACTGATCAGACAACAAAAAACTGGTGGCACAACAACAGGACAGCTGATAGACTTTGAAAGACATTAGAGGCAGGGCAAAGCTAACAAGGCAGATGCAGGGCAGGTGTGAGTAGGAGCACATGAGCACAGGAAGGGGGAAGTAACATGCAAGGAAAACACAGCATACCAAAACCCAGAAAACACAACACCTCTCACTCAAAACCTGGTATTAATCAAACTGTCCCAGAATAAAAAACCCAAGTAAGCAAAACCATAAGATAGTTAAGAATGTCCTTCTAAGATAAGTCAAATCACATAAACGGCATAAGTGTAAAACAATAAAACCAAAAGAACAGTTCTAAAACCCTGAGTCCATGACACAAGTGTGAACCCTTTAGAAAGTACAATATACATATTAGCTCAAACCCTTGGTTACCAATGATCTGTCATATGTGTTAATGGGAAGAAAGAAAGAAAGATTGGTCACTTCCCAATCTGGGAATAATTCCCATTGGACTGCTGGGAAACAGATGCACATCCATGGTGAGGAAAGCCAAATATGTGTTTTTTTCTGGATTTAATCTCTAGCTCTTAATGAACTGCTGCAAAAAAAAATTCTGCTCTAAAATCTAATAAAAATAACTTATTTTCCTCAGTTCCTACACAGGTCAAGGTCAATGACTGTTAATTGTCTGAGCATAAATACATTAGTTTAGCTTTAAATAAACATTTTGTAGCAGTTGGTCCCCTTTTGGATGATGAGGGATTAGATCCCTCTTCAACTGATGACCGTGTATTTTCTGTTTCTTGTAGCCCTCTGTTTACCCTAGATCCTGCCTCTTCAATTTTAATCAGAAATACTATCCTTGCCATCAATCCCAGGAACTGTGCTGGAGACGACAATTTGGGTCCCCTTTTTCTTCAGCTTGCAGCACAAATGATAGCTCAAATTTTCAATCTTTCCTCCAATATAGTTCCCAGAGTTTGAAAAATGGCTCATATTATACCCCTCCACTAGGGAGATGACAAGAGCAATCTTAACAACTATAGACCAAAGGTCCTTGAATCCCTAGTAAATGATCAGATGAAGGTATTTCTGTCCACGGTTTCCATCTTAAGCCCATTTCAGTCTTAGAGTTTTAGAGCACGGTACAGTACTGTAACTGCTGTTACTATAGTACTAAATGACATTTTATCAGCTTTGGATTAAATCATTTGATACTGTATACCATTTCCTGCTCTTGCAGAGGCTATAAAATATTGGAATTTATATCAATGCATGTAATTGGTTCAGGGACACACTATCAGAGATACGACAATCTGTTAAATTCGGAAGTGTTTATCAGTAACAAAAAGTGTTCCACAGGGTTCAACTTTAGGTTCAGTTATTTCCACTATTTAACCAACAGTATTGTCTCATATTGGGCAAACTGTCATGACCATCTGTATGCAGATGACACAGTGCTGTATTACTATATGTTGCTGATTCAATACATCTAGCAGCTCAAAACTTTCCTTTAACATGCTGCAATGTGCTCTTAAAGAGCGAAGACTTGTGCTAAATTATAATAAATCAAAGTCCATGCTATCTCACATCCTCTTCCATCATTAAAAGTTCTGTATCCTGCCTTAACATTTATCATTTGATGATGTCTATGTCATCATTGTATTTTACATGGGGTTGGGTGGTTTTCTCTCTCCAAGATAGATATATTACATCTTACTGAGATGGGCTATGGCTTCATGTTACACAAGTTAGGTCTGAACTTGGAAGAACTGCTTTTAATTCCTTGAACAAAATACAGCATATCTTTTGGACATTTTAGAAACTCGATCTTAAACCTCCCAATCTTTACTTGCAATTGTTTTACATAACTGCATTTTATGTAAGATTTTTATTATCTTCATTTCTCTCTTTTTAATTGCTTTTAACAAGTTAATTTTATGCCTTTTACAGTATATCTCTTTGTTGTTGTTTTTCCTTTAATTTGCTTATGTAATTGACTTGTTGACATCGAGTCGATGTCATTGTAAATGAGGGTCGCCCCTCAATGATCTCTCAAGTACAAATAAAGGTTGATTGATTGAAACGCCAGTATACAGCACCAGTGGTACACATACCAGTATACAACAGTAGATATAGTGGGTAAAGGAAAATGTAAAAGCAGATAACCAACAAGTCATCATTCCTAATGTCTATTTACATGCAGAGCCTTTCCAAAAATTGAAAACAGGTGAGGTTTTTCTCAGACAGTAATTTGCGATGCTATCGATCGACTCTGCCTGAAGCTGCTCCACTGACAGTAAATGGGAGACTGACTTTGCACACCCTGTGACTGTACGATAAGAGACAGCAGAGCAGGGAGAAAAAATGTTACCTTATCAATGGCTAACAGTTGGTAAATGCAACTGGTGAAATGAGGCATAATCTCAGACAGAAGTCACATTTAGAGAGAAGAAATCCAATTATTAATCACTGACACAGCGGCTTGCTTTATTTAGTCCCCAGCAAACCAAGATGAAGAATGGTGGCTGTGTTTCCCCGGAGTGATCAGCCACCAATCTAAAGCACTCATGTACTCTACCTTATGTCTCGAAATTTTAATTACAGTCATTATTACAGTCATCACATGTCAGCTTGGCTTGCTGGGAATTTAATAATCTAGCAAGCCACTGTGTCAGTGATTATGCAGTGGATCGGTTACACCATTACTTTTAAAGGATTCAAACTGGGGGGCTTTTTGTTTCTTGTGCTGAGGTAATTGGATAACGTATGGTCTTTTGTTAGAAGTTAAAAACGAGGGTTCATATGCTTCTAATTAGTATGTAAATTTCCTGAGCACGTCTCCCCTTGCATTTGTTGCAAATGTTCCCATCCATAAAATTGACCACTATGGCTGGTTTCACTCTCAAGTTGATTGATTTCCCCCGCAGTCTTCAGACTCTGCAATTTTTGGGGGCATTTTAGGCCATTGCATTCATGAGTGTGAGGCTGTATGAAGGAGGAATGGTGAGACCAAATGGAGATATGTGCAGAAGTCAGGACCCAGGCCTGATTCCTTCCACCCTCATTAGCTGCAGAGGGATTAGCCCTCATGCTGGCTGCTCTCAGAGGGGTGATGGGGGTTGGTGGGGAGTGGGGGGATGTAGAGAAAGGTGATTAGGACATGTTCACCTCTTCCCAGTAGTAAATTATAGAGACTATGATATTAAATGAAGAGGCTCAGAAAAGTGCAGAGGCAATGACAAAAGTATCAAGCATAGTTTCAGAAGAATTTGATAGTTAATAACTAGAGGTAGGACACAAAATATGAGGTGTGAGGTTTACTTCCATGTAAAAAATAATGATAATAATAATAGACTTTCTTTTAAATTTTCAACTTTAGTTTTGCCTTGTGAATTCCTTTGTGGATCATTGTTCACTGGTTTTATGAAATGCACTCAACTGAACTAGATCACCCAAAGGGGCGGGGGCACAAACTCCATTTGTGCCCAGAGGATCTCCGCTTTGAAAAGGGGAGAATTTGCATCTTCTTGCAGCCTCACTGCTCCTTTTATGCAGCAGCCCTGGAGCTGTCAGCCTTGTCTTGCTTTCTCAGTTTGATCTGTCTGAGGCTCTGAATCCCAACACTTTCCCCTCTCTTTTTTCTTTTTTTTTTCTCCAATCATTCAACCATGCCCACAGCGAATCAAAGGGCTGGAGATCGTGACACAGATTGAAGAGACCGTGCCTGATATAGAGACGGAGAGATTGATTGATATAATGCATCATCACTCAAAGTAAAAGTGGGCAAATAAAAGAGCGGGGGTGGAGAGATAGAGAACGGAGTGAGTGAAATGGAAAGCATCGAGCTGTCACAGCGCACTGCTCTGAGAGATTGAGGTGATGTATTTGATGAGTGACTTAATGTCAGTCGTGTCAGGGCGAGTGACGCTTTGATGACACAGTCAGAACTTGTCAGGGTCAATCAAAATCTATATCGACAGCAGAACGGCTGTAATTTTTTCCATTACGTCGTAACTTGCAGTGAAAGCTCTAACTAGCTCTGATAAGCGACTGACAGGAAAGAACTTCTACAGAGAGTATTTCATATCCAAGCATTATTTACATCATAATTAAAAAGAGTTAAAGTTACAACTAGTAAAAGATCTTAATGAGGTTTTAAATACAGTATAAACATACAAACATTTTCCCCAAATTCAGCTTGATATATTTGTTATCTTTGCAAAGCAGTCAAAGTCAAATAAAGTGCTCAGGGTTTGAAAAATGTTTGGTTTCACAGCAGGAGTTTATAAAGATTGTCTTAGTGGTGGCTTGGTTAGATTTAAAAGACAGTAACACTAGGTTTTCACATTTCAGTCCTCAGATAATACAGTACTTTACATTTCTGATGACCAATTTCAAATGTAGTCTAAATAGTCTAATGTAGTCAAATATTTTTGACTAACTTTCGAGAAAGCGATTGGTTATTTACTTCTTTACAGTATGACGTTGCTTGAGTTGTGTTACCATTCAAAGTGAATATCAAGTCTGAATGACTTTTGGCAAATGTTTTATTACAGTAACATGTTATAATTCAGTAACATCAAGTAGACAACATTATCTGCTTTGTAATGCAATTTAAGGGCTGACTGATTTGAAAAATCTGTAACCTCACAACAAGAAGCAAATAAGCAAAGCTTGTGAGCCACACCTGTGTTCATTCCAATATTAAAGCCCAAAGCACACATGAATTTATTAATTTGGCGCTTTGGCATACACATAATTATACACAATTATTTTCCTGGAATCCAACGACTGCCCGATAATAAGACTGAACCACTATTTTATTTTTCTTTACTCGTTCAACCTGACAGTGTTCCTGTTAGCCAATTACTTGAAGGGTTTTCCCTAATCGATCAGTGCTAAAATGTGACATATCTGACCTGCCAAAATAATTTTCACTTGACGCAGAAGATGAGGTAGAAATTGCAGTTGTTAGGGTTCTCACATTACCCCATCAGAGCCAAATAAAGCCTTCTGAATTAAGCAGTTTTTCACGTCATTAAAGAATATTTAAGATTTCCTTCATGAGGTTCCAGCTCTACCCTGGTATGGTGCAGACATAGGTCAGCTCACAGCTCCCATTTATTTTCACTCATTTTACACACTCCTATGACCATAATGAATTATTGAACTATTTTGACCGTTCAAAACGTGCCTGTTTGGAACCGGGGCGATTGTTTGGCCTCCAGCCATTACTCCAAAGCATAGAAAAACTGAAAACAGTTGAGATGTGACAGTTGTGACGTGTGAATGAGTATTGTTGTTGGAATTTAAAGATGAATTCACAAAGAGGAAGTTGTTTTATTGCATTAAACAGTTTTGCAACATTTGCAATCCCCCAGTATTTGTACATCCCATATACATCACCCGAATAGGTTTCTTTGTGCTGAGAATTAAGAGTTGCCAAATCCTTATCTCCCTTTCCTCCCTGTACTTTCCCTGTCTGCCTCTGTCCATTGAGCAATACAGTTACAGTGACTCAGTTATTGTGAGTCCCACAGATCACCTTTGACAGTATTGGGAAGATCTTCATGAGGGATGCAGAGAAACAAAAGTTTACAAAGTGCTTTTGACTATAAAGGCAGTATAACATGATATTAAGACAATAACATATGTTGCCATTTCAGCATATACACCAACAACCAACTGGTCCTGTCTTAAACACCAGATTAAATACAGTAGATTAAATATAAGAACTTGATCATCAGCATTTAATAAAACCCTCTCCAGGCCTCTACAATAAGAGGATCTCTCTCCAATCAGAGTTTGGCTGGCTGGGTGCCCGTTGGCTCATCAGATTCTTCAAGCACCCACATCAAGACTTAAAGCAGCAATTTCAACAGCCTGAACAATTAATTTAATAAGTCTAATAAGTGACTTTCCAAACCACAAATTCCAATAATATGAGCAAACCACAAGACCAGTCCTAATCATTCTCTCTCGCTTGAAGACTTAAGACATGCATTAAAAAGTATGCAAAGCTCTAAAACCCCTGCACCGATAGGTTTACCTCTGAATTCTTTAAAGCTTTCTCTGAATTAATGTCCCCCGTATTACTTGACGCCTCTAATTTACAAAAATGTCAAGCACCTGATTCTGTTCCCCTCAGAATTTAGGTTTCTCTTTATGCCACTGTACTATAAGCCTCACATGTTTGCCATGTTACTGTACATATTCACAAAACGTATGTAAGTGAGTTGCAAATCTGAATATATGAGAAGTGAAATTCTTGCTAGTTTCAGCGTTATGTTTATTAAAGCTTATTACGTAAATAGCTTATTTGGGCCACAATGATATGTGTTTCATGACATATATGTTCTTATCAATCTCAATCAATGAATCAATCTTTATTTATATAGCACCAAATCAGAACAAAAGTCATCTCAGTCTAGATCGTACTCTTTGACGTAATTCAAAGAGACCCAATATTCCCACATGAGCAAGCACTTATTGGCAGCAGCAAAGAAAAACTCCCTTTTTATGGGAATAAACCTCATGAACCGTGCTCTAGGTGGGCGCCCATCTTCCTCGACTGGTTCGGGTTGATGTAGAGGGAGAGAGAGGGAGAGTGACAATAAATCAACATTAACATATATGCTTGTATGTATGGTGGCCCTGAAGTGCAAATCACAACAGCAAATCACAAAACACAACAGCATTAGAAAGACTCACAACGGAAAAGGTAGGTATATGGTAGGTACCTACAGGAGGTAGGTATTGGACAATGATGCCTCGTCCTGATTGAATATACTGTCTGTCAGTCTGCGAGTAATAGGCGGTGGGCCAAGGGGAGATTACGTGTATTTAGACGATCCCCACCGAGGGAGGACCTAATTTTCTGTTTACAACATCTTAATTCTTAACTTTTTTTTCTTTGTTTGCCGGTTACCATGGATCTGCTGCTGTCAAGCAGATTTGAAGATTTCTTATATACAGTCTATGACTGTACTCCGACTTGACATCAAAAGTTTCCTCCTCCCCACAGAAGTGACACAGGTTTATTGGGTCATATATGAATGACCATACAATGGACGTGGTGTAATTACTGAAATTCCCGTTATTTTAGTAATTTCCCAATTACCCAGACACTAACCTAAGTGACGCCCATCAAAAAGCACACATCAGTAATACATAAAAAGTTATACCAGATTGGCAGGGTAGAAAACTGGCTCCTTGTAGCAAGTTTTGGGACAATTCCCCACCCTTCCCATTTTTGACTTTTTCGACACTACCGGTCCTGTAATTTTTTTCAATTTTTGCCCGCTTTGGAAAATCCTTCACAATTTTCACACAATGCCTTCACGGTGCTTGATTTTAGACATTTTTCATTCAGGCCGCCCCTCTGGCTCCTTGTAGCAAGTTTTGGGACAATCCCCCACCCTTCCCATTTTTGACTTTTTCGACACTACCGGCCCTGTCATTTTTTTTCAATTTTTGTCCACTTTGGAAAATCCTTCACAATTTTCACACAATGCCTTCACGGTGCTTGATTTTACACATTTTTCATTCAGGCCTCCCCTCTGGCTCCTTGTAGCAAGTTTTGGGACAACCCCCCACCCTTCCCATTTTTGACTTTTTCGACACTACCGGCCCTGTCATTTTTTTCAATTTTTGCCCGCTTTGGAAAATCCTTCACAATTTTCACACAATGCCTTCACGGTGCTTGATTTTACACATTTTTCATTCAGGCCGCCCCTCTGGCTCCTTGTAGCAAGTTTTGGGACAATCCCCCACCCTTCCCATTTTTGACTTTTTCGACACTACCGGCCCTGTCATTTTTTTTCAATTTTTGTCCACTTTGGAAAATCCTTCACAATTTTCACACAATGCCTTCACGGTGCTTGATTTTACACATTTTTCATTCAGGCCTCCCCTCTGGCTCCTTGTAGCAAGTTTTGGGACAACCCCCCACCCTTCCCATTTTTGACTTTTTCGACACTACCGGCCCTGTCATTTTTTTCAATTTTTGCCCGCTTTGGAAAATCCTTCACAATTTTCACACAATGCCTTCACGGTGCTTGATTTTACACATTTTTCATTCAGCCCGCCCCTCTGGCCCCTTGTAGCAAGTTTTGGGACAATCCCCCACCTTTCCCATTTTTGACTTTTTCGACACTACTGGCCCTGTCATTTTTTTCAATTTTTGCCTGCTTTGGAAAATCCTTCACAATTTTCACACAATGCCTTCACGGTGCTTGATTTTACACATTTTTCATTCAGGCCGCCCCTCTGGCTCCTTGTAGCAAGTTTTGGGACAATTCCCCACCCTTCCCATTTTTGACTTTTTCGACACTACCGGTCCTGTCATTTTTTTCAATTTTTGCCCGCTTTGGAAAATCCTTCACAATTTTCACACAATGCCTTCACGGTGCTTGATTTTACACATTTTTCATTCAGACCGACCCTCTGGCTCCTTGTAGCAAGTTTTGGGACAATCCCCCACCCTTCCCATTTTTGACTTTTTCGACACTACCGGTCCTGTCATTTTTTTCAATTTTTGCCCGCTTTGGAAAATCCTTCACAATTTTCACACAATGCCTTCACGGTGCTTGATTTTACACATTTTTCATTCAGGCCACCCCTCTGGCTCCTTGTAGCAAGTTTTGGGACAATCCCCCACCCTTCCCATTTTTGACTTTTTCGACACTACCGGTCCTGTCATTTTTTTCAATTTTTGCCCGCTTTGGAAAATCCTTCACAATTTTCACACAATGCCTTCACGGTGCTTGATTTTACACATTTTTCATTCAGCCCGCCCCTCTGGCCCCTTGTAGCAAGTTTTGGGACAATCCCCCACCCTTCCCATTTTTGACTTTTTCGACACTACTGGCCCTGTCATTTTTTTCAATTTTTGCCCGCTTTGGAAAATCCTTCACAATTTTCACACAATGCCTTCACGGTGCTTGATTTTACACATTTTTCATTCAGCCCGCCCCTCTGGCCCCTTGTAGCAAGTTTAGAGACAATCCCTCACCCTTCCCATTTTTGACTTTTTCGACACTACCGGCCCTGTAATTTTTTTCAATTTTTGCCCGCTTTGGAAAATCCTTCACAATTTTCACACAATGCCTTCACGGTGCTTGATTTTACACATTTTTCATTCAGCCCACCCCTCTGGCCCCTTGTAGCAAGTTTAGAGACAATCCCTCACCCTTCCCATTTTTGACTTTTTCGACACTACCGGCCCTGTCATTTTTTTCAATTTTTGCCCGCTTTGGAAAATCCTTCACAATTTTCACACAATGCCTTCACGGTGCTTGATTTTACACATTTTTCATTCAGGCCGCCCCTCTGGCTCCTTGTAGCAAGTTTTGGGACAATCCCCCACCCTTCCCATTTTTGACTTTTTCGACACTACGGGCCCTGTCATTTTTTTCAATTTTTGCCCGCTTTGGAAAATCCTTCACAATTTTCACACAATGCCTTCACGGTGCTTGATTTTACACATTTTTCATTCAGGTCGCCCCTCTGGCTCCTTGTAGCAAGTTTTGGGACAATTCCCCACCCTTCCCATTTTTGACTTTTTCGACACTACCGGCCCTGTCATTTTTTTCAATTTTTGCCCGCTTTGGAAAATCCTTCACAATTTTCACACAATGCCTTCACGGTGCTTGATTTTACACATTTTTCATTCAGCCCGCCCCTCTGGCTCCTTGTAGCAAGTTTTGGGACAATTCCCTACCCTTCCCATTTTTGACTTTTTCGACACTACCGGTCCTGTCATTTTTTTCAATTTTTGCCCGCTTTGGAAAATCCTTCACAATTTTCACACAATGCCTTCACGGTGCTTGATTTTACACATTTTTCATTCAGGCCGCCCCTCTGGCTCCTTGTAGCAAGTTTTGGGACAATCCCCCACCCTTCCCATTTTTGACTTTTTCGACACTACCGGTCCTGTCATTTTTTTCAATTTTTGCCCGCTTTGGAAAATCCTTCACAATTTTCACACAATGCCTTCACGGTGCTTGATTTTACACATTTTTCATTCAGGCCGCCCCTCTGGCTCCTTGTAGCAAGTTTTGGGACAATCCCCCACCCTTCCCATTTTTGACTTTTTCGACACTACCGGCCCTGTCATTTTTTTCAATTTTTGCCCGCTTTGGAAAATCCTTCACAATTTTCACACAATGCCTTCACGGTGCTTGATTTTACACATTTTTCATTCAGGTCGCCCCTCTGGCTCCTTGTAGCAAGTTTTGTGACAATCCCCCAACCTTCCCATTTTTGACTTTTTCGACACTACCGGCCCTGTCATTTTTTTCAATTTTTGCCCGCTTTGGAAAATCCTTCACAATTTTCACACAATGCCTTCACGGTGCTTGATTTTACACATTTTTCATTCAGGCCGCCCCTCTGGCTCCTTGTAGCAAGTTTTGGGACAATTCCCCACCCTTCCCATTTTTGACTTCTCGACACTACCGGTCCTGTCATTTTTTTCAATTTTTGCCCGCTTTGGAAAATCCTTCACAATTTTCACACAATGCCTTCACGGTGCTTGATTTTACACATTTTTCATTCAGGCCGCCCCTCTGGCTCCTTGTAGCAAGTTTTGGGACAATTCCCCACCCTTCCCATTTTTGACTTTTTCGACACTACCGGTCCTGTCATTTTTTTCAATTTTTGCCCGCTTTGGAAAATCCTTCACAATTTTCACACGCCTTCACGGTGCTTGATTTTACACATTTTTCATTCAGCCCGCCCCTCTGGCCCCTTGTAGCAAGTTTTGGGACAATCCCCCACCCTTCCCATTTTTGACTTTTTCGACACTACCGGCCCTGTCATTTTTTTCAATTTTTGCCCGCTTTGGAAAATCCTTCACAATTTTCACACAATGCCTTCACGGTGCTTGATTTTACACATTTTTCATTCAGGCCGCCCCTCTGGCTCCTTGTAGCAAGTTTTGGGACAATTCCCTACCCTTCCCATTTTTGACTTTTTCGACACTACCGGCCCTGTAATTTTTTTCAATTTTTGCCCGCTTTGGAAAATCCTTCACAATTTTCACACAATGCCTTCACGGTGCTTGATTTTACACATTTTTCATTCAGGTCGCCCCTCTGGCTCCTTGTAGCAAGTTTTGGGACAATTCCCCACCCTTCCCATTTTTGACTTTTTCGACACTACCGGCCCTGTCATTTTTTTCAATTTTTGCCCGCTTTGGAAAATCCTTCACAATTTTCACACAATGCCTTCACGGTGCTTGATTTTACACATTTTTCATTCAGGTCGCCCCTCTGGCTCCTTGTAGCAAGTTTTGGGACAATCCCCCAACCTTCCCATTTTTGACTTTTTCGACACTACCGGTCCTGTCATTTTTTTCAATTTTTGCCCGCTTTGGAAAATCCTTCACAATTTTCACACAATGCCTTCACGGTGCTTGATTTTACACATTTTTCATTCAGGCCGCCCCTCTGGCTCCTTGTAGCAAGTTTTGGGACAATTCCCCACCCTTCCCATTTTTGACTTTTTCGACACTACCGGTCCTGTCATTTTTTTCAATTTTTGCCCGCTTTGGAAAATCCTTCACAATTTTCACACAATGCCTTCACGGTGCTTGATTTTACACATTTTTCATTCAGGCCGCCCCTCTGGCTCCTTGTAGCAAGTTTTGGGACAATTCCCCACCCTTCCCATTTTTGACTTTTTCGACACTACCGGTCCTGTCATTTTTTTCAATTTTTGCCCGCTTTGGAAAATCCTTCACAATTTTCACACAATGCCTTCACGGTGCTTGATTTTACACATTTTTCATTCAGCCCGCCCCTCTGGCCCCTTGTAGCAAGTTTTGGGACAATCCCCCACCCTTCCCATTTTTGACTTTTTCGACACTACCGGCCCTGTCATTTTTTTCAATTTTTGCCCGCTTTGGAAAATCCTTCACAATTTTCACACAATGCCTTCACGGTGCTTGATTTTACACATTTTTCATTCAGGCCGCCCCTCTGGCTCCTTGTAGCAAGTTTTGGGACAATCCCCCACCCTTCCCATTTTTGACTTTTTCGACACTACCGGTCCTGTCATTTTTTTCAATTTTTGCCCGCTTTGGAAAATCCTTCACAATTTTCACACAATGCCTTCACGGTGCTTGATTTTACACATTTTTCATTCAGGCCGCCCCTCTGGCTCCTTGTAGCAAGTTTTGGGACAATCCCCCACCCTTCCCATTTTTGACTTTTTCGACACTACCGGCCCTGTCATTTTTTTCAATTTTTGCCCGCTTTGGAAAATCCTTCACAATTTTCACACAATGCCTTCACGGTGCTTGATTTTACACATTTTTCATTCAGCCCGCCCCTCTGGCCCCTTGTAGCAAGTTTTGGGACAATCCCCCACCCTTCCCATTTTTGACTTTTTCGACACTACCGGCCCTGTCATTTTTTTCAATTTTTGCCCGCTTTGGAAAATCCTTCACAATTTTCACACAATGCCTTCACGGTGCTTGATTTTACACATTTTTCATTCAGGCCGCCCCTCTGGCTCCTTATAGCAAGTTTTGGGACAATTCCCTACCCTTCCCATTTTTGACTTTTTCGACACTACCGGTCCTGTCATTTTTTTCAATTTTTGCCCGCTTTGGAAAATCCTTCACAATTTTCACACAATGCCTTCACGGTGCTTGATTTTACACATTTTTCATTCAGCCCGCCCCTCTGGCCCCTTGTAGCAAGTTTAGAGACAATCCCTCACCCTTCCCATTTTTGACTTTTTCGACACTACCGGCCCTGTCATTTTTTTCAATTTTTGCCCGCTTTGGAAAATCCTTCACAATTTTCACACAATGCCTTCACGGTGCTTGATTTTACACATTTTTCATTCAGCCCGCCCCTCTGGCCCCTTGTAGCAAGTTTAGAGACAATCCCTCACCCTTCCCATTTTTGACTTTTTCGACACTACCGGCCCTGTCATTTTTTTCAATTTTTGCCCGCTTTGGAAAATCCTTCACAATTTTCACACAATGCCTTCACGGTGCTTGATTTTACACATTTTTCATTCAGGCCGCCCCTCTGGCTCCTTGTAGCAAGTTTTGGGACAATTCCCCACCCTTCCCATTTTTGACTTTTTCGACACTACCGGTCCTGTCATTTTTTTCAATTTTTGCCCGCTTTGGAAAATCCTTCACAATTTTCACACAATGCCTTCACGGTGCTTGATTTTAGACATTTTTCATTCAGCCCGCCCCTCTGGCTCCTTGTAGCAAGTTTTGGGACAATTCCCCACCCTTCCCATTTTTGACTTTTTCGACACTACCGGTCCTGTCATTTTTTTCAATTTTTGCCCGCTTTGGAAAATCCTTCACAATTTTCACACAATGCCTTCACGGTGCTTGATTTTACACATTTTTCATTCAGCCCGCCCCTCTGGCCCCTTGTAGCAAGTTTTGGGACAATCCCCCACCCTTCCCATTTTTGACTTTTTCGACACTACCGGCCCTGTCATTTTTTTCAATTTTTGCCCGCTTTGGAAAATCCTTCACAATTTTCACACAATGCCTTCACGGTGCTTGATTTTACACATTTTTCATTCAGGCCGCCCCTCTGGCTCCTTGTAGCAAGTTTTGGGACAATTCCCTACCCTTCCCATTTTTGACTTTTTCGACACTACCGGCCCTGTAATTTTTTTCAATTTTTGCCCGCTTTGGAAAATCCTTCACAATTTTCACACAATGCCTTCACGGTGCTTGATTTTACACATTTTTCATTCAGCCCGCCCCTCTGGCCCCTTGTAGCAAGTTTAGAGACAATCCCTCACCCTTCCCATTTTTGACTTTTTCGACACTACCGGCCCTGTCATTTTTTTCAATTTTTGCCCGCTTTGGAAAATCCTTCACAATTTTCACACAATGCCTTCACGGTGCTTGATTTTACACATTTTTCATTCAGCCCGCCCCTCTGGCTCCTTGTAGCAAGTTTTGGGACAATTCCCTACCCTTCCCATTTTTGACTTTTTCGACACTACCGGTCCTGTCATTTTTTTCAATTTTTGCCCGCTTTGGAAAATCCTTCACAATTTTCACACAATGCCTTCACGGTGCTTGATTTTACACATTTTTCATTCAGGTCGCCCCTCTGGCTCCTTGTAGCAAGTTTTGGGACAATTCCCTACCCTTCCCATTTTTGACTTTTTCGACACTACCGGTCCTGTCATTTTTTTCAATTTTTGCCCGCTTTGGAAAATCCTTCACAATTTTCACACAATGCCTTCACGGTGCTTGATTTTACACATTTTTCATTCAGCCCGCCCCTCTGGCCCCTTGTAGCAAGTTTAGAGACAATCCCTCACCCTTCCCATTTTTGACTTTTTCGACACTACCGGCCCTGTCATTTTTTTCAATTTTTGCCCGCTTTGGAAAATCCTTCACAATTTTCACACAATGCCTTCACGGTGCTTGATTTTACACATTTTTCATTCAGCCCGCCCCTCTGGCCCCTTGTAGCAAGTTTAGAGACAATCCCTCACCCTTCCCATTTTTGACTTTTTCGACACTACCGGCCCTGTCATTTTTTTCAATTTTTGCCCGCTTTGGAAAATCCTTCACAATTTTCACACAATGCCTTCACGGTGCTTGATTTTACACATTTTTCATTCAGGCCGCCCCTCTGGCTCCTTGTAGCAAGTTTTGGGACAATTCCCCACCCTTCCCATTTTTGACTTTTTCGACACTACCGGTCCTGTCATTTTTTTCAATTTTTGCCCGCTTTGGAAAATCCTTCACAATTTTCACACAATGCCTTCACGGTGCTTGATTTTAGACATTTTTCATTCAGCCCGCCCCTCTGGCTCCTTGTAGCAAGTTTTGGGACAATTCCCCACCCTTCCCATTTTTGACTTTTTCGACACTACCGGTCCTGTCATTTTTTTCAATTTTTGCCCGCTTTGGAAAATCCTTCACAATTTTCACACAATGCCTTCACGGTGCTTGATTTTACACATTTTTCATTCAGCCCGCCCCTCTGGCCCCTTGTAGCAAGTTTTGGGACAATCCCCCACCCTTCCCATTTTTGACTTTTTCGACACTACCGGCCCTGTCATTTTTTTCAATTTTTGCCCGCTTTGGAAAATCCTTCACAATTTTCACACAATGCCTTCACGGTGCTTGATTTTACACATTTTTCATTCAGGCCGCCCCTCTGGCTCCTTGTAGCAAGTTTTGGGACAATTCCCTACCCTTCCCATTTTTGACTTTTTCGACACTACCGGCCCTGTAATTTTTTTCAATTTTTGCCCGCTTTGGAAAATCCTTCACAATTTTCACACAATGCCTTCACGGTGCTTGATTTTACACATTTTTCATTCAGCCCGCCCCTCTGGCCCCTTGTAGCAAGTTTAGAGACAATCCCTCACCCTTCCCATTTTTGACTTTTTCGACACTACCGGCCCTGTCATTTTTTTCAATTTTTGCCCGCTTTGGAAAATCCTTCACAATTTTCACACAATGCCTTCACGGTGCTTGATTTTACACATTTTTCATTCAGCCCGCCCCTCTGGCTCCTTGTAGCAAGTTTTGGGACAATTCCCTACCCTTCCCATTTTTGACTTTTTCGACACTACCGGTCCTGTCATTTTTTTCAATTTTTGCCCGCTTTGGAAAATCCTTCACAATTTTCACACAATGCCTTCACGGTGCTTGATTTTACACATTTTTCATTCAGGTCGCCCCTCTGGCTCCTTGTAGCAAGTTTTGGGACAATCCCCCAACCTTCCCATTTTTGACTTTTTCGACACTACCGGTCCTGTCATTTTTTTCAATTTTTGCCCGCTTTGGAAAATCCTTCACAATTTTCACACAATGCCTTCACGGTGCTTGATTTTACACATTTTTCATTCAGGTCGCCCCTCTGGCTCCTTGTAGCAAGTTTTGGGACAATCCCCCAACCTTCCCATTTTTGACTTTTTCGACACTACCGGTCCTGTCATTTTTTTCAATTTTTGCCCGCTTTGGAAAATCCTTCACAATTTTCACACAATGCCTTCACGGTGCTTGATTTTACACATTTTTCATTCAGGCCGCCCCTCTGGCTCCTTGTAGCAAGTTTTGGGACAATTCCCCACCCTTCCCATTTTTGACTTTTTCGACACTACCGGTCCTGTCATTTTTTTCAATTTTTGCCCGCTTTGGAAAATCCTTCACAATTTTCACACAATGCCTTCACGGTGCTTGATTTTACACATTTTTCATTCAGGCCGCCCCTCTGGCTCCTTGTAGCAAGTTTTGGGACAATCCCCCACCCTTCCCATTTTTGACTTTTTCGACACTACCGGCCCTGTCATTTTTTTCAATTTTTGCCCGCTTTGGAAAATCCTTCACAATTTTCACACAATGCCTTCACGGTGCTTGATTTTACACATTTTTCATTCAGGTCGCCCCTCTGGCTCCTTGTAGCAAGTTTTGGGACAATCCCCCAACCTTCCCATTTTTGACTTTTTCGACACTACCGGCCCTGTCATTTTTTTCAATTTTTGCCCGCTTTGGAAAATCCTTCACAATTTTCACACAATGCCTTCACGGTGCTTGATTTTACACATTTTTCATTCAGCCCGCCCCTCTGGCCCCTTGTAGCAAGTTTAGAGACAATCCCTCACCCTTCCCATTTTTGACTTTTTCGACACTACCGGCCCTGTCATTTTTTTCAATTTTTGCCCGCTTTGGAAAATCCTTCACAATTTTCACACAATGCCTTCACGGTGCTTGATTTTACACATTTTTCATTCAGCCCGCCCCTCTGGCCCCTTGTAGCAAGTTTAGAGACAATCCCTCACCCTTCCCATTTTTGACTTTTTCGACACTACCGGCCCTGTCATTTTTTTCAATTTTTGCCCGCTTTGGAAAATCCTTCACAATTTTCACACAATGCCTTCACGGTGCTTGATTTTACACATTTTTCATTCAGGCCGCCCCTCTGGCTCCTTGTAGCAAGTTTTGGGACAATTCCCCACCCTTCCCATTTTTGACTTTTTCGACACTACCGGTCCTGTCATTTTTTTCAATTTTTGCCCGCTTTGGAAAATCCTTCACAATTTTCACACAATGCCTTCACGGTGCTTGATTTTAGACATTTTTCATTCAGCCCGCCCCTCTGGCTCCTTGTAGCAAGTTTTGGGACAATTCCCCACCCTTCCCATTTTTGACTTTTTCGACACTACCGGTCCTGTCATTTTTTTCAATTTTTGCCCGCTTTGGAAAATCCTTCACAATTTTCACACAATGCCTTCACGGTGCTTGATTTTACACATTTTTCATTCAGCCCGCCCCTCTGGCCCCTTGTAGCAAGTTTTGGGACAATCCCCCACCCTTCCCATTTTTGACTTTTTCGACACTACCGGCCCTGTCATTTTTTTCAATTTTTGCCCGCTTTGGAAAATCCTTCACAATTTTCACACAATGCCTTCACGGTGCTTGATTTTACACATTTTTCATTCAGGCCGCCCCTCTGGCTCCTTGTAGCAAGTTTTGGGACAATTCCCTACCCTTCCCATTTTTGACTTTTTCGACACTACCGGCCCTGTAATTTTTTTCAATTTTTGCCCGCTTTGGAAAATCCTTCACAATTTTCACACAATGCCTTCACGGTGCTTGATTTTACACATTTTTCATTCAGCCCGCCCCTCTGGCCCCTTGTAGCAAGTTTAGAGACAATCCCTCACCCTTCCCATTTTTGACTTTTTCGACACTACCGGCCCTGTCATTTTTTTCAATTTTTGCCCGCTTTGGAAAATCCTTCACAATTTTCACACAATGCCTTCACGGTGCTTGATTTTACACATTTTTCATTCAGCCCGCCCCTCTGGCTCCTTGTAGCAAGTTTTGGGACAATTCCCTACCCTTCCCATTTTTGACTTTTTCGACACTACCGGTCCTGTCATTTTTTTCAATTTTTGCCCGCTTTGGAAAATCCTTCACAATTTTCACACAATGCCTTCACGGTGCTTGATTTTACACATTTTTCATTCAGGTCGCCCCTCTGGCTCCTTGTAGCAAGTTTTGGGACAATCCCCCAACCTTCCCATTTTTGACTTTTTCGACACTACCGGTCCTGTCATTTTTTTCAATTTTTGCCCGCTTTGGAAAATCCTTCACAATTTTCACACAATGCCTTCACGGTGCTTGATTTTACACATTTTTCATTCAGGTCGCCCCTCTGGCTCCTTGTAGCAAGTTTTGGGACAATCCCCCAACCTTCCCATTTTTGACTTTTTCGACACTACCGGTCCTGTCATTTTTTTCAATTTTTGCCCGCTTTGGAAAATCCTTCACAATTTTCACACAATGCCTTCACGGTGCTTGATTTTACACATTTTTCATTCAGGCCGCCCCTCTGGCTCCTTGTAGCAAGTTTTGGGACAATTCCCCACCCTTCCCATTTTTGACTTTTTCGACACTACCGGTCCTGTCATTTTTTTCAATTTTTGCCCGCTTTGGAAAATCCTTCACAATTTTCACACAATGCCTTCACGGTGCTTGATTTTACACATTTTTCATTCAGGCCGCCCCTCTGGCTCCTTGTAGCAAGTTTTGGGACAATCCCCCACCCTTCCCATTTTTGACTTTTTCGACACTACCGGCCCTGTCATTTTTTTCAATTTTTGCCCGCTTTGGAAAATCCTTCACAATTTTCACACAATGCCTTCACGGTGCTTGATTTTACACATTTTTCATTCAGGTCGCCCCTCTGGCTCCTTGTAGCAAGTTTTGGGACAATCCCCCAACCTTCCCATTTTTGACTTTTTCGACACTACCGGCCCTGTCATTTTTTTCAATTTTTGCCCGCTTTGGAAAATCCTTCACAATTTTCACACAATGCCTTCACGGTGCTTGATTTTACACATTTTTCATTCAGGCCGCCCCTCTGGCTCCTTGTAGCAAGTTTTGGGACAATTCCCCACCCTTCCCATTTTTGACTTCTCGACACTACCGGTCCTGTCATTTTTTTCAATTTTTGCCCGCTTTGGAAAATCCTTCACAATTTTCACACAATGCCTTCACGGTGCTTGATTTTACACATTTTTCATTCAGGCCGCCCCTCTGGCTCCTTGTAGCAAGTTTTGGGACAATTCCCCACCCTTCCCATTTTTGACTTTTTCGACACTACCGGTCCTGTCATTTTTTTCAATTTTTGCCCGCTTTGGAAAATCCTTCACAATTTTCACACAATGCCTTCACGGTGCTTGATTTTACACATTTTTCATTCAGGCCGCCCCTCTGGCTCCTTGTAGCAAGTTTTGGGACAATTCCCTACCCTTCCCATTTTTGACTTTTTCGACACTACCGGCCCTGTAATTTTTTTCAATTTTTGCCCGCTTTGGAAAATCCTTCACAATTTTCACACAATGCCTTCACGGTGCTTGATTTTACACATTTTTCATTCAGCCCGCCCCTCTGGCCCCTTGTAGCAAGTTTTGGGACAATCCCCCACCCTTCCCATTTTTGACTTTTTCGACACTACCGGCCCTGTCATTTTTTTCAATTTTTGCCCGCTTTGGAAAATCCTTCACAATTTTCACACAATGCCTTCACGGTGCTTGATTTTACACATTTTTCATTCAGGCCGCCCCTCTGGCTCCTTGTAGCAAGTTTAGAGACAATCCCTCACCCTTCCCATTTTTGACTTTTTCGACACTACCGGCCCTGTCATTTTTTTCAATTTTTGCCCGCTTTGGAAAATCCTTCACAATTTTCACACAATGCCTTCACGGTGCTTGATTTTACACATTTTTCATTCAGCCCGCCCCTCTGGCTCCTTGTAGCAAGTTTTGGGACAATTCCCTACCCTTCCCATTTTTGACTTTTTCGACACTACCGGTCCTGTCATTTTTTTCAATTTTTGCCCGCTTTGGAAAATCCTTCACAATTTTCACACAATGCCTTCACGGTGCTTGATTTTACACATTTTTCATTCAGGTCGCCCCTCTGGCTCCTTGTAGCAAGTTTTGGGACAATCCCCCAACCTTCCCATTTTTGACTTTTTCGACACTACCGGTCCTGTCATTTTTTTCAATTTTTGCCCGCTTTGGAAAATCCTTCACAATTTTCACACAATGCCTTCACGGTGCTTGATTTTACACATTTTTCATTCAGGTCGCCCCTCTGGCTCCTTGTAGCAAGTTTTGGGACAATCCCCCAACCTTCCCATTTTTGACTTTTTCGACACTACCGGTCCTGTCATTTTTTTCAATTTTTGCCCGCTTTGGAAAATCCTTCACAATTTTCACACAATGCCTTCACGGTGCTTGATTTTACACATTTTTCATTCAGGCCGCCCCTCTGGCTCCTTGTAGCAAGTTTTGGGACAATTCCCCACCCTTCCCATTTTTGACTTTTTCGACACTACCGGTCCTGTCATTTTTTTCAATTTTTGCCCGCTTTGGAAAATCCTTCACAATTTTCACACAATGCCTTCACGGTGCTTGATTTTACACATTTTTCATTCAGGCCGCCCCTCTGGCTCCTTGTAGCAAGTTTTGGGACAATTCCCCACCCTTCCCATTTTTGACTTTTTCGACACTACCGGTCCTGTCATTTTTTTCAATTTTTGCCCGCTTTGGAAAATCCTTCACAATTTTCACACAATGCCTTCACGGTGCTTGATTTTACACATTTTTCATTCAGGCCGCCCCTCTGGCTCCTTGTAGCAAGTTTTGGGACAATTCCCCACCCTTCCCATTTTTGACTTTTTCGACACTACCGGTCCTGTCATTTTTTTCAATTTTTGCCCGCTTTGGAAAATCCTTCACAATTTTCACACAATGCCTTCACGGTGCTTGATTTTACACATTTTTCATTCAGCCCGCCCCTCTGGCTCCTTGTAGCAAGTTTTGGGACAATCCCCCACCCTTCCCATTTTTGACTTTTTCGACACTACCGGCCCTGTCATTTTTTTCAATTTTTGCCCGCTTTGGAAAATCCTTCACAATTTTCACACAATGCCTTCACGGTGCTTGATTTTACACATTTTTCATTCAGCCCGCCCCTCTGGCCCCTTGTAGCAAGTTTTGGGACAATCCCCCACCCTTCCCATTTTTGACTTTTTCGACACTACCGGCCCTGTCATTTTTTTCAATTT
The DNA here is from genome assembly GCF_027409825.1 of Scomber japonicus. Lineage (NCBI taxonomy): Eukaryota > Metazoa > Chordata > Actinopteri > Scombriformes > Scombridae > Scomber > Scomber japonicus. Next base: position 28,763,355 of record NC_070580.1, on the reverse strand, counting down.
TTGCCCGCTTTGGAAAATCCTTCACAATTTTCACACAATGCCTTCACGGTGCTTGATTTTACACATTTTTCATTCAGGCCGCCCCTCTGGCTCCTTGTAGCAAGTTTTGGGACAATTCCCTACCCTTCCCATTTTTGACTTTTTCGACACTACCGGTCCTGTCATTTTTTTCAATTTTTGCCCGCTTTGGAAAATCCTTCACAATTTTCACACAATGCCTTCACGGTGCTTGATTTTACACATTTTTCATTCAGGCCGCCCCTCTGGCTCCTTGTAGCAAGTTTTGGGACAATTCCCCACCCTTCCCATTTTTGACTTTTTCGACACTACCGGTCCTGTCATTTTTTTCAATTTTTGCCCGCTTTGGAAAATCCTTCACAATTTTCACACAATGCCTTCACGGTGCTTGATTTTACACATTTTTCATTCAGCCCGCCCCTCTGGCCCCTTGTAGCAAGTTTAGAGACAATCCCTCACCCTTCCCATTTTTGACTTTTTCGACACTACCGGCCCTGTCATTTTTTTCAATTTTTGCCCGCTTTGGAAAATCCTTCACAATTTTCACACAATGCCTTCACGGTGCTTGATTTTACACATTTTTCATTCAGCCCGCCCCTCTGGCTCCTTGTAGCAAGTTTTGGGACAATTCCCTACCCTTCCCATTTTTGACTTTTTCGACACTACCGGTCCTGTCATTTTTTTCAATTTTTGCCCGCTTTGGAAAATCCTTCACAATTTTCACACAATGCCTTCACGGTGCTTGATTTTACACATTTTTCATTCAGGTCGCCCCTCTGGCTCCTTGTAGCAAGTTTTGGGACAATCCCCCAACCTTCCCATTTTTGACTTTTTCGACACTACCGGTCCTGTCATTTTTTTCAATTTTTGCCCGCTTTGGAAAATCCTTCACAATTTTCACACAATGCCTTCACGGTGCTTGATTTTACACATTTTTCATTCAGGTCGCCCCTCTGGCTCCTTGTAGCAAGTTTTGGGACAATCCCCCAACCTTCCCATTTTTGACTTTTTCGACACTACCGGTCCTGTCATTTTTTTCAATTTTTGCCCGCTTTGGAAAATCCTTCACAATTTTCACACAATGCCTTCACGGTGCTTGATTTTACACATTTTTCATTCAGGCCGCCCCTCTGGCTCCTTGTAGCAAGTTTTGGGACAATTCCCCACCCTTCCCATTTTTGACTTTTTCGACACTACCGGTCCTGTCATTTTTTTCAATTTTTGCCCGCTTTGGAAAATCCTTCACAATTTTCACACAATGCCTTCACGGTGCTTGATTTTACACATTTTTCATTCAGGCCGCCCCTCTGGCTCCTTGTAGCAAGTTTTGGGACAATTCCCCACCCTTCCCATTTTTGACTTTTTCGACACTACCGGTCCTGTCATTTTTTTCAATTTTTGCCCGCTTTGGAAAATCCTTCACAATTTTCACACAATGCCTTCACGGTGCTTGATTTTACACATTTTTCATTCAGGCCGCCCCTCTGGCTCCTTGTAGCAAGTTTTGGGACAATTCCCCACCCTTCCCATTTTTGACTTTTTCGACACTACCGGTCCTGTCATTTTTTTCAATTTTTGCCCGCTTTGGAAAATCCTTCACAATTTTCACACAATGCCTTCACGGTGCTTGATTTTACACATTTTTCATTCAGGCCGCCCCTCTGGCTCCTTGTAGCAAGTTTTGGGACAATCCCCCACCCTTCCCATTTTTGACTTTTTCGACACTACCGGTCCTGTCATTTTTTTCAATTTTTGCCCGCTTTGGAAAATCCTTCACAATTTTCACACAATGCCTTCACGGTGCTTGATTTTACACATTTTTCATTCAGGCCGCCCCTCTGGCTCCTTGTAGCAAGTTTTGGGACAATCCCCCACCCTTCCCATTTTTGACTTTTTCGACACTACCGGCCCTGTCATTTTTTTCAATTTTTGCCCGCTTTGGAAAATCCTTCACAATTTTCACACAATGCCTTCACGGTGCTTGATTTTACACATTTTTCATTCAGCCCGCCCCTCTGGCCCCTTGTAGCAAGTTTTGGGACAATCCCCCACCCTTCCCATTTTTGACTTTTTCGACACTACCGGCCCTGTCATTTTTTTCAATTTTTGCCCGCTTTGGAAAATCCTTCACAATTTTCACACAATGCCTTCACGGTGCTTGATTTTACACATTTTTCATTCAGGCCGCCCCTCTGGCTCCTTGTAGCAAGTTTTGGGACAATTCCCTACCCTTCCCATTTTTGACTTTTTCGACACTACCGGTCCTGTCATTTTTTTCAATTTTTGCCCGCTTTGGAAAATCCTTCACAATTTTCACACAATGCCTTCACGGTGCTTGATTTTACACATTTTTCATTCAGCCCGCCCCTCTGGCCCCTTGTAGCAAGTTTAGAGACAATCCCTCACCCTTCCCATTTTTGACTTTTTCGACACTACCGGCCCTGTCATTTTTTTCAATTTTTGCCCGCTTTGGAAAATCCTTCACAATTTTCACACAATGCCTTCACGGTGCTTGATTTTACACATTTTTCATTCAGCCCGCCCCTCTGGCCCCTTGTAGCAAGTTTAGAGACAATCCCTCACCCTTCCCATTTTTGACTTTTTCGACACTACCGGCCCTGTCATTTTTTTCAATTTTTGCCCGCTTTGGAAAATCCTTCACAATTTTCACACAATGCCTTCACGGTGCTTGATTTTACACATTTTTCATTCAGGCCGCCCCTCTGGCCCCTTGTAGCAAGTTTAGAGACAATCCCTCACCCTTCCCATTTTTGACTTTTTCGACACTACCGGCCCTGTAATTTTTTTCAATTTTTGCCCGCTTTGGAAAATCCTTCACAATTTTCACACAATGCCTTCACGGTGCTTGATTTTACACATTTTTCATTCAGCCCGCCCCTCTGGCTCCTTGTAGCAAGTTTTGGGACAATTCCCCACCCTTCCCATTTTTGACTTTTTCGACACTACCGGCCCTGTCATTTTTTTCAATTTTTGCCCGCTTTGGAAAATCCTTCACAATTTTCACACAATGCCTTCACGGTGCTTGATTTTACACATTTTTCATTCAGCCCGCCCCTCTGGCCCCTTGTAGCAAGTTTTGGGACAATTCCCTACCCTTCCCATTTTTGACTTTTTCGACACTACCGGTCCTGTCATTTTTTTCAATTTTTGCCCGCTTTGGAAAATCCTTCACAATTTTCACACAATGCCTTCACCGTGCTTGATTTTACACATTTTTCATTCAGGTCGCCCCTCTGGCTCCTTGTAGCAAGTTTTGGGACAATCACCCAACCTTCCCATTTTTGACTTTTTCGACACTACCGGCCCTGTCATTTTTTTCAATTTTTGCCCGCTTTGGAAAATCCTTCACAATTTTCACACAATGCCTTCACGGTGCTTGATTTTACACATTTTTCATTCAGGCCGCCCCTCTGGCTCCTTGTAGCAAGTTTTGGGACAATCCCCCACCCTTCCCATTTTTGACTTTTTCGACACTACCGGCCCTGTCATTTTTTTCAATTTTTGCCCGCTTTGGAAAATCCTTCACAATTTTCACACAATGCCTTCACGGTGCTTGATTTTACACATTTTTCATTCAGGCCGCCCCTCTGGCTCCTTGTAGCAAGTTTTGGGACAATTCCCTACCCTTCCCATTTTTGACTTTTTCGACACTACCGGTCCTGTCATTTTTTTCAATTTTTGCCCGCTTTGGAAAATCCTTCACAATTTTCACACAATGCCTTCACGGTGCTTGATTTTACACATTTTTCATTCAGCCCGCCCCTCTGGCCCCTTGTAGCAAGTTTAGAGACAATCCCTCACCCTTCCCATTTTTGACTTTTTCGACACTACCGGCCCTGTCATTTTTTTCAATTTTTGCCCGCTTTGGAAAATCCTTCACAATTTTCACACAATGCCTTCACGGTGCTTGATTTTACACATTTTTCATTCAGCCCGCCCCTCTGGCCCCTTGTAGCAAGTTTAGAGACAATCCCTCACCCTTCCCATTTTTGACTTTTTCGACACTACCGGCCCTGTCATTTTTTTCAATTTTTGCCCGCTTTGGAAAATCCTTCACAATTTTCACACAATGCCTTCACGGTGCTTGATTTTACACATTTTTCATTCAGCCCGCCCCTCTGGCTCCTTGTAGCAAGTTTTGGGACAATTCCCTACCCTTCCCATTTTTGACTTTTTCGACACTACCGGTCCTGTCATTTTTTTCAATTTTTGCCCGCTTTGGAAAATCCTTCACAATTTTCACACAATGCCTTCACGGTGCTTGATTTTACACATTTTTCATTCAGGTCGCCCCTCTGGCTCCTTGTAGCAAGTTTTGGGACAATCCCCCAACCTTCCCATTTTTGACTTTTTCGACACTACCGGTCCTGTCATTTTTTTCAATTTTTGCCCGCTTTGGAAAATCCTTCACAATTTTCACACAATGCCTTCACGGTGCTTGATTTTACACATTTTTCATTCAGGTCGCCCCTCTGGCTCCTTGTAGCAAGTTTTGGGACAATCCCCCAACCTTCCCATTTTTGACTTTTTCGACACTACCGGTCCTGTCATTTTTTTCAATTTTTGCCCGCTTTGGAAAATCCTTCACAATTTTCACACAATGCCTTCACGGTGCTTGATTTTACACATTTTTCATTCAGGCCGCCCCTCTGGCTCCTTGTAGCAAGTTTTGGGACAATTCCCCACCCTTCCCATTTTTGACTTTTTCGACACTACCGGTCCTGTCATTTTTTTCAATTTTTGCCCGCTTTGGAAAATCCTTCACAATTTTCACACAATGCCTTCACGGTGCTTGATTTTACACATTTTTCATTCAGGCCGCCCCTCTGGCTCCTTGTAGCAAGTTTTGGGACAATTCCCCACCCTTCCCATTTTTGACTTTTTCGACACTACCGGTCCTGTCATTTTTTTCAATTTTTGCCCGCTTTGGAAAATCCTTCACAATTTTCACACAATGCCTTCACGGTGCTTGATTTTACACATTTTTCATTCAGCCCGCCCCTCTGGCCCCTTGTAGCAAGTTTTGGGACAATCCCCCACCCTTCCCATTTTTGACTTTTTCGACACTACCGGCCCTGTCATTTTTTTCAATTTTTGCCCGCTTTGGAAAATCCTTCACAATTTTCACACAATGCCTTCACGGTGCTTGATTTTACACATTTTTCATTCAGGCCGCCCCTCTGGCTCCTTGTAGCAAGTTTTGGGACAATCCCCCACCCTTCCCATTTTTGACTTTTTCGACACTACCGGTCCTGTCATTTTTTTCAATTTTTGCCCGCTTTGGAAAATCCTTCACAATTTTCACACAATGCCTTCACGGTGCTTGATTTTACACATTTTTCATTCAGGTCGCCCCTCTGGCTCCTTGTAGCAAGTTTTGGGACAATCCCCCAACCTTCCCATTTTTGACTTTTTCGACACTACCGGTCCTGTCATTTTTTTCAATTTTTGCCCGCTTTGGAAAATCCTTCACAATTTTCACACAATGCCTTCACGGTGCTTGATTTTACACATTTTTCATTCAGGTCGCCCCTCTGGCTCCTTGTAGCAAGTTTTGGGACAATCCCCCAACCTTCCCATTTTTGACTTTTTCGACACTACCGGTCCTGTCATTTTTTTCAATTTTTGCCCGCTTTGGAAAATCCTTCACAATTTTCACACAATGCCTTCACGGTGCTTGATTTTACACATTTTTCATTCAGGCCGCCCCTCTGGCTCCTTGTAGCAAGTTTTGGGACAATCCCCCACCCTTCCCATTTTTGACTTTTTCGACACTACCGGTCCTGTCATTTTTTTCAATTTTTGCCCGCTTTGGAAAATCCTTCACAATTTTCACACAATGCCTTCACGGTGCTTGATTTTACACATTTTTCATTCAGGCCGCCCCTCTGGCTCCTTGTAGCAAGTTTTGGGACAATTCCCCACCCTTCCCATTTTTGACTTTTTCGACACTACCGGTCCTGTCATTTTTTTCAATTTTTGCCCGCTTTGGAAAATCCTTCACAATTTTCACACGCCTTCACGGTGCTTGATTTTACACATTTTTCATTCAGCCCGCCCCTCTGGCCCCTTGTAGCAAGTTTTGGGACAATCCCCCACCCTTCCCATTTTTGACTTTTTCGACACTACCGGCCCTGTCATTTTTTTCAATTTTTGCCCGCTTTGGAAAATCCTTCACAATTTTCACACAATGCCTTCACGGTGCTTGATTTTACACATTTTTCATTCAGCCCGCCCCTCTGGCCCCTTGTAGCAAGTTTTGGGACAATCCCCCACCCTTCCCATTTTTGACTTTTTCGACACTACCGGTCCTGTCATTTTTTTCAATTTTTGCCCGCTTTGGAAAATCCTTCACAATTTTCACACAATGCCTTCACGGTGCTTGATTTTACACATTTTTCATTCAGGCCGCCCCTCTGGCTCCTTGTAGCAAGTTTTGGGACAATCCCCCACCCTTCCCATTTTTGACTTTTTCGACACTACCGGTCCTGTCATTTTTTTCAATTTTTGCCCGCTTTGGAAAATCCTTCACAATTTTCACACAATGCCTTCACGGTGCTTGATTTTACACATTTTTCATTCAGGCCGCCCCTCTGGCTCCTTGTAGCAAGTTTTGGGACAATCCCCCACCCTTCCCATTTTTGACTTTTTCGACACTACCGGCCCTGTCATTTTTTTCAATTTTTGCCCGCTTTGGAAAATCCTTCACAATTTTCACACAATGCCTTCACGGTGCTTGATTTTACACATTTTTCATTCAGGCCGCCCCTCTGGCTCCTTGTAGCAAGTTTTGGGACAATTCCCTACCCTTCCCATTTTTGACTTTTTCGACACTACCGGTCCTGTCATTTTTTTCAATTTTTGCCCGCTTTGGAAAATCCTTCACAATTTTCACACAATGCCTTCACGGTGCTTGATTTTACACATTTTTCATTCAGCCCGCCCCTCTGGCCCCTTGTAGCAAGTTTAGAGACAATCCCTCACCCTTCCCATTTTTGACTTTTTCGACACTACCGGCCCTGTCATTTTTTTCAATTTTTGCCCGCTTTGGAAAATCCTTCACAATTTTCACACAATGCCTTCACGGTGCTTGATTTTACACATTTTTCATTCAGCCCGCCCCTCTGGCCCCTTGTAGCAAGTTTAGAGACAATCCCTCACCCTTCCCATTTTTGACTTTTTCGACACTACCGGCCCTGTCATTTTTTTCAATTTTTGCCCGCTTTGGAAAATCCTTCACAATTTTCACACAATGCCTTCACGGTGCTTGATTTTACACATTTTTCATTCAGCCCGCCCCTCTGGCTCCTTGTAGCAAGTTTTGGGACAATTCCCTACCCTTCCCATTTTTGACTTTTTCGACACTACCGGTCCTGTCATTTTTTTCAATTTTTGCCCGCTTTGGAAAATCCTTCACAATTTTCACACAATGCCTTCACGGTGCTTGATTTTACACATTTTTCATTCAGGTCGCCCCTCTGGCTCCTTGTAGCAAGTTTTGGGACAATCCCCCAACCTTCCCATTTTTGACTTTTTCGACACTACCGGTCCTGTCATTTTTTTCAATTTTTGCCCGCTTTGGAAAATCCTTCACAATTTTCACACAATGCCTTCACGGTGCTTGATTTTACACATTTTTCATTCAGGTCGCCCCTCTGGCTCCTTGTAGCAAGTTTTGGGACAATCCCCCAACCTTCCCATTTTTGACTTTTTCGACACTACCGGTCCTGTCATTTTTTTCAATTTTTGCCCGCTTTGGAAAATCCTTCACAATTTTCACACAATGCCTTCACGGTGCTTGATTTTACACATTTTTCATTCAGGCCGCCCCTCTGGCTCCTTGTAGCAAGTTTTGGGACAATTCCCCACCCTTCCCATTTTTGACTTTTTCGACACTACCGGTCCTGTCATTTTTTTCAATTTTTGCCCGCTTTGGAAAATCCTTCACAATTTTCACACAATGCCTTCACGGTGCTTGATTTTACACATTTTTCATTCAGGCCGCCCCTCTGGCTCCTTGTAGCAAGTTTTGGGACAATTCCCCACCCTTCCCATTTTTGACTTTTTCGACACTACCGGTCCTGTCATTTTTTTCAATTTTTGCCCGCTTTGGAAAATCCTTCACAATTTTCACACAATGCCTTCACGGTGCTTGATTTTACACATTTTTCATTCAGCCCGCCCCTCTGGCCCCTTGTAGCAAGTTTTGGGACAATCCCCCACCCTTCCCATTTTTGACTTTTTCGACACTACCGGCCCTGTCATTTTTTTCAATTTTTGCCCGCTTTGGAAAATCCTTCACAATTTTCACACAATGCCTTCACGGTGCTTGATTTTACACATTTTTCATTCAGGCCGCCCCTCTGGCTCCTTGTAGCAAGTTTTGGGACAATCCCCCACCCTTCCCATTTTTGACTTTTTCGACACTACCGGCCCTGTCATTTTTTTCAATTTTTGCCCGCTTTGGAAAATCCTTCACAATTTTCACACAATGCCTTCACGGTGCTTGATTTTACACATTTTTCATTCAGGCCGCCCCTCTGGCTCCTTGTAGCAAGTTTTGGGACAATTCCCTACCCTTCCCATTTTTGACTTTTTCGACACTACCGGTCCTGTCATTTTTTTCAATTTTTGCCCGCTTTGGAAAATCCTTCACAATTTTCACACAATGCCTTCACGGTGCTTGATTTTACACATTTTTCATTCAGCCCGCCCCTCTGGCCCCTTGTAGCAAGTTTAGAGACAATCCCTCACCCTTCCCATTTTTGACTTTTTCGACACTACCGGCCCTGTCATTTTTTTCAATTTTTGCCCGCTTTGGAAAATCCTTCACAATTTTCACACAATGCCTTCACGGTGCTTGATTTTACACATTTTTCATTCAGGCCGCCCCTCTGGCCCCTTGTAGCAAGTTTAGAGACAATCCCTCACCCTTCCCATTTTTGACTTTTTCGACACTACCGGCCCTGTAATTTTTTTCAATTTTTGCCCGCTTTGGAAAATCCTTCACAATTTTCACACAATGCCTTCACGGTGCTTGATTTTACACATTTTTCATTCAGCCCGCCCCTCTGGCCCCTTGTAGCAAGTTTAGAGACAATCCCTCACCCTTCCCATTTTTGACTTTTTCGACACTACCGGCCCTGTCATTTTTTTCAATTTTTGCCCGCTTTGGAAAATCCTTCACAATTTTCACACAATGCCTTCACGGTGCTTGATTTTACACATTTTTCATTCAGCCCGCCCCTCTGGCTCCTTGTAGCAAGTTTTGGGACAATTCCCTACCCTTCCCATTTTTGACTTTTTCGACACTACCGGTCCTGTCATTTTTTTCAATTTTTGCCCGCTTTGGAAAATCCTTCACAATTTTCACACAATGCCTTCACGGTGCTTGATTTTACACATTTTTCATTCAGGTCGCCCCTCTGGCTCCTTGTAGCAAGTTTTGGGACAATCCCCCAACCTTCCCATTTTTGACTTTTTCGACACTACCGGTCCTGTCATTTTTTTCAATTTTTGCCCGCTTTGGAAAATCCTTCACAATTTTCACACAATGCCTTCACGGTGCTTGATTTTACACATTTTTCATTCAGGCCGCCCCTCTGGCTCCTTGTAGCAAGTTTTGGGACAATCTCCCAACCTTCCCATTTTTGACTTTTTCGACACTACCGGTCCTGTCATTTTTTTCAATTTTTGCCCGCTTTGGAAAATCCTTCACAATTTTCACACAATGCCTTCACGGTGCTTGATTTTACACATTTTTCATTCAGGCCGCCCCTCTGGCTCCTTGTAGCAAGTTTTGGGACAATTCCCCACCCTTCCCATTTTTGACTTTTTCGACACTACCGGTCCTGTCATTTTTTTCAATTTTTGCCCGCTTTGGAAAATCCTTCACAATTTTCACACAATGCCTTCACGGTGCTTGATTTTACACATTTTTCATTCAGGCCGCCCCTCTGGCTCCTTGTAGCAAGTTTTGGGACAATTCCCCACCCTTCCCATTTTTGACTTTTTCGACACTACCGGTCCTGTCATTTTTTTCAATTTTTGCCCGCTTTGGAAAATCCTTCACAATTTTCACACAATGCCTTCACGGTGCTTGATTTTACACATTTTTCATTCAGCCCGCCCCTCTGGCCCCTTGTAGCAAGTTTTGGGACAATCCCCCACCCTTCCCATTTTTGACTTTTTCGACACTACCGGCCCTGTCATTTTTTTCAATTTTTGCCCGCTTTGGAAAATCCTTCACAATTTTCACACAATGCCTTCACGGTGCTTGATTTTACACATTTTTCATTCAGGCCGCCCCTCTGGCTCCTTGTAGCAAGTTTTGGGACAATCCCCCACCCTTCCCATTTTTGACTTTTTCGACACTACCGGTCCTGTCATTTTTTTCAATTTTTGCCCGCTTTGGAAAATCCTTCACAATTTTCACACAATGCCTTCACGGTGCTTGATTTTACACATTTTTCATTCAGGCCGCCCCTCTGGCTCCTTGTAGCAAGTTTTGGGACAATCCCCCACCCTTCCCATTTTTGACTTTTTCGACACTACCGGCCCTGTCATTTTTTTCAATTTTTGCCCGCTTTGGAAAATCCTTCACAATTTTCATACAATGCCTTCACGGTGCTTGATTTTACACATTTTTCATTCAGCCCGCCCCTCTGGCCCCTTGTAGCAAGTTTTGGGACAATCCCCCACCCTTCCCATTTTTGACTTTTTCGACACTACCGGTCCTGTCATTTTTTTCAATTTTTGCCCGCTTTGGAAAATCCTTCACAATTTTCACACAATGCCTTCACGGTACTTGATTTTACACATTTTTCATTCAGGCCGCCCCTCTGGCTCCTTGTAGCAAGTTTTGGGACAATTCCCTACCCTTCCCATTTTTGACTTTTTCGACACTACCGGTCCTGTCATTTTTTTCAATTTTTGCCCGCTTTGGAAAATCCTTCACAATTTTCACACAATGCCTTCACGGTGCTTGATTTTACACATTTTTCATTCAGCCCGCCCCTCTGGCCCCTTGTAGCAAGTTTTGGGACAATCCCCCACCCTTCCCATTTTTGACTTTTTCGACACTACCGGCCCTGTCATTTTTTTCAATTTTTGCCCGCTTTGGAAAATCCTTCACAATTTTCACACAATGCCTTCACGGTACTTGATTTTACACATTTTTCATTCAGGCCGCCCCTCTGGCTCCTTGTAGCAAGTTTTGGGACAATTCCCTACCCTTCCCATTTTTGACTTTTTCGACACTACCGGTCCTGTCATTTTTTTCAATTTTTGCCCGCTTTGGAAAATCCTTCACAATTTTCACACAATGCCTTCACGGTGCTTGATTTTACACATTTTTCATTCAGCCCGCCCCTCTGGCCCCTTGTAGCAAGTTTAGAGACAATCCCTCACCCTTCCCATTTTTGACTTTTTCGACACTACCGGCCCTGTCATTTTTTTCAATTTTTGCCCGCTTTGGAAAATCCTTCACAATTTTCACACAATGCCTTCACGGTGCTTGATTTTACACATTTTTCATTCAGCCCGCCCCTCTGGCCCCTTGTAGCAAGTTTAGAGACAATCCCTCACCCTTCCCATTTTTGACTTTTTCGACACTACCGGCCCTGTCATTTTTTTCAATTTTTGCCCGCTTTGGAAAATCCTTCACAATTTTCACACAATGCCTTCACGGTGCTTGATTTTACACATTTTTCATTCAGGCCGCCCCTCTGGCCCCTTGTAGCAAGTTTAGAGACAATCCCTCACCCTTCCCATTTTTGACTTTTTCGACACTACCGGCCCTGTAATTTTTTTCAATTTTTGCCCGCTTTGGAAAATCCTTCACAATTTTCACACAATGCCTTCACGGTGCTTGATTTTACACATTTTTCATTCAGCCCGCCCCTCTGGCTCCTTGTAGCAAGTTTTGGGACAATTCCCCACCCTTCCCATTTTTGACTTTTTCGACACTACCGGCCCTGTCATTTTTTTCAATTTTTGCCCGCTTTGGAAAATCCTTCACAATTTTCACACAATGCCTTCACGGTGCTTGATTTTACACATTTTTCATTCAGCCCGCCCCTCTGGCCCCTTGTAGCAAGTTTTGGGACAATTCCCTACCCTTCCCATTTTTGACTTTTTCGACACTACCGGTCCTGTCATTTTTTTCAATTTTTGCCCGCTTTGGAAAATCCTTCACAATTTTCACACAATGCCTTCACGGTGCTTGATTTTACACATTTTTCATTCAGGTCGCCCCTCTGGCTCCTTGTAGCAAGTTTTGGGACAATCACCCAACCTTCCCATTTTTGACTTTTTCGACACTACCGGCCCTGTCATTTTTTTCAATTTTTGCCCGCTTTGGAAAATCCTTCACAATTTTCACACAATGCCTTCACGGTGCTTGATTTTACACATTTTTCATTCAGGCCGCCCCTCTGGCTCCTTGTAGCAAGTTTTGGGACAATTCCCCACCCTTCCCATTTTTGACTTTTTCGACACTACCGGTCCTGTCATTTTTTTCAATTTTTGCCCGCTTTGGAAAATCCTTCACAATTTTCACACAATGCCTTCACAGTGCTTGATTTTACACATTTTTCATTCAGCCCGCCCCTCTGGCCCCTTGTAGCAAGTTTTGGGACAATTCCCACCCTTCCCATTTTTGACTTTTTCGACACTACCGGCCCTGTCATTTTTTTCAATTTTTGCCCGCTTTGGAAAATCCTTCACAATTTTCACACAATGCCTTCACGGTGCTTGATTTTACACATTTTTCATTCAGCCCGCCCCTCTGGCTCCTTGTAGCAAGTTTTGGGACAATTCCCTACCCTTCCCATTTTTGACTTTTTCGACACTACCGGTCCTGTCATTTTTTTCAATTTTTGCCCGCTTTGGAAAATCCTTCACAATTTTCACACAATGCCTTCACGGTGCTTGATTTTACACATTTTTCATTCAGGTCGCCCCTCTGGCTCCTTGTAGCAAGTTTTGGGACAATCCCCCACCCTTCCCATTTTTGACTTTTTCGACACTACCGGCCCTGTCATTTTTTTCAATTTTTGCCCGCTTTGGAAAATCCTTCACAATTTTCACACAATGCCTTCACGGTGCTTGATTTTACACATTTTTCATTCAGGCCGCCCCTCTGGCTCCTTGTAGCAAGTTTTGGGACAATTCCCCACCCTTCCCATTTTTGACTTTTTCGACACTACCGGTCCTGTCATTTTTTTCAATTTTTGCCCGCTTTGGAAAATCCTTCACAATTTTCACACAATGCCTTCACGGTGCTTGATTTTACACATTTTTCATTCAGGCCGCCCCTCTGGCTCCTTGTAGCAAGTTTTGGGACAATTCCCCACCCTTCCCATTTTTGACTTTTTCGACACTACCGGTCCTGTCATTTTTTTCAATTTTTGCCCGCTTTGGAAAATCCTTCACAATTTTCACACAATGCCTTCACGGTGCTTGATTTTACACATTTTTCATTCAGCCCGCCCCTCTGGCTCCTTGTAGCAAGTTTTGGGACAATTCCCCACCCTTCCCATTTTTGACTTTTTCGACACTACCGGCCCTGTCATTTTTTTCAATTTTTGCCCGCTTTGGAAAATCCTTCACAATTTTCACACAATGCCTTCACGGTGCTTGATTTTACACATTTTTCATTCAGCCCGCCCCTCTGGCCCCTTGTAGCAAGTTTTGGGACAATTCCCTACCCTTCCCATTTTTGACTTTTTCGACACTACCGGTCCTGTCATTTTTTTCAATTTTTGCCCGCTTTGGAAAATCCTTCACAATTTTCACACAATGCCTTCACGGTGCTTGATTTTACACATTTTTCATTCAGGTCGCCCCTCTGGCTCCTTGTAGCAAGTTTTGGGACAATCACCCAACCTTCCCATTTTTGACTTTTTCGACACTACCGGCCCTGTCATTTTTTTCAATTTTTGCCCGCTTTGGAAAATCCTTCACAATTTTCACACAATGCCTTCACGGTGCTTGATTTTACACATTTTTCATTCAGGCCGCCCCTCTGGCTCCTTGTAGCAAGTTTTGGGACAATTCCCCACCCTTCCCATTTTTGACTTTTTCGACACTACCGGTCCTGTCATTTTTTTCAATTTTTGCCCGCTTTGGAAAATCCTTCACAATTTTCACACAATGCCTTCACAGTGCTTGATTTTACACATTTTTCATTCAGCCCGCCCCTCTGGCCCCTTGTAGCAAGTTTTGGGACAATTCCCACCCTTCCCATTTTTGACTTTTTCGACACTACCCGGCCCTGTCATTTTTTTCAATTTTTGCCCGCTTTGGAAAATCCTTCACAATTTTCACACAATGCCTTCACGGTGCTTGATTTTACACATTTTTCATTCAGCCCGCCCCTCTGGCTCCTTGTAGCAAGTTTTGGGACAATTCCCTACCCTTCCCATTTTTGACTTTTTCGACACTACCGGTCCTGTCATTTTTTTCAATTTTTGCCCGCTTTGGAAAATCCTTCACAATTTTCACACAATGCCTTCACGGTGCTTGATTTTACACATTTTTCATTCAGGTCGCCCCTCTGGCTCCTTGTAGCAAGTTTTGGGACAATCCCCCACCCTTCCCATTTTTGACTTTTTCGACACTACCGGCCCTGTCATTTTTTTCAATTTTTGCCCGCTTTGGAAAATCCTTCACAATTTTCACACAATGCCTTCACAGTGCTTGATTTTACACATTTTTCATTCAGGCCGCCCCTCTGGCTCCTTGTAGCAAGTTTTGGGACAATTCCCCACCCTTCCCATTTTTGACTTTTTCGACACTACCGGTCCTGTCATTTTTTTCAATTTTTGCCCGCTTTGGAAAATCCTTCACAATTTTCACACAATGCCTTCACGGTGCTTGATTTTACACATTTTTCATTCAGGCCGCCCCTCTGGCTCCTTGTAGCAAGTTTTGGGACAATTCCCCACCCTTCCCATTTTTGACTTTTTCGACACTACCGGTCCTGTCATTTTTTTCAATTTTTGCCCGCTTTGGAAAATCCTTCACAATTTTCACACAATGCCTTCACGGTGCTTGATTTTACACATTTTTCATTCAGCCCGCCCCTCTGGCCCCTTGTAGCAAGTTTTGGGACAATCCCCCACCCTTCCCATTTTGACTTTTTCGACACTACCGGCCCTGTCATTTTTTTCAATTTTTGCCCGCTTTGGAAAATCCTTCACAATTTTCACACAATGCCTTCACGGTGCTTGATTTTACACATTTTTCATTCAGGCCGCCCCTCTGGCTCCTTGTAGCAAGTTTTGGGACAATCCCCCACCCTTCCCATTTTTGACTTTTTCGACACTACCGGCCCTGTCATTTTTTTCAATTTTTGCCCGCTTTGGAAAATCCTTCACAATTTTCACACAATGCCTTCACGGTGCTTGATTTTACACATTTTTCATTCAGCCCGCCCCTCTGGCCCCTTGTAGCAAGTTTTGGGACAATCCCCCACCCTTCCCATTTTTGACTTTTTCGACACTACCGGCCCTGTCATTTTTTTCAATTTTTGCCCGCTTTGGAAAATCCTTCACAATTTTCACACAATGCCTTCACGGTGCTTGATTTTACACATTTTTCATTCAGGCCGCCCCTCTGGCTCCTTGTAGCAAGTTTTGGGACAATTCCCTACCCTTCCCATTTTTGACTTTTTCGACACTACCGGCCCTGTCATTTTTTTCAATTTTTGCCCGCTTTGGAAAATCCTTCACAATTTTCACACAATGCCTTCACGGTGCTTGATTTTACACATTTTTCATTCAGGCCGCCCCTCTGGCTCCTTGTAGCAAGTTTTGGGACAATCCCCCACCCTTCCCATTTTTGACTTTTTCGACACTACCGGTCCTGTCATTTTTTTCAATTTTTGCCCGCTTTGGAAAATCCTTCACAATTTTCACACAATGCCTTCACGGTGCTTGATTTTACACATTTTTCATTCAGGCCGCCCCTCTGGCTCCTTGTAGCAAGTTTTGGGACAATTCCCCACCCTTCCCATTTTTGACTTTTTCGACACTACCGGTCCTGTCATTTTTTTCAATTTTTGCCCGCTTTGGAAAATCCTTCACAATTTTCACACAATGCCTTCACAGTGCTTGATTTTACACATTTTTCATTCAGCCCGCCCCTCTGGCCCCTTGTAGCAAGTTTTGGGACAATTCCCACCCTTCCCATTTTTGACTTTTTCGACACTACCGGCCCTGTCATTTTTTTCAATTTTTGCCCGCTTTGGAAAATCCTTCACAATTTTCACACAATGCCTTCACGGTGCTTGATTTTACACATTTTTCATTCAGCCCGCCCCTCTGGCTCCTTGTAGCAAGTTTTGGGACAATTCCCTACCCTTCCCATTTTTGACTTTTTCGACACTACCGGTCCTGTCATTTTTTTCAATTTTTGCCCGCTTTGGAAAATCCTTCACAATTTTCACACAATGCCTTCACGGTGCTTGATTTTACACATTTTTCATTCAGGTCGCCCCTCTGGCTCCTTGTAGCAAGTTTTGGGACAATCCCCCACCCTTCCCATTTTTGACTTTTTCGACACTACCGGCCCTGTCATTTTTTTCAATTTTTGCCCGCTTTGGAAAATCCTTCACAATTTTCACACAATGCCTTCACGGTGCTTGATTTTACACATTTTTCATTCAGGCCGCCCCTCTGGCTCCTTGTAGCAAGTTTTGGGACAATTCCCCACCCTTCCCATTTTTGACTTTTTCGACACTACCGGTCCTGTCATTTTTTTCAATTTTTGCCCGCTTTGGAAAATCCTTCACAATTTTCACACAATGCCTTCACGGTGCTTGATTTTACACATTTTTCATTCAGGCCGCCCCTCTGGCTCCTTGTAGCAAGTTTTGGGACAATTCCCCACCCTTCCCATTTTTGACTTTTTCGACACTACCGGTCCTGTCATTTTTTTCAATTTTTGCCCGCTTTGGAAAATCCTTCACAATTTTCACACAATGCCTTCACGGTGCTTGATTTTACACATTTTTCATTCAGCCCGCCCCTCTGGCCCCTTGTAGCAAGTTTTGGGACAATCCCCCACCCTTCCCATTTTTGACTTTTTCGACACTACCGGCCCTGTCATTTTTTTCAATTTTTGCCCGCTTTGGAAAATCCTTCACAATTTTCACACAATGCCTTCACGGTGCTTGATTTTACACATTTTTCATTCAGGCCGCCCCTCTGGCTCCTTGTAGCAAGTTTTGGGACAATTCCCTACCCTTCCCATTTTTGACTTTTTCGACACTACCGGTCCTGTCATTTTTTTCAATTTTTGCCCGCTTTGGAAAATCCTTCACAATTTTCACACAATGCCTTCACGGTGCTTGATTTTACACATTTTTCATTCAGGCCGCCCCTCTGGCTCCTTGTAGCAAGTTTTGGGACAATCCCCCACCCTTCCCATTTTTGACTTTTTCGACACTACCGGTCCTGTCATTTTTTTCAATTTTTGCCCGCTTTGGAAAATCCTTCACAATTTTCACACAATGCCTTCACGGTGCTTGATTTTACACATTTTTCATTCAGGCCGCCCCTCTGGCTCCTTGTAGCAAGTTTTGGGACAATTCCCTACCCTTCCCATTTTTGACTTTTTCGACACTACCGGCCCTGTCATTTTTTTCAATTTTTGCCCGCTTTGGAAAATCCTTCACAATTTTCACACAATGCCTTCACGGTGCTTGATTTTACACATTTTTCATTCAGGCCGCCCCTCTGGCTCCTTGTAGCAAGTTTTGGGACAATTCCCACCCTTCCCATTTTTGACTTTTTCGACACTACCGGCCCTGTCATTTTTTTCAATTTTTGCCCGCTTTGGAAAATCCTTCACAATTTTCACACAATGCCTTCACGGTGCTTGATTTTACACATTTTTCATTCAGGCCGCCCCTCTGGCTCCTTGTAGCAAGTTTTGGGACAATTCCCCACCCTTCCCATTTTTGACTTTTTCGACACTACCGGTCCTGTCATTTTTTTCAATTTTTGCCCGCTTTGGAAAATCCTTCACAATTTTCACACAATGCCTTCACAGTGCTTGATTTTACACATTTTTCATTCAGGCCGCCCCTCTGGCTCCTTGTAGCAAGTTTTGGGACAATTCCCCACCCTTCCCATTTTTGACTTTTTCGACACTACCGGTCCTGTCATTTTTTTCAATTTTTGCCCGCTTTGGAAAATCCTTCACAATTTTCACACAATGCCTTCACGGTGCTTGATTTTACACATTTTTCATTCAGCCCGCCCCTCTGGCCCCTTGTAGCAAGTTTTGGGACAATCCCCCACCCTTCCCATTTTTGACTTTTTCGACACTACCGGCCCTGTCATTTTTTTCAATTTTTGCCCGCTTTGGAAAATCCTTCACAATTTTCACACAATGCCTTCACGGTGCTTGATTTTACACATTTTTCATTCAGGCCGCCCCTCTGGCTCCTTGTAGCAAGTTTTGGGACAATTCCCTACCCTTCCCATTTTTGACTTTTTCGACACTACCGGTCCTGTCATTTTTTTCAATTTTTGCCCGCTTTGGAAAATCCTTCACAATTTTCACACAATGCCTTCACGGTGCTTGATTTTACACATTTTTCATTCAGGCCGCCCCTCTGGCTCCTTGTAGCAAGTTTTGGGACAATCCCCCACCCTTCCCATTTTTGACTTTTTCGACACTACCGGTCCTGTCATTTTTTTCAATTTTTGCCCGCTTTGGAAAATCCTTCACAATTTTCACACAATGCCTTCACGGTGCTTGATTTTACACATTTTTCATTCAGGCCGCCCCTCTGGCTCCTTGTAGCAAGTTTTGGGACAATCCCCCACCCTTCCCATTTTTGACTTTTTCGACACTACCGGCCCTGTCATTTTTTTCAATTTTTGCCCGCTTTGGAAAATCCTTCACAATTTTCACACAATGCCTTCACGGTGCTTGATTTTACACATTTTTCATTCAGCCCGCCCCTCTGGCCCCTTGTAGCAAGTTTTGGGACAATCCCCCACCCTTCCCATTTTTGACTTTTTCGACACTACCGGCCCTGTCATTTTTTTCAATTTTTGCCCGCTTTGGAAAATCCTTCACAATTTTCACACAATGCCTTCACGGTGCTTGATTTTACACATTTTTCATTCAGGCCGCCCCTCTGGCTCCTTGTAGCAAGTTTTGGGACAATTCCCTACCCTTCCCATTTTTGACTTTTTCGACACTACCGGCCCTGTCATTTTTTTCAATTTTTGCCCGCTTTGGAAAATCCTTCACAATTTTCACACAATGCCTTCACGGTGCTTGATTTTACACATTTTTCATTCAGGCCGCCCCTCTGGCTCCTTGTAGCAAGTTTTGGGACAATCCCCCACCCTTCCCATTTTTGACTTTTTCGACACTACCGGTCCTGTCATTTTTTTCAATTTTTGCCCGCTTTGGAAAATCCTTCACAATTTTCACACAATGCCTTCACGGTGCTTGATTTTACACATTTTTCATTCAGGCCGCCCCTCTGGCTCCTTGTAGCAAGTTTTGGGACAATCCCCCACCCTTCCCATTTTTGACTTTTTCGACACTACGGGCCCTGTCATTTTTTTCAATTTTAGTCCGCTTTGGAAAATCCTTCACAATTTTCACACAATGCCTTCACGGTGCTTGATTTTACACATTTTTCATTCAGCCCGCCCCTCTGGCCCCTTGTAGCAAGTTTAGAGACAATCCCTCACCCTTCCCATTTTTGACTTTTTCGACACTACCGGCCCTGTCATTTTTTTCAATTTTTGCCCGCTTTGGAAAATCCTTCACAATTTTCACACAATGCCTTCACGGTGCTTGATTTTACACATTTTTCATTCAGCCCGCCCCTCTGGCCCCTTGTAGCAAGTTTAGAGACAATCCCTCACCCTTCCCATTTTTGACTTTTTCGACACTACCGGTCCTGTCATTTTTTTCAATTTTTGCCCGCTTTGGAAAATCCTTCACAATTTTCACACAATGCCTTCACGGTGCTTGATTTTACACATTTTTCATTCAGCCCGCCCCTCTGGCCCCTTGTAGCAAGTTTTGGGACAATCCCCCACCCTTCCCATTTTTGACTTTTTCGACACTACCGGCCCTGTCATTTTTTTCAATTTTTGCCCGCTTTGGAAAATCCTTCACAATTTTCACACAATGCCTTCACGGTGCTTGATTTTACACATTTTTCATTCAGGCCGCCCCTCTGGCTCCTTGTAGCAAGTTTTGGGACAATTCCCTACCCTTCCCATTTTTGACTTTTTCGACACTACCGGTCCTGTCATTTTTTTCAATTTTTGCCCGCTTTGGAAAATCCTTCACAATTTTCACACAATGCCTTCACGGTGCTTGATTTTACACATTTTTCATTCAGGCCGCCCCTCTGGCTCCTTGTAGCAAGTTTTGGGACAATCCCCCACCCTTCCCATTTTTGACTTTTTCGACACTACCGGTCCTGTCATTTTTTTCAATTTTTGCCCGCTTTGGAAAATCCTTCACAATTTTCACACAATGCCTTCACGGTGCTTGATTTTACACATTTTTCATTCAGGCCGCCCCTCTGGCTCCTTGTAGCAAGTTTTGGGACAATCCCCCACCCTTCCCATTTTTGACTTTTTCGACACTACCGGCCCTGTCATTTTTTTCAATTTTTGCCCGCTTTGGAAAATCCTTCACAATTTTCACACAATGCCTTCACGGTGCTTGATTTTACACATTTTTCATTCAGCCCGCCCCTCTGGCCCCTTGTAGCAAGTTTTGGGACAATCCCCCACCCTTCCCATTTTTGACTTTTTCGACACTACCGGCCCTGTCATTTTTTTCAATTTTTGCCCGCTTTGGAAAATCCTTCACAATTTTCACACAATGCCTTCACGGTGCTTGATTTTACACATTTTTCATTCAGGCCGCCCCTCTGGCTCCTTGTAGCAAGTTTTGGGACAATTCCCTACCCTTCCCATTTTTGACTTTTTCGACACTACCGGCCCTGTCATTTTTTTCAATTTTTGCCCGCTTTGGAAAATCCTTCACAATTTTCACACAATGCCTTCACGGTGCTTGATTTTACACATTTTTCATTCAGGCCGCCCCTCTGGCTCCTTGTAGCAAGTTTTGGGACAATCCCCCACCCTTCCCATTTTTGACTTTTTCGACACTACCGGTCCTGTCATTTTTTTCAATTTTTGCCCGCTTTGGAAAATCCTTCACAATTTTCACACAATGCCTTCACGGTGCTTGATTTTACACATTTTTCATTCAGGCCGCCCCTCTGGCTCCTTGTAGCAAGTTTTGGGACAATCCCCCACCCTTCCCATTTTTGACTTTTTCGACACTACGGGCCCTGTCATTTTTTTCAATTTTAGTCCGCTTTGGAAAATCCTTCACAATTTTCACACAATGCCTTCACGGTGCTTGATTTTACACATTTTTCATTCAGCCCGCCCCTCTGGCCCCTTGTAGCAAGTTTAGAGACAATCCCTCACCCTTCCCATTTTTGACTTTTTCGACACTACCGGCCCTGTCATTTTTTTCAATTTTTGCCCGCTTTGGAAAATCCTTCACAATTTTCACACAATGCCTTCACGGTGCTTGATTTTACACATTTTTCATTCAGCCCGCCCCTCTGGCCCCTTGTAGCAAGTTTAGAGACAATCCCTCACCCTTCCCATTTTTGACTTTTTCGACACTACCGGTCCTGTCATTTTTTTCAATTTTTGCCCGCTTTGGAAAATCCTTCACAATTTTCACACAATGCCTTCACGGTGCTTGATTTTACACATTTTTCATTCAGCCCGCCCCTCTGGCCCCTTGTAGCAAGTTTTGGGACAATCCCCCACCCTTCCCATTTTTGACTTTTTCGACACTACCGGCCCTGTCATTTTTTTCAATTTTTGCCCGCTTTGGAAAATCCTTCACAATTTTCACACAATGCCTTCACGGTGCTTGATTTTACACATTTTTCATTCAGGCCGCCCCTCTGGCTCCTTGTAGCAAGTTTTGGGACAATTCCCTACCCTTCCCATTTTTGACTTTTTCGACACTACCGGTCCTGTCATTTTTTTCAATTTTTGCCCGCTTTGGAAAATCCTTCACAATTTTCACACAATGCCTTCACGGTGCTTGATTTTACACATTTTTCATTCAGGCCGCCCCTCTGGCTCCTTGTAGCAAGTTTTGGGACAATCCCCCACCCTTCCCATTTTTGACTTTTTCGACACTACCGGTCCTGTCATTTTTTTCAATTTTTGCCCGCTTTGGAAAATCCTTCACAATTTTCACACAATGCCTTCACGGTGCTTGATTTTACACATTTTTCATTCAGGCCGCCCCTCTGGCTCCTTGTAGCAAGTTTTGGGACAATCCCCCACCCTTCCCATTTTTGACTTTTTCGACACTACCGGCCCTGTCATTTTTTTCAATTTTTGCCCGCTTTGGAAAATCCTTCACAATTTTCACACAATGCCTTCACGGTGCTTGATTTTACACATTTTTCATTCAGCCCGCCCCTCTGGCCCCTTGTAGCAAGTTTTGGGACAATCCCCCACCCTTCCCATTTTTGACTTTTTCGACACTACCGGCCCTGTCATTTTTTTCAATTTTTGCCCGCTTTGGAAAATCCTTCACAATTTTCACACAATGCCTTCACGGTGCTTGATTTTACACATTTTTCATTCAGGCCGCCCCTCTGGCTCCTTGTAGCAAGTTTTGGGACAATTCCCTACCCTTCCCATTTTTGACTTTTTCGACACTACCGGCCCTGTCATTTTTTTCAATTTTTGCCCGCTTTGGAAAATCCTTCACAATTTTCACACAATGCCTTCACGGTGCTTGATTTTACACATTTTTCATTCAGGCCGCCCCTCTGGCTCCTTGTAGCAAGTTTTGGGACAATCCCCCACCCTTCCCATTTTTGACTTTTTCGACACTACCGGTCCTGTCATTTTTTTCAATTTTTGCCCGCTTTGGAAAATCCTTCACAATTTTCACACAATGCCTTCACGGTGCTTGATTTTACACATTTTTCATTCAGGCCGCCCCTCTGGCTCCTTGTAGCAAGTTTTGGGACAATCCCCCACCCTTCCCATTTTTGACTTTTTCGACACTACGGGCCCTGTCATTTTTTTCAATTTTTGTCCGCTTTGGAAAATCCTTCACAATTTTCACACAATGCCTTCACGGTGCTTGATTTTACACATTTTTCATTCAGCCCGCCCCTCTGGCCCCTTGTAGCAAATTAAGAGACAATCCCTCACCCTTCCCATTTTTGACTTTTTCGACACTACCGGCCCTGTCATTTTTTTCAATTTTTGCCCGCTTTGGAAAATCCTTCACAATTTTCACACAATGCCTTCACGGTGCTTGATTTTACACATTTTTCATTCAGCCCGCCCCTCTGGCCCCTTGTAGCAAGTTTAGAGACAATCCCTCACCCTTCCCATTTTTGACTTTTTCGACACTACCGGTCCTGTCATTTTTTTCAATTTTTGCCCGCTTTGGAAAATCCTTCACAATTTTCACACAATGCCTTCACGGTGCTTGATTTTACACATTTTTCATTCAGGTCGCCCCTCTGGCTCCTTGTAGCAAGTTTTGGGACAATCCCCCAACCTTCCCATTTTTGACTTTTTCGACACTACCGGTCCTGTCATTTTTTTCAATTTTTGCCCGCTTTGGAAAATCCTTCACAATTTTCACACAATGCCTTCACGGTGCTTGATTTTACACATTTTTCATTCAGGCCGCCCCTCTGGCTCCTTGTAGCAAGTTTTGGGACAATTCCCCACCCTTCCCATTTTTGACTTTTTCGACACTACCGGTCCTGTCATTTTTTTCAATTTTTGCCCGCTTTGGAAAATCCTTCACAATTTTCACACAATGCCTTCACGGTGCTTGATTTTACACATTTTTCATTCAGGCCGCCCCTCTGGCTCCTTGTAGCAAGTTTTGGGACAATTCCCCACCCTTCCCATTTTTGACTTTTTCGACACTACCGGTCCTGTCATTTTTTTCAATTTTTGCCCGCTTTGGAAAATCCTTCACAATTTTCACACAATGCCTTCACGGTGCTTGATTTTACACATTTTTCATTCAGGCCGCCCCTCTGGCTCCTTGTAGCAAGTTTTGGGACAATCCCCCACCCTTCCCATTTTTGACTTTTTCGACACTACCGGCCCTGTCATTTTTTTCAATTTTTGCCCGCTTTGGAAAATCCTTCACAATTTTCACACAATGCCTTCACGGTGCTTGATTTTACACATTTTTCATTCAGGCCGCCCCTCTGGCTCCTTGTAGCAAGTTTTGGGACAATCCCCCACCCTTCCCATTTTTGACTTTTTCGACACTACTGGCCCTGTCATTTTTTTCAATTTTTGCCCGCTTTGGAAAATCCTTCACAATTTTCACACAATGCCTTCACGGTGCTTGATTTTACACATTTTTCATTCAGCCCGCCCCTCTGGCCCCTTGTAGCAAGTTTTGGGACAATCCCCCACCCTTCCCATTTTTGACTTTTTCGACACTACCGGCCCTGTCATTTTTTTCAATTTTTGCCCGCTTTGGAAAATCCTTCACAATTTTCACACAATGCCTTCACGGTGCTTGATTTTACACATTTTTCATTCAGGCCGCCCCTCTGGCTCCTTGTAGCAAGTTTTGGGACAATTCCCTACCCTTCCCATTTTTGACTTTTTCGACACTACCGGCCCTGTCATTTTTTTCAATTTTTGCCCGCTTTGGAAAATCCTTCACAATTTTCACACAATGCCTTCACGGTGCTTGATTTTACACATTTTTCATTCAGGCCGCCCCTCTGGCTCCTTGTAGCAAGTTTTGGGACAATCCCCCACCCTTCCCATTTTTGACTTTTTCGACACTACCGGTCCTGTCATTTTTTTCAATTTTTGCCCGCTTTGGAAAATCCTTCACAATTTTCACACAATGCCTTCACGGTGCTTGATTTTACACATTTTTCATTCAGGCCGCCCCTCTGGCTCCTTGTAGCAAGTTTTGGGACAATCCCCCACCCTTCCCATTTTTGACTTTTTCGACACTACGGGCCCTGTCATTTTTTTCAATTTTTGTCCGCTTTGGAAAATCCTTCACAATTTTCACACAATGCCTTCACGGTGCTTGATTTTACACATTTTTCATTCAGCCCGCCCCTCTGGCCCCTTGTAGCAAGTTTAGAGACAATCCCTCACCCTTCCCATTTTTGACTTTTTCGACACTACCGGCCCTGTCATTTTTTTCAATTTTTGCCCGCTTTGGAAAATCCTTCACAATTTTCACACAATGCCTTCACGGTGCTTGATTTTACACATTTTTCATTCAGCCCGCCCCTCTGGCCCCTTGTAGCAAGTTTAGAGACAATCCCTCACCCTTCCCATTTTTGACTTTTTCGACACTACCGGTCCTGTCATTTTTTTCAATTTTTGCCCGCTTTGGAAAATCCTTCACAATTTTCACACAATGCCTTCACGGTGCTTGATTTTACACATTTTTCATTCAGGTCGCCCCTCTGGCTCCTTGTAGCAAGTTTTGGGACAATCCCCCAACCTTCCCATTTTTGACTTTTTCGACACTACCGGTCCTGTCATTTTTTTCAATTTTTGCCCGCTTTGGAAAATCCTTCACAATTTTCACACAATGCCTTCACGGTGCTTGATTTTACACATTTTTCATTCAGGCCGCCCCTCTGGCTCCTTGTAGCAAGTTTTGGGACAATTCCCCACCCTTCCCATTTTTGACTTTTTCGACACTACCGGTCCTGTCATTTTTTTCAATTTTTGCCCGCTTTGGAAAATCCTTCACAATTTTCACACAATGCCTTCACGGTGCTTGATTTTACACATTTTTCATTCAGGCCGCCCCTCTGGCTCCTTGTAGCAAGTTTTGGGACAATTCCCCACCCTTCCCATTTTTGACTTTTTCGACACTACCGGTCCTGTCATTTTTTTCAATTTTTGCCCGCTTTGGAAAATCCTTCACAATTTTCACACAATGCCTTCACGGTGCTTGATTTTACACATTTTTCATTCAGGCCGCCCCTCTGGCTCCTTGTAGCAAGTTTTGGGACAATTCCCTACCCTTCCCATTTTTGACTTTTTCGACACTACCGGTCCTGTCATTTTTTTCAATTTTTGCCCGCTTTGGAAAATCCTTCACAATTTTCACACAATGCCTTCACGGTGCTTGATTTTACACATTTTTCATTCAGGCCGCCCCTCTGGCTCCTTGTAGCAAGTTTTGGGACAATCCCCCACCCTTCCCATTTTTGACTTTTTCGACACTACCGGTCCTGTCATTTTTTTCAATTTTTGCCCGCTTTGGAAAATCCTTCACAATTTTCACACAATGCCTTCACGGTGCTTGATTTTACACATTTTTCATTCAGGCCGCCCCTCTGGCTCCTTGTAGCAAGTTTTGGGACAATCCCCCACCCTTCCCATTTTTGACTTTTTCGACACTACCGGCCCTGTCATTTTTTTCAATTTTTGCCCGCTTTGGAAAATCCTTCACAATTTTCACACAATGCCTTCACGGTGCTTGATTTTACACATTTTTCATTCAGCCCGCCCCTCTGGCCCCTTGTAGCAAGTTTTGGGACAATCCCCCACCCTTCCCATTTTTGACTTTTTCGACACTACCGGCCCTGTCATTTTTTTCAATTTTTGCCCGCTTTGGAAAATCCTTCACAATTTTCACACAATGCCTTCACGGTGCTTGATTTTACACATTTTTCATTCAGGCCGCCCCTCTGGCTCCTTGTAGCAAGTTTTGGGACAATTCCCTACCCTTCCCATTTTTGACTTTTTCGACACTACCGGCCCTGTCATTTTTTTCAATTTTTGCCCGCTTTGGAAAATCCTTCACAATTTTCACACAATGCCTTCACGGTGCTTGATTTTACACATTTTTCATTCAGGCCGCCCCTCTGGCTCCTTGTAGCAAGTTTTGGGACAATCCCCCACCCTTCCCATTTTTGACTTTTTCGACACTACCGGTCCTGTCATTTTTTTCAATTTTTGCCCGCTTTGGAAAATCCTTCACAATTTTCACACAATGCCTTCACGGTGCTTGATTTTACACATTTTTCATTCAGGCCGCCCCTCTGGCTCCTTGTAGCAAGTTTTGGGACAATCCCCCACCCTTCCCATTTTTGACTTTTTCGACACTACGGGCCCTGTCATTTTTTTCAATTTTTGTCCGCTTTGGAAAATCCTTCACAATTTTCACACAATGCCTTCACGGTGCTTGATTTTACACATTTTTCATTCAGCCCGCCCCTCTGGCCCCTTGTAGCAAGTTTAGAGACAATCCCTCACCCTTCCCATTTTTGACTTTTTCGACACTACCGGTCCTGTCATTTTTTTCAATTTTTGCCCGCTTTGGAAAATCCTTCACAATTTTCACACAATGCCTTCACGGTGCTTGATTTTACACATTTTTCATTCAGCCCGCCCCTCTGGCCCCTTGTAGCAAGTTTAGAGACAATCCCTCACCCTTCCCATTTTTGACTTTTTCGACACTACCGGTCCTGTCATTTTTTTCAATTTTTGCCCGCTTTGGAAAATCCTTCACAATTTTCACACAATGCCTTCACGGTGCTTGATTTTACACATTTTTCATTCAGGTCGCCCCTCTGGCTCCTTGTAGCAAGTTTTGGGACAATCCCCCAACCTTCCCATTTTTGACTTTTTCGACACTACCGGTCCTGTCATTTTTTTCAATTTTTGCCCGCTTTGGAAAATCCTTCACAATTTTCACACAATGCCTTCACGGTGCTTGATTTTACACATTTTTCATTCAGGCCGCCCCTCTGGCTCCTTGTAGCAAGTTTTGGGACAATTCCCCACCCTTCCCATTTTTGACTTTTTCGACACTACCGGTCCTGTCATTTTTTTCAATTTTTGCCCGCTTTGGAAAATCCTTCACAATTTTCACACAATGCCTTCACGGTGCTTGATTTTACACATTTTTCATTCAGGCCGCCCCTCTGGCTCCTTGTAGCAAGTTTTGGGACAATTCCCCACCCTTCCCATTTTTGACTTTTTCGACACTACCGGTCCTGTCATTTTTTTCAATTTTTGCCCGCTTTGGAAAATCCTTCACAATTTTCACACAATGCCTTCACGGTGCTTGATTTTACACATTTTTCATTCAGGCCGCCCCTCTGGCTCCTTGTAGCAAGTTTTGGGACAATCCCCCACCCTTCCCATTTTTGACTTTTTCGACACTACCGGCCCTGTCATTTTTTTCAATTTTTGCCCGCTTTGGAAAATCCTTCACAATTTTCACACAATGCCTTCACGGTGCTTGATTTTACACATTTTTCATTCAGGCCGCCCCTCTGGCTCCTTGTAGCAAGTTTTGGGACAATCCCCCACCCTTCCCATTTTTGACTTTTTCGACACTACCGGTCCTGTCATTTTTTTCAATTTTTGCCCGCTTTGGAAAATCCTTCACAATTTTCACACAATGCCTTCACGGTGCTTGATTTTACACATTTTTCATTCAGGCCGCCCCTCTGGCTCCTTGTAGCAAGTTTTGGGACAATCCCCCACCCTTCCCATTTTTGACTTTTTCGACACTACCGGCCCTGTCATTTTTTTCAATTTTTGCCCGCTTTGGAAAATCCTTCACAATTTTCACACAATGCCTTCACGGTGCTTGATTTTACACATTTTTCATTCAGCCCGCCCCTCTGGCCCCTTGTAGCAAGTTTTGGGACAATCCCCCACCCTTCCCATTTTTGACTTTTTCGACACTACCGGCCCTGTCATTTTTTTCAATTTTTGCCCGCTTTGGAAAATCCTTCACAATTTTCACACAATGCCTTCACGGTGCTTGATTTTACACATTTTTCATTCAGGCCGCCCCTCTGGCTCCTTGTAGCAAGTTTTGGGACAATTCCCTACCCTTCCCATTTTTGACTTTTTCGACACTACCGGCCCTGTCATTTTTTTCAATTTTTGCCCGCTTTGGAAAATCCTTCACAATTTTCACACAATGCCTTCACGGTGCTTGATTTTACACATTTTTCATTCAGGCCGCCCCTCTGGCTCCTTGTAGCAAGTTTTGGGACAATCCCCCACCCTTCCCATTTTTGACTTTTTCGACACTACCGGTCCTGTCATTTTTTTCAATTTTTGCCCGCTTTGGAAAATCCTTCACAATTTTCACACAATGCCTTCACGGTGCTTGATTTTACACATTTTTCATTCAGGCCGCCCCTCTGGCTCCTTGTAGCAAGTTTTGGGACAATCCCCCACCCTTCCCATTTTTGACTTTTTCGACACTACGGGCCCTGTCATTTTTTTCAATTTTTGTCCGCTTTGGAAAATCCTTCACAATTTTCACACAATGCCTTCACGGTGCTTGATTTTACACATTTTTCATTCAGCCCGCCCCTCTGGCCCCTTGTAGCAAATTAAGAGACAATCCCTCACCCTTCCCATTTTTGACTTTTTCGACACTACCGGCCCTGTCATTTTTTTCAATTTTTGCCCGCTTTGGAAAATCCTTCACAATTTTCACACAATGCCTTCACGGTGCTTGATTTTACACATTTTTCATTCAGCCCGCCCCTCTGGCCCCTTGTAGCAAGTTTAGAGACAATCCCTCACCCTTCCCATTTTTGACTTTTTCGACACTACCGGTCCTGTCATTTTTTTCAATTTTTGCCCGCTTTGGAAAATCCTTCACAATTTTCACACAATGCCTTCACGGTGCTTGATTTTACACATTTTTCATTCAGGTCGCCCCTCTGGCTCCTTGTAGCAAGTTTTGGGACAATCCCCCAACCTTCCCATTTTTGACTTTTTCGACACTACCGGTCCTGTCATTTTTTTCAATTTTTGCCCGCTTTGGAAAATCCTTCACAATTTTCACACAATGCCTTCACGGTGCTTGATTTTACACATTTTTCATTCAGGCCGCCCCTCTGGCTTCTTGTAGCAAGTTTTGGGACAATTCCCCACCCTTCCCATTTTTGACTTTTTCGACACTACCGGTCCTGTCATTTTTTTCAATTTTTGCCCGCTTTGGAAAATCCTTCACAATTTTCACACAATGCCTTCACGGTGCTTGATTTTACACATTTTTCATTCAGGCCGCCCCTCTGGCTCCTTGTAGCAAGTTTTGGGACAATCCCCCACCCTTCCCATTTTTGACTTTTTCGACACTACCGGTCCTGTCATTTTTTTCAATTTTTGCCCGCTTTGGAAAATCCTTCACAATTTTCACACAATGCCTTCACGGTGCTTGATTTTACACATTTTTCATTCAGGCCGCCCCTCTGGCTCCTTGTAGCAAGTTTTGGGACAATCCCCCACCCTTCCCATTTTTGACTTTTTCGACACTACGGGCCCTGTCATTTTTTTCAATTTTTGTCCGCTTTGGAAAATCCTTCACAATTTTCACACAATGCCTTCACGGTGCTTGATTTTACACATTTTTCATTCAGCCCGCCCCTCTGGCCCCTTGTAGCAAGTTTAGAGACAATCCCTCACCCTTCCCATTTTTGACTTTTTCGACACTACCGGTCCTGTCATTTTTTTCAATTTTTGCCCGCTTTGGAAAATCCTTCACAATTTTCACACAATGCCTTCACGGTGCTTGATTTTACACATTTTTCATTCAGGTCGCCCCTCTGGCTCCTTGTAGCAAGTTTTGGGACAATCCCCCAACCTTCCCATTTTTGACTTTTTCGACACTACCGGTCCTGTCATTTTTTTCAATTTTTGCCCGCTTTGGAAAATCCTTCACAATTTTCACACAATGCCTTCACGGTGCTTGATTTTACACATTTTTCATTCAGGCCGCCCCTCTGGCTCCTTGTAGCAAGTTTTGGGACAATTCCCCACCCTTCCCATTTTTGACTTTTTCGACACTACCGGTCCTGTCATTTTTTTCAATTTTTGCCCGCTTTGGAAAATCCTTCACAATTTTCACACAATGCCTTCACGGTGCTTGATTTTACACATTTTTCATTCAGGCCGCCCCTCTGGCTCCTTGTAGCAAGTTTTGGGACAATTCCCCACCCTTCCCATTTTTGACTTTTTCGACACTACCGGTCCTGTCATTTTTTTCAATTTTTGCCCGCTTTGGAAAATCCTTCACAATTTTCACACAATGCCTTCACGGTGCTTGATTTTACACATTTTTCATTCAGCCCGCCCCTCTGGCCCCTTGTAGCAAGTTTTGGGACAATCCCCCACCCTTCCCATTTTTGACTTTTTCGACACTACCGGCCCTGTCATTTTTTTCAATTTTTGCCCGCTTTGGAAAATCCTTCACAATTTTCACACAATGCCTTCACGGTGCTTGATTTTACACATTTTTCATTCAGGCCGCCCCTCTGGCTCCTTGTAGCAAGTTTTGGGACAATTCCCTACCCTTCCCATTTTTGACTTTTTCGACACTACCGGTCCTGTCATTTTTTTCAATTTTTGCCCGCTTTGGAAAATCCTTCACAATTTTCACACAATGCCTTCACGGTGCTTGATTTTACACATTTTTCATTCAGGCCGCCCCTCTGGCTCCTTGTAGCAAGTTTTGGGACAATCCCCCACCCTTCCCATTTTTGACTTTTTCGACACTACCGGTCCTGTCATTTTTTTCAATTTTTGCCCGCTTTGGAAAATCCTTCACAATTTTCACACAATGCCTTCACGGTGCTTGATTTTACACATTTTTCATTCAGGCCGCCCCTCTGGCTCCTTGTAGCAAGTTTTGGGACAATCCCCCACCCTTCCCATTTTTGACTTTTTCGACACTACCGGCCCTGTCATTTTTTTCAATTTTTGCCCGCTTTGGAAAATCCTTCACAATTTTCACACAATGCCTTCACGGTGCTTGATTTTACACATTTTTCATTCAGCCCGCCCCTCTGGCCCCTTGTAGCAAGTTTTGGGACAATCCCCCACCCTTCCCATTTTTGACTTTTTCGACACTACCGGCCCTGTCATTTTTTTCAATTTTTGCCCGCTTTGGAAAATCCTTCACAATTTTCACACAATGCCTTCACGGTGCTTGATTTTACACATTTTTCATTCAGGCCGCCCCTCTGGCTCCTTGTAGCAAGTTTTGGGACAATTCCCTACCCTTCCCATTTTTGACTTTTTCGACACTACCGGCCCTGTCATTTTTTTCAATTTTTGCCCGCTTTGGAAAATCCTTCACAATTTTCACACAATGCCTTCACGGTGCTTGATTTTACACATTTTTCATTCAGGCCGCCCCTCTGGCTCCTTGTAGCAAGTTTTGGGACAATCCCCCACCCTTCCCATTTTTGACTTTTTCGACACTACCGGTCCTGTCATTTTTTTCAATTTTTGCCCGCTTTGGAAAATCCTTCACAATTTTCACACAATGCCTTCACGGTGCTTGATTTTACACATTTTTCATTCAGGCCGCCCCTCTGGCTCCTTGTAGCAAGTTTTGGGACAATCCCCCACCCTTCCCATTTTTGACTTTTTCGACACTACGGGCCCTGTCATTTTTTTCAATTTTTGTCCGCTTTGGAAAATCCTTCACAATTTTCACACAATGCCTTCACGGTGCTTGATTTTACACATTTTTCATTCAGCCCGCCCCTCTGGCCCCTTGTAGCAAGTTTAGAGACAATCCCTCACCCTTCCCATTTTTGACTTTTTCGACACTACCGGTCCTGTCATTTTTTTCAATTTTTGCCCGCTTTGGAAAATCCTTCACAATTTTCACACAATGCCTTCACGGTGCTTGATTTTACACATTTTTCATTCAGCCCGCCCCTCTGGCCCCTTGTAGCAAGTTTAGAGACAATCCCTCACCCTTCCCATTTTTGACTTTTTCGACACTACCGGTCCTGTCATTTTTTTCAATTTTTGCCCGCTTTGGAAAATCCTTCACAATTTTCACACAATGCCTTCACGGTGCTTGATTTTACACATTTTTCATTCAGGTCGCCCCTCTGGCTCCTTGTAGCAAGTTTTGGGACAATCCCCCAACCTTCCCATTTTTGACTTTTTCGACACTACCGGTCCTGTCATTTTTTTCAATTTTTGCCCGCTTTGGAAAATCCTTCACAATTTTCACACAATGCCTTCACGGTGCTTGATTTTACACATTTTTCATTCAGGCCGCCCCTCTGGCTCCTTGTAGCAAGTTTTGGGACAATCCCCCACCCTTCCCATTTTTGACTTTTTCGACACTACCGGCCCTGTCATTTTTTTCAATTTTTGCCCGCTTTGGAAAATCCTTCACAATTTTCACACAATGCCTTCACGGTGCTTGATTTTACACATTTTTCATTCAGGCCGCCCCTCTGGCTCCTTGTAGCAAGTTTTGGGACAATCCCCCACCCTTCCCATTTTTGACTTTTTCGACACTACCGGTCCTGTCATTTTTTTCAATTTTTGCCCGCTTTGGAAAATCCTTCACAATTTTCACACAATGCCTTCACGGTGCTTGATTTTACACATTTTTCATTCAGGCCGCCCCTCTGGCTCCTTGTAGCAAGTTTTGGGACAATCCCCCACCCTTCCCATTTTTGACTTTTTCGACACTACCGGCCCTGTCATTTTTTTCAATTTTTGCCCGCTTTGGAAAATCCTTCACAATTTTCACACAATGCTTTCACGGTGCTTGATTTTACACATTTTTCATTCAGCCCGCCCCTCTGGCCCCTTGTAGCAAGTTTTGGGACAATCCCCCACCCTTCCCATTTTTGACTTTTTCGACACTACCGGCCCTGTCATTTTTTTCAATTTTTGCCCGCTTTGGAAAATCCTTCACAATTTTCACACAATGCCTTCACGGTGCTTGATTTTACACATTTTTCATTCAGGCCGCCCCTCTGGCTCCTTGTAGCAAGTTTTGGGACAATTCCCTACCCTTCCCATTTTTGACTTTTTCGACACTACCGGCCCTGTCATTTTTTTCAATTTTTGCCCGCTTTGGAAAATCCTTCACAATTTTCACACAATGCCTTCACGGTGCTTGATTTTACACATTTTTCATTCAGGCCGCCCCTCTGGCTCCTTGTAGCAAGTTTTGGGACAATCCCCCACCCTTCCCATTTTTGACTTTTTCGACACTACGGGCCCTGTCATTTTTTTCAATTTTTGTCCGCTTTGGAAAATCCTTCACAATTTTCACACAATGCCTTCACGGTGCTTGATTTTACACATTTTTCATTCAGCCCGCCCCTCTGGCCCCTTGTAGCAAGTTTAGAGACAATCCCTCACCCTTCCCATTTTTGACTTTTTCGACACTACCGGCCCTGTCATTTTTTTCAATTTTTGCCCGCTTTGGAAAATCCTTCACAATTTTCACACAATGCCTTCACGGTGCTTGATTTTACACATTTTTCATTCAGCCCGCCCCTCTGGCCCCTTGTAGCAAGTTTAGAGACAATCCCTCACCCTTCCCATTTTTGACTTTTTCGACACTACCGGTCCTGTCATTTTTTTCAATTTTTGCCCGCTTTGGAAAATCCTTCACAATTTTCACACAATGCCTTCACGGTGCTTGATTTTACACATTTTTCATTCAGGTCGCCCCTCTGGCTCCTTGTAGCAAGTTTTGGGACAATCCCCCAACCTTCCCATTTTTGACTTTTTCGACACTACCGGTCCTGTCATTTTTTTCAATTTTTGCCCGCTTTGGAAAATCCTTCACAATTTTCACACAATGCCTTCACGGTGCTTGATTTTACACATTTTTCATTCAGGCCGCCCCTCTGGCTCCTTGTAGCAAGTTTTGGGACAATTCCCCACCCTTCCCATTTTTGACTTTTTCGACACTACCGGTCCTGTCATTTTTTTCAATTTTTGCCCGCTTTGGAAAATCCTTCACAATTTTCACACAATGCCTTCACGGTGCTTGATTTTACACATTTTTCATTCAGGCCGCCCCTCTGGCTCCTTGTAGCAAGTTTTGGGACAATTCCCCACCCTTCCCATTTTTGACTTTTTCGACACTACCGGTCCTGTCATTTTTTTCAATTTTTGCCCGCTTTGGAAAATCCTTCACAATTTTCACACAATGCCTTCACGGTGCTTGATTTTACACATTTTTCATTCAGCCCGCCCCTCTGGCCCCTTGTAGCAAGTTTTGGGACAATCCCCCACCCTTCCCATTTTTGACTTTTTCGACACTACCGGCCCTGTCATTTTTTTCAATTTTTGCCCGCTTTGGAAAATCCTTCACAATTTTCACACAATGCCTTCACGGTGCTTGATTTTACACATTTTTCATTCAGGCCGCCGCTCTGGCTCCTTGTAGCAAGTTTTGGGACAATTCCCTACCCTTCCCATTTTTGACTTTTTCGACACTACCGGTCCTGTCATTTTTTTCAATTTTTGCCCGCTTTGGAAAATCCTTCACAATTTTCACACAATGCCTTCACGGTGCTTGATTTTACACATTTTTCATTCAGGCCGCCCCTCTGGCTCCTTGTAGCAAGTTTTGGGACAATCCCCCACCCTTCCCATTTTTGACTTTTTCGACACTACCGGCCCTGTCATTTTTTTCAATTTTTGCCCGCTTTGGAAAATCCTTCACAATTTTCACACAATGCCTTCACGGTGCTTGATTTTACACATTTTTCATTCAGCCCGCCCCTCTGGCCCCTTGTAGCAAGTTTTGGGACAATTCCCTACCCTTCCCATTTTTGACTTTTTCGACACTACCGGTCCTGTCATTTTTTTCAATTTTTGCCCGCTTTGGAAAATCCTTCACAATTTTCACACAATGCCTTCACGGTGCTTGATTTTACACATTTTTCATTCAGGCCGCCCCTCTGGCTCCTTGTAGCAAGTTTTGGGACAATCACCCAACCTTCCCATTTTTGACTTTTTCGACACTACCGGCCCTGTCATTTTTTTCAATTTTTGCCCGCTTTGGAAAATCCTTCACAATTTTCACACAATGCCTTCACGGTGCTTGATTTTACACATTTTTCATTCAGGCCGCCCCTCTGGCTCCTTGTAGCAAGTTTTGGGACAATTCCCCACCCTTCCCATTTTTGACTTTTTCGACACTACCGGTCCTGTCATTTTTTTCAATTTTTGCCCGCTTTGGAAAATCCTTCACAATTTTCACACAATGCCTTCACGGTGCTTGATTTTACACATTTTTCATTCAGCCCGCCCCTCTGGCCCCTTGTAGCAAGTTTTGGGACAATCCCCCACCCTTCCCATTTTTGACTTTTTCGACACTACCGGCCCTGTCATTTTTTTCAATTTTTGCCCGCTTTGGAAAATCCTTCACAATTTTCACACAATGCCTTCACGGTGCTTGATTTTACACATTTTTCATTCAGCCCGCCCCTCTGGCTCCTTGTAGCAAGTTTTGGGACAATTCCCTACCCTTCCCATTTTTGACTTTTTCGACACTACCGGTCCTGTCATTTTTTTCAATTTTTGCCCGCTTTGGAAAATCCTTCACAATTTTCACACAATGCCTTCACGGTGCTTGATTTTACACATTTTTCATTCAGGTCGCCCCTCTGGCTCCTTGTAGCAAGTTTTGGGACAATCCCCCAACCTTCCCATTTTTGACTTTTTCGACACTACCGGCCCTGTCATTTTTTTCAATTTTTGCCCGCTTTGGAAAATCCTTCACAATTTTCACACAATGCCTTCACGGTGCTTGATTTTACACATTTTTCATTCAGGCCGCCCCTCTGGCTCCTTGTAGCAAGTTTTGGGACAATTCCCTACCCTTCCCATTTTTGACTTTTTCGACACTACCGGTCCTGTCATTTTTTTCAATTTTTGCCCGCTTTGGAAAATCCTTCACAATTTTCACACAATGCCTTCACGGTGCTTGATTTTACACATTTTTCATTCAGGCCGCCCCTCTGGCTCCTTGTAGCAAGTTTTGGGACAATCCCCCACCCTTCCCATTTTTGACTTTTTCGACACTACCGGCCCTGTCATTTTTTTCAATTTTTGCCCGCTTTGGAAAATCCTTCACAATTTTCACACAATGCCTTCACGGTGCTTGATTTTACACATTTTTCATTCAGCCCGCCCCTCTGGCCCCTTGTAGCAAGTTTTGGGACAATTCCCTACCCTTCCCATTTTTGACTTTTTCGACACTACCGGTCCTGTCATTTTTTTCAATTTTTGCCCGCTTTGGAAAATCCTTCACAATTTTCACACAATGCCTTCACGGTGCTTGATTTTACACATTTTTCATTCAGGCCGCCCCTCTGGCTCCTTGTAGCAAGTTTTGGGACAATCACCCAACCTTCCCATTTTTGACTTTTTCGACACTACCGGCCCTGTCATTTTTTTCAATTTTTGCCCGCTTTGGAAAATCCTTCACAATTTTCACACAATGCCTTCACGGTGCTTGATTTTACACATTTTTCATTCAGGCCGCCCCTCTGGCTCCTTGTAGCAAGTTTTGGGACAATTCCCCACCCTTCCCATTTTTGACTTTTTCGACACTACCGGTCCTGTCATTTTTTTCAATTTTTGCCCGCTTTGGAAAATCCTTCACAATTTTCACACAATGCCTTCACGGTGCTTGATTTTACACATTTTTCATTCAGCCCGCCCCTCTGGCCCCTTGTAGCAAGTTTTGGGACAATCCCCCACCCTTCCCATTTTTGACTTTTTCGACACTACCGGCCCTGTCATTTTTTTCAATTTTTGCCCGCTTTGGAAAATCCTTCACAATTTTCACACAATGCCTTCACGGTGCTTGATTTTACACATTTTTCATTCAGCCCGCCCCTCTGGCTCCTTGTAGCAAGTTTTGGGACAATTCCCTACCCTTCCCATTTTTGACTTTTTCGACACTACCGGTCCTGTCATTTTTTTCAATTTTTGCCCGCTTTGGAAAATCCTTCACAATTTTCACACAATGCCTTCACGGTGCTTGATTTTACACATTTTTCATTCAGGTCGCCCCTCTGGCTCCTTGTAGCAAGTTTTGGGACAATCCCCCAACCTTCCCATTTTTGACTTTTTCGACACTACCGGCCCTGTCATTTTTTTCAATTTTTGCCCGCTTTGGAAAATCCTTCACAATTTTCACACAATGCCTTCACGGTGCTTGATTTTACACATTTTTCATTCAGCCCGCCCCTCTGGCTCCTTGTAGCAAGTTTTGGGACAATTCCCTACCCTTCCCATTTTTGACTTTTTCGACACTACCGGTCCTGTCATTTTTTTCAATTTTTGCCCGCTTTGGAAAATCCTTCACAATTTTCACACAATGCCTTCACGGTGCTTGATTTTACACATTTTTCATTCAGGCCGCCCCTCTGGCTCCTTGTAGCAAGTTTTGGGACAATTCCCTACCCTTCCCATTTTTGACTTTTTCGACACTACCGGCCCTGTCATTTTTTTCAATTTTTGCCCGCTTTGGAAAATCCTTCACAATTTTCACACAATGCCTTCACGGTGCTTGATTTTACACATTTTTCATTCAGGCCGCCCCTCTGGCTCCTTGTAGCAAGTTTTGGGACAATCCCCCACCCTTCCCATTTTTGACTTTTTCGACACTACGGGCCCTGTCATTTTTTTCAATTTTTGTCCGCTTTGGAAAATCCTTCACAATTTTCACACAATGCCTTCACGGTGCTTGATTTTACACATTTTTCATTCAGCCCGCCCCTCTGGCCCCTTGTAGCAAGTTTAGAGACAATCCCTCACCCTTCCCATTTTTGACTTTTTCGACACTACCGGCCCTGTCATTTTTTTCAATTTTTGCCCGCTTTGGAAAATCCTTCACAATTTTCACACAATGCCTTCACGGTGCTTGATTTTACACATTTTTCATTCAGCCCGCCCCTCTGGCCCCTTGTAGCAAGTTTAGAGACAATCCCTCACCCTTCCCATTTTTGACTTTTTCGACACTACCGGTCCTGTCATTTTTTTCAATTTTTGCCCGCTTTGGAAAATCCTTCACAATTTTCACACAATGCCTTCACGGTGCTTGATTTTACACATTTTTCATTCAGGTCGCCCCTCTGGCTCCTTGTAGCAAGTTTTGGGACAATCCCCCAACCTTCCCATTTTTGACTTTTTCGACACTACCGGTCCTGTCATTTTTTTCAATTTTTGCCCGCTTTGGAAAATCCTTCACAATTTTCACACAATGCCTTCACGGTGCTTGATTTTACACATTTTTCATTCAGGCCGCCCCTCTGGCTCCTTGTAGCAAGTTTTGGGACAATTCCCCACCCTTCCCATTTTTGACTTTTTCGACACTACCGGTCCTGTCATTTTTTTCAATTTTTGCCCGCTTTGGAAAATCCTTCACAATTTTCACACAATGCCTTCACGGTGCTTGATTTTACACATTTTTCATTCAGGCCGCCCCTCTGGCTCCTTGTAGCAAGTTTTGGGACAATTCCCCACCCTTCCCATTTTTGACTTTTTCGACACTACCGGTCCTGTCATTTTTTTCAATTTTTGCCCGCTTTGGAAAATCCTTCACAATTTTCACACAATGCCTTCACGGTGCTTGATTTTACACATTTTTCATTCAGCCCGCCCCTCTGGCCCCTTGTAGCAAGTTTTGGGACAATCCCCCACCCTTCCCATTTTTGACTTTTTCGACACTACCGGCCCTGTCATTTTTTTCAATTTTTGCCCGCTTTGGAAAATCCTTCACAATTTTCACACAATGCCTTCACGGTGCTTGATTTTACACATTTTTCATTCAGGCCGCCCCTCTGGCTCCTTGTAGCAAGTTTTGGGACAATTCCCTACCCTTCCCATTTTTGACTTTTTCGACACTACCGGTCCTGTCATTTTTTTCAATTTTTGCCCGCTTTGGAAAATCCTTCACAATTTTCACACAATGCCTTCACGGTGCTTGATTTTACACATTTTTCATTCAGGCCGCCCCTCTGGCTCCTTGTAGCAAGTTTTGGGACAATCCCCCACCCTTCCCATTTTTGACTTTTTCGACACTACCGGCCCTGTCATTTTTTTCAATTTTTGCCCGCTTTGGAAAATCCTTCACAATTTTCACACAATGCCTTCACGGTGCTTGATTTTACACATTTTTCATTCAGGCCGCCCCTCTGGCTCCTTGTAGCAAGTTTTGGGACAATTCCCCACCCTTCCCATTTTTGACTTTTTCGACACTACCGGTCCTGTCATTTTTTTCAATTTTTGCCCGCTTTGGAAAATCCTTCACAATTTTCACACAATGCCTTCACGGTGCTTGATTTTACACATTTTTCATTCAGCCCGCCCCTCTGGCCCCTTGTAGCAAGTTTTGGGACAATCCCCCACCCTTCCCATTTTTGACTTTTTCGACACTACCGGCCCTGTCATTTTTTTCAATTTTTGCCCGCTTTGGAAAATCCTTCACAATTTTCACACAATGCCTTCACGGTGCTTGATTTTACACATTTTTCATTCAGGCCGCCCCTCTGGCTCCTTGTAGCAAGTTTTGGGACAATCACCCAACCTTCCCATTTTTGACTTTTTCGACACTACCGGCCCTGTCATTTTTTTCAATTTTTGCCCGCTTTGGAAAATCCTTCACAATTTTCACACAATGCCTTCACGGTGCTTGATTTTACACATTTTTCATTCAGGCCGCCCCTCTGGCTCCTTGTAGCAAGTTTTGGGACAATTCCCCACCCTTCCCATTTTTGACTTTTTCGACACTACCGGTC
Organism: Scomber japonicus; assembly: GCF_027409825.1. Classification (NCBI taxonomy): domain Eukaryota; kingdom Metazoa; phylum Chordata; class Actinopteri; order Scombriformes; family Scombridae; genus Scomber; species Scomber japonicus. The sequence goes on along the minus strand of NC_070580.1, from coordinate 28,722,671 downwards.
CTGTCATTTTTTTCAATTTTTGCCCGCTTTGGAAAATCCTTCACAATTTTCACACAATGCCTTCACGGTGCTTGATTTTACACATTTTTCATTCAGCCCGCCCCTCTGGCCCCTTGTAGCAAGTTTTGGGACAATCCCCCACCCTTCCCATTTTTGACTTTTTCGACACTACCGGCCCTGTCATTTTTTTCAATTTTTGCCCGCTTTGGAAAATCCTTCACAATTTTCACACAATGCCTTCACGGTGCTTGATTTTACACATTTTTCATTCAGCCCGCCCCTCTGGCTCCTTGTAGCAAGTTTTGGGACAATTCCCTACCCTTCCCATTTTTGACTTTTTCGACACTACCGGTCCTGTCATTTTTTTCAATTTTTGCCCGCTTTGGAAAATCCTTCACAATTTTCACACAATGCCTTCACGGTGCTTGATTTTACACATTTTTCATTCAGGTCGCCCCTCTGGCTCCTTGTAGCAAGTTTTGGGACAATCCCCCAACCTTCCCATTTTTGACTTTTTCGACACTACCGGCCCTGTCATTTTTTTCAATTTTTGCCCGCTTTGGAAAATCCTTCACAATTTTCACACAATGCCTTCACGGTGCTTGATTTTACACATTTTTCATTCAGGCCGCCCCTCTGGCTCCTTGTAGCAAGTTTTGGGACAATTCCCTACCCTTCCCATTTTTGACTTTTTCGACACTACCGGTCCTGTCATTTTTTTCAATTTTTGCCCGCTTTGGAAAATCCTTCACAATTTTCACACAATGCCTTCACGGTGCTTGATTTTACACATTTTTCATTCAGGCCGCCCCTCTGGCTCCTTGTAGCAAGTTTTGGGACAATCCCCCACCCTTCCCATTTTTGACTTTTTCGACACTACCGGCCCTGTCATTTTTTTCAATTTTTGCCCGCTTTGGAAAATCCTTCACAATTTTCACACAATGCCTTCACGGTGCTTGATTTTACACATTTTTCATTCAGCCCGCCCCTCTGGCCCCTTGTAGCAAGTTTTGGGACAATTCCCTACCCTTCCCATTTTTGACTTTTTCGACACTACCGGTCCTGTCATTTTTTTCAATTTTTGCCCGCTTTGGAAAATCCTTCACAATTTTCACACAATGCCTTCACGGTGCTTGATTTTACACATTTTTCATTCAGGCCGCCCCTCTGGCTCCTTGTAGCAAGTTTTGGGACAATCACCCAACCTTCCCATTTTTGACTTTTTCGACACTACCGGCCCTGTCATTTTTTTCAATTTTTGCCCGCTTTGGAAAATCCTTCACAATTTTCACACAATGCCTTCACGGTGCTTGATTTTACACATTTTTCATTCAGGCCGCCCCTCTGGCTCCTTGTAGCAAGTTTTGGGACAATTCCCCACCCTTCCCATTTTTGACTTTTTCGACACTACCGGTCCTGTCATTTTTTTCAATTTTTGCCCGCTTTGGAAAATCCTTCACAATTTTCACACAATGCCTTCACGGTGCTTGATTTTACACATTTTTCATTCAGCCCGCCCCTCTGGCCCCTTGTAGCAAGTTTTGGGACAATCCCCCACCCTTCCCATTTTTGACTTTTTCGACACTACCGGCCCTGTCATTTTTTTCAATTTTTGCCCGCTTTGGAAAATCCTTCACAATTTTCACACAATGCCTTCACGGTGCTTGATTTTACACATTTTTCATTCAGCCCGCCCCTCTGGCTCCTTGTAGCAAGTTTTGGGACAATTCCCTACCCTTCCCATTTTTGACTTTTTCGACACTACCGGTCCTGTCATTTTTTTCAATTTTTGCCCGCTTTGGAAAATCCTTCACAATTTTCACACAATGCCTTCACGGTGCTTGATTTTACACATTTTTCATTCAGGTCGCCCCTCTGGCTCCTTGTAGCAAGTTTTGGGACAATCCCCCAACCTTCCCATTTTTGACTTTTTCGACACTACCGGCCCTGTCATTTTTTTCAATTTTTGCCCGCTTTGGAAAATCCTTCACAATTTTCACACAATGCCTTCACGGTGCTTGATTTTACACATTTTTCATTCAGCCCGCCCCTCTGGCTCCTTGTAGCAAGTTTTGGGACAATTCCCTACCCTTCCCATTTTTGACTTTTTCGACACTACCGGTCCTGTCATTTTTTTCAATTTTTGCCCGCTTTGGAAAATCCTTCACAATTTTCACACAATGCCTTCACGGTGCTTGATTTTACACATTTTTCATTCAGGCCGCCCCTCTGGCTCCTTGTAGCAAGTTTTGGGACAATTCCCTACCCTTCCCATTTTTGACTTTTTCGACACTACCGGCCCTGTCATTTTTTTCAATTTTTGCCCGCTTTGGAAAATCCTTCACAATTTTCACACAATGCCTTCACGGTGCTTGATTTTACACATTTTTCATTCAGGCCGCCCCTCTGGCTCCTTGTAGCAAGTTTTGGGACAATCCCCCACCCTTCCCATTTTTGACTTTTTCGACACTACGGGCCCTGTCATTTTTTTCAATTTTTGTCCGCTTTGGAAAATCCTTCACAATTTTCACACAATGCCTTCACGGTGCTTGATTTTACACATTTTTCATTCAGCCCGCCCCTCTGGCCCCTTGTAGCAAGTTTAGAGACAATCCCTCACCCTTCCCATTTTTGACTTTTTCGACACTACCGGCCCTGTCATTTTTTTCAATTTTTGCCCGCTTTGGAAAATCCTTCACAATTTTCACACAATGCCTTCACGGTGCTTGATTTTACACATTTTTCATTCAGCCCGCCCCTCTGGCCCCTTGTAGCAAGTTTAGAGACAATCCCTCACCCTTCCCATTTTTGACTTTTTCGACACTACCGGTCCTGTCATTTTTTTCAATTTTTGCCCGCTTTGGAAAATCCTTCACAATTTTCACACAATGCCTTCACGGTGCTTGATTTTACACATTTTTCATTCAGGTCGCCCCTCTGGCTCCTTGTAGCAAGTTTTGGGACAATCCCCCAACCTTCCCATTTTTGACTTTTTCGACACTACCGGTCCTGTCATTTTTTTCAATTTTTGCCCGCTTTGGAAAATCCTTCACAATTTTCACACAATGCCTTCACGGTGCTTGATTTTACACATTTTTCATTCAGGCCGCCCCTCTGGCTCCTTGTAGCAAGTTTTGGGACAATTCCCCACCCTTCCCATTTTTGACTTTTTCGACACTACCGGTCCTGTCATTTTTTTCAATTTTTGCCCGCTTTGGAAAATCCTTCACAATTTTCACACAATGCCTTCACGGTGCTTGATTTTACACATTTTTCATTCAGGCCGCCCCTCTGGCTCCTTGTAGCAAGTTTTGGGACAATTCCCCACCCTTCCCATTTTTGACTTTTTCGACACTACCGGTCCTGTCATTTTTTTCAATTTTTGCCCGCTTTGGAAAATCCTTCACAATTTTCACACAATGCCTTCACGGTGCTTGATTTTACACATTTTTCATTCAGCCCGCCCCTCTGGCCCCTTGTAGCAAGTTTTGGGACAATCCCCCACCCTTCCCATTTTTGACTTTTTCGACACTACCGGCCCTGTCATTTTTTTCAATTTTTGCCCGCTTTGGAAAATCCTTCACAATTTTCACACAATGCCTTCACGGTGCTTGATTTTACACATTTTTCATTCAGGCCGCCCCTCTGGCTCCTTGTAGCAAGTTTTGGGACAATTCCCTACCCTTCCCATTTTTGACTTTTTCGACACTACCGGTCCTGTCATTTTTTTCAATTTTTGCCCGCTTTGGAAAATCCTTCACAATTTTCACACAATGCCTTCACGGTGCTTGATTTTACACATTTTTCATTCAGGCCGCCCCTCTGGCTCCTTGTAGCAAGTTTTGGGACAATCCCCCACCCTTCCCATTTTTGACTTTTTCGACACTACCGGCCCTGTCATTTTTTTCAATTTTTGCCCGCTTTGGAAAATCCTTCACAATTTTCACACAATGCCTTCACGGTACTTGATTTTACACATTTTTCATTCAGGCCGCCCCTCTGGCTCCTTGTAGCAAGTTTTGGGACAATTCCCCACCCTTCCCATTTTTGACTTTTTCGACACTACCGGTCCTGTCATTTTTTTCAATTTTTGCCCGCTTTGGAAAATCCTTCACAATTTTCACACAATGCCTTCACGGTGCTTGATTTTACACATTTTTCATTCAGCCCGCCCCTCTGGCCCCTTGTAGCAAGTTTTGGGACAATCCCCCACCCTTCCCATTTTTGACTTTTTCGACACTACCGGCCCTGTCATTTTTTTCAATTTTTGCCCGCTTTGGAAAATCCTTCACAATTTTCACACAATGCCTTCACGGTGCTTGATTTTACACATTTTTCATTCAGCCCGCCCCTCTGGCTCCTTGTAGCAAGTTTTGGGACAATTCCCTACCCTTCCCATTTTTGACTTTTTCGACACTACCGGTCCTGTCATTTTTTTCAATTTTTGCCCGCTTTGGAAAATCCTTCACAATTTTCACACAATGCCTTCACGGTGCTTGATTTTACACATTTTTCATTCAGGTCGCCCCTCTGGCTCCTTGTAGCAAGTTTTGGGACAATCCCCCAACCTTCCCATTTTTGACTTTTTCGACACTACCGGCCCTGTCATTTTTTTCAATTTTTGCCCGCTTTGGAAAATCCTTCACAATTTTCACACAATGCCTTCACGGTGCTTGATTTTACACATTTTTCATTCAGGCCGCCCCTCTGGCTCCTTGTAGCAAGTTTTGGGACAATTCCCCACCCTTCCCATTTTTGACTTTTTCGACACTACCGGTCCTGTCATTTTTTTCAATTTTTGCCCGCTTTGGAAAATCCTTCACAATTTTCACACAATGCCTTCACGGTGCTTGATTTTACACATTTTTCATTCAGGCCGCCCCTCTGGCTCCTTGTAGCAAGTTTTGGGACAATTCCCCACCCTTCCCATTTTTGACTTTTTCGACACTACCGGTCCTGTCATTTTTTTCAATTTTTGCCCGCTTTGGAAAATCCTTCACAATTTTCACACAATGCCTTCACGGTGCTTGATTTTACACATTTTTCATTCAGCCCGCCCCTCTGGCCCCTTGTAGCAAGTTTTGGGACAATCCCCCACCCTTCCCATTTTTGACTTTTTCGACACTACCGGCCCTGTCATTTTTTTCAATTTTTGCCCGCTTTGGAAAATCCTTCACAATTTTCACACAATGCCTTCACGGTGCTTGATTTTACACATTTTTCATTCAGGCCGCCCCTCTGGCTCCTTGTAGCAAGTTTTGGGACAATTCCCTACCCTTCCCATTTTTGACTTTTTCGACACTACCGGTCCTGTCATTTTTTTCAATTTTTGCCCGCTTTGGAAAATCCTTCACAATTTTCACACAATGCCTTCACGGTGCTTGATTTTACACATTTTTCATTCAGCCCGCCCCTCTGGCCCCTTGTAGCAAGTTTTGGGACAATCCCCCACCCTTCCCATTTTTGACTTTTTCGACACTACCGGCCCTGTCATTTTTTTCAATTTTTGCCCGCTTTGGAAAATCCTTCACAATTTTCACACAATGCCTTCACGGTGCTTGATTTTACACATTTTTCATTCAGCCCGCCCCTCTGGCTCCTTGTAGCAAGTTTTGGGACAATTCCCTACCCTTCCCATTTTTGACTTTTTCGACACTACCGGTCCTGTCATTTTTTTCAATTTTTGCCCGCTTTGGAAAATCCTTCACAATTTTCACACAATGCCTTCACGGTGCTTGATTTTACACATTTTTCATTCAGGTCGCCCCTCTGGCTCCTTGTAGCAAGTTTTGGGACAATCCCCCAACCTTCCCATTTTTGACTTTTTCGACACTACCGGCCCTGTCATTTTTTTCAATTTTTGCCCGCTTTGGAAAATCCTTCACAATTTTCACACAATGCCTTCACGGTGCTTGATTTTACACATTTTTCATTCAGGCCGCCCCTCTGGCTCCTTGTAGCAAGTTTTGGGACAATTCCCCACCCTTCCCATTTTTGACTTTTTCGACACTACCGGTCCTGTCATTTTTTTCAATTTTTGCCCGCTTTGGAAAATCCTTCACAATTTTCACACAATGCCTTCACGGTGCTTGATTTTACACATTTTTCATTCAGGCCGCCCCTCTGGCTCCTTGTAGCAAGTTTTGGGACAATTCCCCACCCTTCCCATTTTTGACTTTTTCGACACTACCGGTCCTGTCATTTTTTTCAATTTTTGCCCGCTTTGGAAAATCCTTCACAATTTTCACACAATGCCTTCACGGTGCTTGATTTTACACATTTTTCATTCAGCCCGCCCCTCTGGCCCCTTGTAGCAAGTTTTGGGACAATCCCCCACCCTTCCCATTTTTGACTTTTTCGACACTACCGGCCCTGTCATTTTTTTCAATTTTTGCCCGCTTTGGAAAATCCTTCACAATTTTCACACAATGCCTTCACGGTGCTTGATTTTACACATTTTTCATTCAGGCCGCCCCTCTGGCTCCTTGTAGCAAGTTTTGGGACAATTCCCTACCCTTCCCATTTTTGACTTTTTCGACACTACCGGTCCTGTCATTTTTTTCAATTTTTGCCCGCTTTGGAAAATCCTTCACAATTTTCACACAATGCCTTCACGGTGCTTGATTTTACACATTTTTCATTCAGGCCGCCCCTCTGGCTCCTTGTAGCAAGTTTTGGGACAATCCCCCACCCTTCCCATTTTTGACTTTTTCGACACTACCGGCCCTGTCATTTTTTTCAATTTTTGCCCGCTTTGGAAAATCCTTCACAATTTTCACACAATGCCTTCACGGTGCTTGATTTTACACATTTTTCATTCAGCCCGCCCCTCTGGCCCCTTGTAGCAAGTTTTGGGACAATCCCCCACCCTTCCCATTTTTGACTTTTTCGACACTACCGGCCCTGTCATTTTTTTCAATTTTTGCCCGCTTTGGAAAATCCTTCACAATTTTCACACAATGCCTTCACGGTGCTTGATTTTACACATTTTTCATTCAGGCCGCCCCTCTGGCTCCTTGTAGCAAGTTTTGGGACAATTCCCTACCCTTCCCATTTTTGACTTTTTCGACACTACCGGCCCTGTCATTTTTTTCAATTTTTGCCCGCTTTGGAAAATCCTTCACAATTTTCACACAATGCCTTCACGGTGCTTGATTTTACACATTTTTCATTCAGGCCGCCCCTCTGGCTCCTTGTAGCAAGTTTTGGGACAATCCCCCACCCTTCCCATTTTTGACTTTTTCGACACTACCGGTCCTGTCATTTTTTTCAATTTTTGCCCGCTTTGGAAAATCCTTCACAATTTTCACACAATGCCTTCACGGTGCTTGATTTTACACATTTTTCATTCAGGCCGCCCCTCTGGCTCCTTGTAGCAAGTTTTGGGACAATCCCCCACCCTTCCCATTTTTGACTTTTTCGACACTACGGGCCCTGTCATTTTTTTCAATTTTTGCCCGCTTTGGAAAATCCTTCACAATTTTCACACAATGCCTTCACGGTGCTTGATTTTACACATTTTTCATTCAGCCCGCCCCTCTGGCCCCTTGTAGCAAGTTTACAGACAATCCCTCACCCTTCCCATTTTTGACTTTTTCGACACTACCGGCCCTGTCATTTTTTTCAATTTTTGCCCGCTTTGGAAAATCCTTCACAATTTTCACAAAATGCCTTCACGGTGCTTGATTTTACACATTTTTCATTCAGCCCGCCCCTCTGGCCCCTTGTAGCAAGTTTAGAGACAATCCCTCACCCTTCCCATTTTTGACTTTTTCGACACTACCGGTCCTGTCATTTTTTTCAATTTTTGCCCGCTTTGGAAAATCCTTCACAATTTTCACACAATGCCTTCACGGTGCTTGATTTTACACATTTTTCATTCAGGTCGCCCCTCTGGCTCCTTGTAGCAAGTTTTGGGACAATCCCCCAACCTTCCCATTTTTGACTTTTTCGACACTACCGGTCCTGTCATTTTTTTCAATTTTTGCCCGCTTTGGAAAATCCTTCACAATTTTCACACAATGCCTTCACGGTGCTTGATTTTACACATTTTTCATTCAGGCCGCCCCTCTGGCTCCTTGTAGCAAGTTTTGGGACAATTCCCCACCCTTCCCATTTTTGACTTTTTCGACACTACCGGTCCTGTCATTTTTTTCAATTTTTGCCCGCTTTGGAAAATCCTTCACAATTTTCACACAATGCCTTCACGGTGCTTGATTTTACACATTTTTCATTCAGCCCACCCCTCTGGCCCCTTGTAGCAAGTTTAGAGACAATCCCTCAACCTTCACATTTTTGACTTTTTCGACACTACCGGCCCTGTCATTTTTTTCAATTTTTGTCCACTTTGGAAAATCCTTCACAATTTTCACACAATGCCTTCACGGTGCTTGATTTTACACATTTTTCATTCAGGCCTCCCTTCTGGCTCCTTGTAGCAAGTTTTGGGACAACCCCCCACCCTTCCCATTTTTGACTTTTTCGACACTACCCGCCCTGTCATTTTTTTCAATTTTTGCCCGCTTTGGAAAATCCTTCACAATTTTCACACAATGCCTTCACGGTGCTTGATTTTACACATTTTTCATTCAGGCCGCCCCTCTGGCTCCTTGTAGCAAGTTTTGGGACAATTCCCCACCCTTCCCATTTTTGACTTTTTCGACACTACCGGTCCTGTCATTTTTTTCAATTTTTGCCCGCTTTGGAAAATTCTTCACAATTTTCACACAATGCCTTCACGGTGCTTGATTTTACACATTTTTCATTCAGGCCGCCCCTCTGGCTCCTTGTAGCAAGTTTTGGGACAATCCCCCACCCTTCCCATTTTTGACTTTTTCGACACTACCGGCCCTGTCATTTTTTTAAATTTTTGCCCGCTTTGGAAAATCCTTCACAATTTTCACACAATGCCTTCACGGTGCTTGATTTTACACATTTTTCATTCAGCCCGCCCCTCTGGCCCCTTGTAGCAAGTTTGGGGACAATCCCCACCCTTCCCATTTTTGACTTTTTCGACACTACCGGCCCTGTCATTTTTTTCAACTTTTGCCCGCTTTGGAAAATCCTTCACAATTTTCACACAATGCCTTCACGGTGCTTGATTTTACACATTTTTCATTCAGGCCTCCCCTCTGGCTCCTTGTAGCAAGTTTTGGGACAACCCCCCACCCTTCCCATTTTTGACTTTTTCGACACTACCCGCCCTGTCATTTTTTTCAATTTTTGCCCGCTTTGGAAAATCCTTCACAATTTTCACACAATGCCTTCACGGTGCTTGATTTTACACATTTTTCATTCAGCCCGCCCCTCTGGCCCCTTGTAGCAAGTTTTGGGACAATCCCCCACCTTTCCCATTTTTGACTTTTTCGACACTACCGGCCCTGTCATTTTTTTCAATTTTTGCCCGCTTTGGAAAATCCTTCACAATTTTCACACAATGCCTTCACGGTGCTTGATTTTACACATTTTTCATTCAGGCCGCCCCTCTGGCTCCTTGTAGCAAGTTTTGGGACAATTCCCCACCCTTCCCATTTTTGACTTTTTCGACACTACCGGTCCTGTCATTTTTTTCAATTTTTGCCCGCTTTGGAAAATCCTTCACAATTTTCACACAATGCCTTCACGGTGCTTGATTTTACACATTTTTCATTCAGGCCGCCCCTCTGGCTCCTTGTAGCAAGTTTTGGGACAATCCCCCACCCTTCCCATTTTTGACTTTTTCGACACTACCGGTCCTGTCATTTTTTTCAATTTTTGTCCGCTTTGGAAAATCCTTCACAATTTTCACACAATGCCTTCACGGTGCTTGATTTTACACATTTTTCATTCAGGCCGCCCCTCTGGCTCCTTGTAGCAAGTTTTGGGACAATCCCCCACCCTTCCCATTTTTGACTTTTTCGACACTACCGGCCCTGTCATTTTTTTAAATTTTTGCCCGCTTTGGAAAATCCTTCACAATTTTCACACAATGCCTTCACGGTGCTTGATTTTACACATTTTTCATTCAGCCCGCCCCTCTGGCCCCTTGTAGCAAGTTTGGGGACAATCCCCACCCTTCCCATTTTTGACTTTTTCGACACTACCGGCCCTGTCATTTTTTTCAACTTTTGCCCGCTTTGGAAAATCCTTCACAATTTTCACACAATGCCTTCACGGTGCTTGATTTTACACACTTTTCATTCAGCCCGCCCCTCTGGCCCCTTGTAGCAAGTTTAGAGACAATCCCTCACCCTTCCCATTTTTGACTTTTTCGACACTACCGGCCCTGTCATTTTTTTCAATTTTTGCCCGCTTTGGAAAATCCTTCACAATTTTCACACAATACCTTCACGGTGCTTGATTTTACACATTTTTCATTCAGCCCGCCCCTCTGGCCCCTTGTAGCAAGTTTGGGGACAATCCCCCACCCTTCCCATTTTTGACTTTTTCGACACTACCGGCCCTGTCATTTTCTTCAATTTTTGCCCGCTTTGGAAAATCCTTCACAATTTTCACACAATGCCTTCAAGGTGCTTGATTTTACACATTTTTCATTCAGCCCGCCCCTCTGGCCCCTTGTAGCAAGTTTACAGACAATCCCTCACCCTTCCCATTTTTGACTTTTTCGACACTACCGGCCCTGTCATTTTTTTCAGTTTTTGCCCGCTTTGGAAAATCCTTCACAATGTTCACACAATGCCTTCACGGTGCTTGATTTTACACATTTTTCATTCAGCCCGCCCCTCTGGCCCCTTGTAGCAAGTTTTGGGACAATCCCCCACCCTTCCCATTTTTTACTTTTTCGACACTACCGGCCCTGTCATTTTTTTCAATTTTTGCCCGCTTTGGAAAATCCTTCACAATTTTCACACAATGCCTTCACGGTGCTTGATTTTACACATTTTTCAGTCAGCCCGACCCTCTGGCTCCTTGTAGCAAGTTTTGGGACAATCCCCCACCCTTCCCATTTTTGACTTTTTCGACACTACCGGTCCTGTCATTTTTTTCAATTTTTGCCCGCTTTGGAAAATCCTTCACAATTTTCACACAATGCCTTCACGGTGCTTGATTTTACACATTTTCATTCAGCCCGACCCTCTGGCCCCGTGTAGCAAGTTTTGGGACAATCCCCCACCCTTCCCATTTTTGACTTTTTCGACACTACCGGCCCTGTCATTTTTTTCAATTTTTGCCCGCTTTGGAAAATCCTTCACAATTTTCACACAATGCCTTCACGGTGCTTGATTTTACACATTTTTCATTCAGCCCGCCCCTCTGGCCCCTTGTAGCAAGTTTGGGGACAATCCCCCGCCCTTCCCATTTTTGACTTTTTCGTATTTGCTATCTCCATTCCCATTTTGTTGACAGCTCCATTATCAGCCGAGAAGCTGATTGGGGCGTCATTGAGGACGTGTTCTGCAAACTGAAGAAGTAACAAAGAAAAACCCAAATGTCATGCATCATCCAGTTTCTCTAAATGCAATATTTTCCAGGTCACATGTCAAAGAGATAATAGAGAAAATATTGCATCCTTCTGAAGTGGGTGAGGTATAGTTTAGCACATCTAGCATGATATTGGTAAACACTTTTTTTCTCATCAGGGCTCTACAAACAAAACAGCAGTTTAGTGGCTTAGCAAATCACACAATATAATTCTACATAATAAACAACATACTGTGTTACTGTGGTTCACGAAAATTACTTCGTTGTCTCCCTTTCTTGCTCTCTGACTCTCTAAATGAATCAAGGAGAATGTTTTTTTGTTTTTTGATAGATAGATAACCTGGGTAACATGGGGAAAGAACATCTCTGAGGACAATGTGATGGAGGAAGATTAGTTTATGTCCACATATTAATGAGGTTAGGGAAAAGATGTTAAAAGAAACCACACATACTAACAACAAGAAAGAGTCGTAGTAACTTCCAACTCTTAGGATACAATTATACATGGCTGGATCCAACTAACAAAAGAGAAATAAAAGCAGTTACAATTGTGACATACTCCATGCTAAATATAACATCTAAGGCCTTGAATCTGTGAACAGACACACGGCCCAGAACAAAAAGAAAATTGTTTCTACTGATGAAATGGAAATGACCACAAGTAACAGAATACAAAATAACAAATCATTGAATATTAAAATATGCACCACATCTTAACTCTTTAGTTTTTTGTTTGTTTATACATACTCTACAGCCCTGAATTCATTGCCTCAACTTAAGTCTCAGATATACATTTATTGCATAGATGAACTTTGGAAAATAAAATTAATGCGTTTAGCAGCTAAAAGCGATATGCATTTGAATATGAATTAAATATGCACCTCACTCTACAACTCCATCCCAGGGCCTATTTGTTCTATGTCTGCTGGTACCATTATTTCCTGTTCAGGGGTGTGGGAGACATGACAGGAAGGTGACAGGTCTTATGATGGCTGTTTAATTACATGACAAGTCCATTGGTGACAGGGGGGAGAATTCAATAGCCTTTTTTTCCTGCTGAGAAAGCAGAGCTTGCGGTGCAATACTTTCGTTTTCTTATTTTTGGTGTCGTAGATGGCAATCATAAATCACATGTCCCCACGTCTTACAGAGATTTTGGATATTTTGCCAACATCTTTTTGGCAACAAACCACATCCGGACCAATTCCCTGTTATCTTTAGTGACTGCATCAATTCCCAAATATTACACAACTTCTGAGAAAAAGAGATGTTGGATGTCCTGGTGAGGCAACAACCTATGAGCTGTTTCGGTTTCAGTCATCACAAAAACAATATGTGTTTCTTTATTTTTGAGTGATCTTTTATGCAGGCTACTTTGGGCGCTTATTGCATCCTGGGGGGTATTCCAGAAAGCGGGTTATATGGAAAACTCAGAGATAAGTTAACCCTGAGATGAGGGAAACTCTGTGTTATCTCTTCCAGAAAGAGAGGTAACTGAAACTCTGAGTCAGTCACCATGGCACGCGCCAAACTCAAGGTGAACATACATGACAAGTCCATTGGTGACAGGGGGGAGAATTCAATAGGCTTTTTTTACTGCTGAGAAAGCAGAGCTTTGTCAGTGGTGCTAAAAACTGGTCAAAACAACAACATGTGGAGCTATTTAGAGTAGAGTTTATTCAGAAATAATGCAAGGAGGATTAGTACAAGCAGAAACATAAAGGCCCTTTTTATACCCTTAAACAACTGTTAAATAAATGTACTGAACCATAATCTCACTTTTTAGATGAATCCAGGTTTGTAGTTTTTATTAAAGCTAATGCACCTCCCTTTACCAGCTGATGAATCACACACTGAATCACCGTTTTTCTTTGAGCCTTCAAAAAGGGGTCTAATTTACAAAACCCATCGATGGACATTCTAAGGTCTGCATGGGAGGGGGATTTGTGAGTGGCTTTGACATCAGAGTGGTGGAGAAAAGCCCTGGAAAGGGTGCATATGGCCTCAATCTGTGCCTGGCATGGGCTCATTCAACTCAAGATGCTGCATCGCCTTCATTTCTCTAAAGTCAAACTCTAAAATGTTCCCAGATGTAAATTCTGCCAGTGACAGACACAGACTCTCCCCTGCCTCTCTAGTGCACTCATTCTAGCAATGTCATAATCTGTCCACTTAATGAATTTCAATCTTCAAAACACTGTCAAATATTTTCAAAATGGTAATGCAGCTGGGTTGTACAGTAGCTAAGTTGGCATAGTAGGAGGGAACAATAATACTCTTTCTGGGACTAAAGGCAAAATAACAAAATGTGTCACTTTGTTGGCACAGGGATTGATCCTTCTCCTCATCCACCTAGCTGGACTCAGTGGCTGGGAGAGGAGCTGCAGCATCTCAAACTTTTGAGATTCACAATACATGACTCATCTGATAACTTTAAGAGATTTTGGAGACCATTTATGGATTACATTTGAGCAATGCCTTAACCCCCAACCTCCCTAAATGTAACTCCAAATGGGCTAAGTGACATTTATTTATGATCTTGTATTTATTTCTGTCTCAATGTGTAGCTCATCACAATGAGATAAGCCGCAGGCCTTTACTTTGTGCAGGTTTGTTATTGTGTCTGTGTATACTTTTCTTTTTCTTCAGTTTTCCATTTATAGTGTTGTGTGGCTGTTATGTATCTTCCAAAACATCTGATAAAAAAGTATGTTTAAGGACAGATTTGTTATTTTTGCATTGATCTCATACACCCTTGTCAACACTTTTCTTGGTTATGTTGGATATTTTCTTGGCTATAACACCATATATACCTGAATTACTCAACAAATACAATAATTATGTTGTGATTCAGATGTCTGCCTGGAATGATGGATAAAGTACAAATGGCAGAAAAATGTGTTGTTTTGTAATGTAGACACGATGTGTAGTAAATGGGCTAAAACGCCTTTTAAAGAGTTAACAGACACATGCCACGAATAAGTGTACACTAGCCAAGGACACTGTGTACATACTAAGTGGACAAAAGACAAGATCACATTGGGAGAGGCTCGAGACATAGAAAATTACAGTGTCTCTGGTATGCAGTATTACACATTGGCCCCACAATATGGACTCACCAGAGACCATGGCTTGCATAAGAAAATTGTATGTCTGGTGACCGCCTTTAGAGTTTCTATAGACCTGATTCAGTTCCAGCTGAAAGAACTGGTCACGACTAGAGACGAGGACTTCAACAGCTATTTTTCTTCCCCTTAACAGCTCATCTTTATCATTGATAGATTGAATAGCAAAGCTTTGGCAAGGTGAACACTTACATCATATCACACATACAATATACCACCAAGGCCATTTCGAGGTTACATTTCATAATCTTAGAAAACAAAAGGTTTCATTATTCTGAAAAAAAGGCACTGTGAATCATGTGCAAACACATTTCATGGCAAGAGTGTGTTTGGTTTAAACCCACTTGAATATCCACACCATACAATCTGATACACATTGCTATATATCTAAATGTAGCATACAAAAGATAAAACAGGATGACAGGAAAACGATTTTTAGCTGCCATGGAACGGAAGAAAAATCCTTATCAGCAAAGCAAGTTTACATAGAAGTATAAAGTGTCCCCCAAGGCCCTCACCAGATACCGAGCAGCCATTATGTGTGCTGATATTGAGATCGTACCAGTGACAGCAAGAGGATTTCATTTCATACCCATTTAAGCTATTTCATGCTTCAGCTACCTCTGTTTTCCCAGTGACCACATGATGCCAAGGAATGCTTCATTCCCCATTCACATTCCTCACAAGCCACAACACAACAGATGGAAAAGTACAACATATGTTCCACAGAATCCTGTTTAATGACGCACCATATCAGATAGGCTATTTCCAGGAAGAGGAAGGGTAAATTGTGTCTTTTTTCATGTTTTTTTTTTTTTTTTTTTTTACCATAGACAACATCAGTACAGTAATTACACTTATTCATGTGATGAAAATGATGCATAATTGAGCCTTTAATTGGTCTCATGTGGCAGGGAGTCTTCTTCCTTCCTATAACTTTTTGCTTCACTTATTTGGTAAGTGTTCAACAGAATAGTCAGAGCACTAACACAAGCAATATTTTAGAAAAAGGAAAATGAGGGAAACTGCAGAAGAAGCAGGAAATCGAGATTAAATCTCATAAAAAAGAACAAAAAAGACAAGACATGATCAGAAAACAAACATTTTCTTTATTGGTTAAGAGATTGTACAACTTCTGTTATTGGACACAACAATGGTAGGTGGGCTTCCTCAGTGCTTTTTGCACTTTGTATGCACTCGGTGTTTAACAAATTATTCATGATATCTTTTACTTTTTATCTATTATTCTGTACATTCAATTGCCTCATGTTTCGGCATAAAATTTGATCTTTGAAATGTATCCTTTTGAATACATACATAATATTACATGAGAGATCTTTTGCAAACTTATGAGGTAGATTTTGTTATCTGCACATTTTTAAAAATTGAAACATAATCATAAACATTTGCAAAGCCAATGTACCTATTCCAACCTAAAGGGCTTACAATAACAAAGAAGCTTAAAAAGTTGTAAAACCCTTATTTAAAAACTACTCAATAGACAAATCACAACTACGATCTCTTGATTTTATGGTGATCTTTGAAATGTAACTTTTCATTGCTTCAGTGGTTATTTTGTAATGTTTTGTCTTTATAGACTAAAAACTGATTTTTACAACATGAAAGTGCCCAAATAGTGGTCCCATGATGAAAAAGGTGTACAGTAAAATTAGAACAGCAAAATCTCAATGTGTGACTGGTTAAAATGGGTCCATTAACAGGATGAGGGCTGTCGGGGAGGTCAGCACAGAATTCGGGTGACTGTGAGAAGGGCAACAATGCTAGAGAGGACGGGGTGTAAACCGGCAGTCCCGCTGCCTGACATGCAGTGTTCCCTGTTCTGGCCAATACAAGCTGCATATGCCATTACATGGGGGATGTAGTTCTGCTCGTGGACACCGTGTAGTAGGTGAGCCAGGGGACCTTTAGCAAACACGGCCACATCCTCTCCTCCGTGCGTCTCCATGCTTAGAGGTACAGCTGACTGGGCCTGGTAGTTGTTTTCCTCTGAAAGGAAGGATCACAAGGAGACATTAAAGCTGCCATATTATTCTTTCCTTGATTTATATACTGTTATGATGTCGGATATTCATGCTAAACATGGTCAAAGTTCCTAAATTTAAGGTTAACATATGTAGAAATGTTTCATGCATGTCGCTTTGCACATGACGTTTTTTTGTGACCTTATCGACGAGCTGATGTCAGATTGTTGTGCATGCCCATAAAGATCCCTTCTGTTCTGTAGCCTTGCTCATTGCTAAGGGTTTTCAATGAGATTTGTGTTGTCCACTTGCATATTTCAGTAATCCTACAACTATAGTTTGTTTCATAGTCTGTTGACGTCAGACCCCAAGAAGCAGCACAGCATGGTTTGACATAGTGAGTTAAACCATGTAATTACAACTTCCAGGTCCTTCAAGTCATGCACACCGGCCCAAAGAAACATTTTCCTCCATACAATCCTTAACAAAGGAGCAGCATTGAATAAATTGAATAAATATAAATACATAGAAAAATGACTCTCCATTATTTTATCCCCATTCAAATGAGTGGAGGGTCAACCAGAAGTGCCAGCAGAGGTCACTAGTGTGCATGCTCTCTGGGCCCAATAATCAGGAGGCGAGAGCAACATCTGGGTTTTGTCTTTAAGCGTCTTGTGTTATGTACCACTGAATGAATGGGTGCCATCTTTGAGTCTGGTATCCAGTTCTTAATACATCTATGGTTTATGTAGCCTTTTATGCAGCTTCCAGAAGCTAACATATCAAAACTGATTGAGTTTATCGAGGGGTGGGGAGGGCCTTAAGAGACAGGAGCTAAAACAGCCTGTTTCAGACAGAGGCTGAACTGAGCATGAACAGTATAAAATAAATAAGGAGGTTTTTTTAACTGTAAGTCATGCAAAGATATTCCAGTAGAGCTCCAGAATATAATTATAGGCCTGGAAGTATGCAAAATATGTCGTCTTCAAAGGAGAAAAAGCCACCCTTATAATTTTAGTTATGTGGGATTCATCAAAGATAAACCTCTCAAACTGATATTACAGTATAACTAACTCATGACTCCATAGTACAACTCTCTTCTGACAACAAAGGATGCTTGTATTACATGTCAAGATCTTCCTCTTATCATCTCATGCTCTTTACTACAACTGTAGTATTGTCTATTGTATGGAATGTAAAGAACGTGATTTTGTGCCTGCAATCTTAGTTTGTAGGTTTTTACATTGAGGTTTCTGCCTGCAAACTAACTTTTGTTGAAGTTTCAGTCAATCATGTGACAATCGACAGCTAGTCATTAGGAGGACCTGGCTGGACCTCAGACTTCACACTGTTGGCAGCACAGAACCAGGTAAATGAACCAATTCAACATTTAACATATTGATCTGTAAACCAAAGAGCTGATAACATTAAAGGTGGCCAGAATTAAGATTAGCACGCCCTTAGCATTAGCTTTAGATTTACATATAATGACATTTAGGGTAAAAATCCACCTTTAATGCTGTAAACCTGCTCCTGATAAAATATCTCTCAATCTGGTGGCTAAATTATTCCACTTACGGTAGTTAACGGTGGAGACATTCTCCCTTGCACTATTCACAATTTTGTAACCCGGTCCGTTCCCGTATAAAATCGAGGTGAAGGGCTTCTGGTCAACATCACTCAACATTGGTGCCAAACCTGTGGGTGCAGACAGAGTATTTTACCTTGTTATCACAACTTAATGAAACTGAAAATGTAACTTTCAGCACTATGAGTCATAACAAATATACAGTATGTGACCTTCCATTACACTACATACCAAAAATTGTGTTTCCTCTGCCTGTGTAACCTCCAAAATTGAACATATGAGAATGGTCAGCAGTAACTATGGTCATTGTATCATGGATGCTGGTCATGAGATCTGCCCGGCCAATGGCCCGGTCCATCTCCACAGCTTCATGCAGAGCCTGCTTGGCCTTGCCCTCATGGTGTCCGTGGTCGATACGTCCTCCTGACAGAAAGGAAAACAATACCAGTCAGCGGTCTCATTCTGGCTCAGTTTGACTAAATAATCATTGACATACTTGCAGGTGTTTTCAGTCCCTCCACAGCCATTGATTTTAGCTGTGCGTCTTTCAACATACTTGGCCAGATACACTTTGTTACTGATACCAAACCTCCCGTGCTTACTACTATGTATCTAACATTCTGCTGACCTCGGCCAGTTGCATATTTTGCAGCACTTTTTTCAATAACGATGATGATGATAAGACTAACACTGTCCTACATAAGCTGCCTAGAATAATGAAAGCAACAGATTAAAAAATAAAATCCTTTAGAGCAAAAACTATTTTGCATAGTTGATATTTACATAGTTGTCCACTTCTCTCCTGCTCCTGAGGCTTTGTCTACTTTGTCTTTGATGTTTTCTGGCTTTTATACTTCTCCTATCTATTGTGTGCGAATGTTACTGAATGTCATATCTTTCTCATTGTGTTTTAGTAAGTGCTGTAAAATGTTTTCCCTTGAAGCGACAATTAATTGAAAAGGAAGTTGGGAGCAAGGTAGAAGACTAAGGAAATGCTTGCCTTTGAACTAACTAAGTGCTGATGTTTTGTCGAGTGCAAGTCCTACATAGTGATTTATTATAACTTTTTTCAGAATTGGTATTGAGCAACTTTTTGGTTAAATCATTCAAGAGATTGATGCTGTTTCATTATAGCAGTGCCTCGGTAGCTGAATGGTTACTGCATGTTATACCCCCTCTCCCCCCTTGTTTCCTGTCTGCATCGTAGCTGTGCACTCTCTGATGAACGCAGAAAGTCTGAAGGACAGTTTGCTATTTAATTGATAAGTATACCTATTAATTCATGCTCAAAGTCATTGTTAGTGAACCACCTCGTTTGTCGGTCAGTAGTCATCAACGCAATGACTTTACTGCTGTCGTTGTGCTGGACTATGAATGCAGCCAGTTGAAAAGTGACACCAACATATTACTGCACATTACTGTACTTAGCTTTAGCCATTCCTAACCTGGCTGTCAAAAAAACACTATTAGCTCTATAGACAGTGGCGGTTCTTGCTATGGGCAATGTGGGCAACCGCCCAGGGCGCAATCTACTTGGGGGCGCACGAGCGCCCTAAAAAAAAAAAAAAAAGGAAAAAAAAGTCCGTCCTCAAAAAAAGAAAAAAGTGCGTCCTCAAAAAAAAAATCGCCAGTTTTCTAGGCTAATACCGCTCATTTCCACATCAAGTTGGTGCAGTGGGCGATGAGGCGCCTCTACTATCACGTCAACTTGCTGCTGAGAGTCACGTATACAGATTGTGTGCGTCAGAAGAAAAGGCAAAGGGGGGGGGGGTCAACTACTAATACATTTATAAAATTAGTACCGACCCGTTATAGCTACATGTAAGTTATTGGGTTATGTGAAAATGCAATAAATAAATAAATAACTTTACACCTGCACTTTCATGTGGTCAAGCACTCCCTGATAGCAATCTAATCACCCAGAAAACATTTTAATGCCAGTTGTAAAAAGGGTGAAAGTCTGTCAGATTACGTTAATTATTAGTATTTTTCATTTATTTTATTTCATTAATTTGTATGATGACGGATGTGTGTAATTTACTTTGGTGTTTACATACTATATTTCATTTATTTATCTTATTTTTTGTGTGATGAAGGATTTGTGGGGAGGGGCGCCAATAGTCGGTCCGCCCAGGGCGCAAAACTAGCCAGGACCGCCTCTGTCTATAGAGCACTAATTAATTTGTTGTATCTTGTTTGTTTACTCTCAAGAGAACTCTGACCGCCATTATACTTCTACAGAGACATACCGACCCCAGTGTTCATGAACCATGTCTGGTTACTGTGCACAAAAGTACTGGGTAGATGAATAAACCTTTACCTGTACCTTTTCTATAGAGAAGGTACAGTGTGTTAAACTTTAAAGGTGTTGGTCAGCACTTTTTAAAATGTTTGACAGCGCTAAGCTAGCTGCTTCCTGTTTCCAAGTCTTTCTGCAATGATAAACCAACTATGTGTTCTCTGTACACACACTTAAGATTCACTTCGATTTCATGTCACTTTCCTGAAGAAAGACTTTAACTGCTCCTTTAACAATCGAATCTAACTAAGGGAAGTTTCAAACTAAACATGGTGAATTAGCATTTAGCTGTTATGCTGCACACAACTAGAACAAGCTGCCAGCAGAAGTCAAATCAGACCAAACTGTGAACAATATTAAATCCATGTTAAAAACATTTCTCCTTTCATGTGCTTATGATTGAGCTCTTTTAAAGCACTTTCAATTTTAGTAAATATTTAAAGCTTTTGATTTTCTTTCTCTTTCTATTTTTCTGAACTTTGTTTTAGTTTTACTATAATTGTTTTTTTTTTTAAATTGTATGTTTTAATGTTTAAGGTTTTATTTATTTATTGATTTTAATTGTATGTTTTTATGCTTCAAATTCTTACAGTTAAATGTTTGTTTTTATGTGAAGCACACTGAGTTGCCCCTGTGTATGAAATGTGATATGTAAATAACGCTGTCCTGCCTTGCCTAGCTGCCTAATAACATTAAGTAGCATGTCAAAAGGCAAACAGGCCAAATCATGAAATACCACACACAGCTGTCAACCCACAGCTGGTCCAGACTGTAACAGACTCCGTCAAACCATCCAAATCAGATACAGTAATAACTATTAAGGCCCAAACACACTGAAAGCGATAACTGTCATGCCTCATTTGATTGCTCCAATGGTGCACTGCTGGTATCAGATTTTAAATGCCAAAACAACAGAAACCACACAGGTTTGACCTTTTTTTGTACTTACTGCTGCATGATTCGGACCCAATGAATGAACGAAATTGTGAATTGCAGAAACTAAGCAGAATGAAACTAAGGGCGTCTGTTTCCAGTAAATCATGTGTTGAGTGTTTGATGGATATTCATTGTGCTGTAAAACATAACCGCTGTGAAATTATCAGAATATAATGTTTTATTTCTCTCATTCATTGGCTTGGTTCTCGCTCTCCTTGCTCGACCAGCACCACGCTGTCTCTCTCTCTCTATCTTGCTCACTCGCTTTATCGCTCTCTTTTTTAGCTGCAGAAAAAACAGCTTTGGTCTCCATTTGACACTTCAAAATCAAGGTCAGAATAGGGGGCATCGAGGCAGTTTGACGCGCCTCATAAAGCTTTTGGTGTGCGTTCAGCCATTTAAAACTTCACGTCAGACATTTTCAGTGTGTTTGAGCCTCAAGAGCTCAATAAATCAGCCATGATGATTAATCAGCAGCTATTAGGTCATTGCACATATATCTGTATCGGGTTGTATGTCCGCTGATAAATGACTGGAAATTAAAGTGCAGACACGCCAAAAATATGTTGTGTTGCCATTCTATAGTTCGTTTAAAATGTATTAATATATATTTTCAGCTATAAAATATCCTGTCTAGTACATTTTTATTGGCGATTGAAAAAACTACTTATAGCAAAATCTTATTGTGTCAAGAAAATTCATTTTAGAAGATGAACAGTATAAATATCAATATCAGTAACAGCCTCAAAAATCCTGCATCAATCAATCAATCACAGTGTGTATCATCACAAGAACAAAAGATGACCTTCTACGAGCAGATAAAATCCACTGGGGTTCTTCCTCAGGATCTTGATGGCCACCTCCACCATCTCAGTCAGTGAAGGGTCAGTTTCAGAGTTCCTCTCCAAGTCATACGTCAAATCCCCAGGTTCAAAGAGACCTGGTGTTAACACAAAGCAAGGATAAAAGGAGAAAATGGATATTACACAAAGAAAATATGCCTACAGCAGATACATATACACACACACACACAGCTCTTCATTTACACTTCAATGAGAGTTTCATAATGACACAGAGACTCGAAACTCACCCAATAGGTAATCCACGTTGTTAGGGTTCAGTGATAAGAGCTGCTTCTTGTTCCATACATAAAAGCCTTTCTGCACGGTTGTGGAAAAAAAAAAGACACAAATGTAAAGCACACTGCGACTTATAACACTGCGAGTCACTTTGAACTCCTAAATATGTAAATGAAATTGGGAAGATAAAAAGAAGGAGCAGAGGAATGAGAAGAGCAAAGAGAGAGAGAGAGAGAGAGAGAGAGAGAGAGAGAGAGAGAGAGATAGAGAGAGAGAGAGAGAGAGAGAGTGAGAGACGAGGGGGAGACATTTACTTTATCCTTCATCCTGTCAGTCCACTCCTGCACCAGGTCTCTTCCGTCTTTTCTCGTGCCGCTGTGCTTCGCCACGCCAGGGTACTCTATGTCTGACTTGTTTTTGGGGAACATATACTTCCTTCCTCCACCCATAATTACCTGAAAAGCCACAACAGAACAGAAACATACAATTTTAGTCATATATCATGTTTTGATCACATGTCCTGGTGTTTTGTAGAGCAACAATTTAAACAGAACATAGCACATTATCATCACTTTGAGTATTGGTTACA
This sequence comes from Scomber japonicus, assembly GCF_027409825.1. Taxonomy (NCBI): domain Eukaryota; kingdom Metazoa; phylum Chordata; class Actinopteri; order Scombriformes; family Scombridae; genus Scomber; species Scomber japonicus. Next base: position 28,699,652 of record NC_070580.1, on the reverse strand, counting down.
CTGTAATCACTATAGTTCAGTGTTTCGACAAATCACCTGTTGCCTATTTGTGCTTCTTTTAGGTCACCTGAAACTCTGAGCACTTTCTAGTGACACCTCATTTTCATAATCAGATCAGTTCTGATTTGCTTTTTGTCAGGGCCTGTTAGTGTCTGTTGGGGTTTTAGTTGATTTTCTGTTCTTCTTGTGCCACTTCCTGTTTTATTTTGAAGTCCTCGTCTTACCCCTGTCTGCCTGTCAAGTTTCCCGCCTGTGTGATTGCTTTCCTAGCCCTAATGTGTTTCAACTGTGTCTAATTGTCTTCCCCTCCTTGTGTATTTAAGCAGTGTTTCCCTTCCCTTCTGTGCCAGATTGTCTTGTCCTTTGAGTTCCAGCGTCTTATTTCTTTGAGTGTCTTCCTGTGAGTGACCAGTTTTGATTCCCCGACCTTTGAGTTTAGCCTGCCGATTATTTGTACCTTTGCCTGTTATACTGCCTACCTGGTTTTGACCCCCGCCTGCAATAAACGACTCTGAGTAAGCCTAAGCCCATCAGTTCCTTCATTGTGTCCTGATCCGTACCTGATACTTTTGGGAACAGGTCAGTATAATTAGAGACCTATAACTAAGTTTGGTTGTGTTACAGTCTGGCTCTGTGTGTCCCTGGCTGCCGTTCTCCATCAGTCTTTCCAGAGGCCCCTAGGACTTGTTCTTCATGTTTGTTTGGACTGGACTGTGTGGGAGACGGCTTATTTGAGTTGGACCTTTCAAAGAGGCTATCCAGCATAAAGATTTGTTTAAGTTGTGTTTGTATTAGTCATTGTGTCTTTATAAGCTGTGTGAGCACAGACCATAATGATAACAATGAGTCTCAGTTATTAAAGTCGCATGTGAAGCAATAATAAATATGTGTTCTTTTGAATTTTTCACAACGCAGAACCACCCACCCACTCAAATCCAAATGTTTAAAAAAATTGCCAAGTATGCAAAATTCAAAATATAAAAACAAGCACTTATGAGCTCTGAAACTATGGGGGCGTGTGAGGGTGCTGAAGGTGCTGAAACCATGTGTTATGTGTTTAAAAAGCAATCTGAGGACATATTTTTATTTCGATAAGACTTAATGCAAATATTTGAGTCAATACTATATTATGTATTTTCGTGAATGTGATGTGTGTCTTATACATGTCTTTTATGGAATATGAATGCCCTCCATAATAAAATAAAAAGCTTTCTGTTTTTCATTTAGACTCTAAGAGGGTTTTTAATTTTCTGTTTATTACAGATAAGAGATGTTGTAGTGTTGCCAGGTCATTATGAAGAGGATTGTGTTTCTGGGTTGTTCTGTTGGTTTTCTGTTGTTCTGTATGTTTTCCACCTTTGTTCCTGTGCTCCTCCACAGTCTGCTTTTCCCTCAGTCCTCCTACACACCTGTGCTGCATCAGTCTTGCCCTGCCCTGCTCCCTGTGTTTCCCTCAGCCTCCATCAGCTCCCTGTCTGTCCTCCTGTTTCATCACCCCGCTCCAATTACCTGACCACCTCCGCCCATTTCCCTACCTGCGCCTCATCTCCTCGTTAGTTCAGTTAGCATTTTAGTCCACTGTTTCTGTTCAGTCTTGTTAGATCTTTTGTTCTGTTGTTTAGTTTTGCCTGCCTGCTCTTCTGTACCCTGTTCCTTAAGTCTTGAATAAAGATGTATTGGTCAAGTTCCTGTTGCGTGCAGTCACCTGTGCTTGGGTCCACATGCTCTGTTCTTTTTTGCAGTTATGAATGAATGAACGTGCCAGTGGTTAACTCTATGTGAAAAAACCTGAATAACTGTCACAAATAACCAATAAACAGCTGGTAAGGCAGAACCACACAAATTTACCCCTGCCCCACCCACTCCACACATCACATGTACTGTTTCTCAGAATATGAACTATTGAACTCAGGTGCAAACACAATTGCTTTAAATACCCGTTCATCCCTCTTTCAATCAAGCTCCTTAACGAGCGGTTGACGGAGGATGAACAACAACGAAGGAGGTAACTGTATATGATGTGAGGTTTGTGCATATGTACGTACAGGGGTGTGTATGTATGTATATGAGTATGTATGTATTTCTGGTATGTTGGTTTTGTTTTTATAATTTCTGCACTTTGTTTTTATTGTTAGTGGGCTTCTCAAATTGCATGTTTTTCTGTTTTATGTAAAGCACATTGAGTTGCCATTGTGTATGAAATGCGCTATATAAATAAAACTGCCTTGCCTTGTTGTAACTACCTATTTATTATATCTTTTTGTTTTTATACTATTATATGTATGCCCGGTCCGAGACAAATTTCTCTCAGGAGACAAATAAAGAAAACCTAACCTAACCTTTAAAGTACGATATTTGCACAACTCTGGATGTCTAACTCAACAGCAAGAGGAGGAAAGAAAGGACGTTAGCTGCTGTGAAGAGAACGTGACCGAAAATGAACAGAAAATAAAAAGTTGAGGAGAGACTGAGTTTCAAGTTAGTGAGAGACTAATGTGTCTGTCTGTCATTTTCAAAGATATACTTCATTTGCTTTGACGTAAATCAGAGAATGAGTTCCTACTTTGTTGAATTTTGCTTTTGGGTCAGTTTGGTTTCACACAAGCAAAATTTCAAGCGAGTAAAACATGTATCAACAAAAGCTGCATGGGAACTGTCACATGTTCACTAATCAGAAGAAAGTAGAGTTTGTTTTTCTTCTAGGATAGCTCTCCAATGGACCGACAGAATTGGCATCTGTGTATAGCTGCAGTCATCATTTGGGCTATATACCAAGCCACAATATTTGAACAAAATGGCACATTTGTGAGGCAACGTCTCACAAACAATGTGTTGCTTCACGTCATGCAAAGACGTCACACAAGGAACGCATCAATCATGGAATTGTGCAGTGTTAGGTTGGATCACATTCATACCACATACAAACTGTACCAGAGTTTGTTTAACTGGACTGAGACCACCTCTTCAGCACAGTCTTGGTCTGGTTGTTCCCTGATTGTGATTGCTGCCCAAACGAACCACACCAAACAGGTAAAACACACTACAGTTTGATTCACTGGAACTAAACAGGGCAGGTGTGAAAACGCCCTGATCCAGAGGGAGAGGGGCATAACATTAACTTCATGAAAGAGGATAGCCACTGGAAAGACTGTTGTACTGTGCAGAGAGATGCAGCGCTGATCTCTATTATTATAGGTTATGCTCAAGATTTTTCTAGCTAATAAGTTTTACAAGCAATAATTTTAAGGCCCAGGTAAATTGAAAATGAGCTAATTGTATTTTTAATCTGATAGGGCCTCTGCTTTGTGTTGGGTGGTTCTTAAACAACCAACACTTAAACACCAAATTATATTTAGTTTACAATCATAATAGAAAGAAATATTTGACTTAAACAATGAAACGATTATCAAAATAGCAGCAGATGGACCGACTTATCAATCGATTCACCATTTCGGCATTTCGATCACAATAAACTCTTTGGACTCACATCAATGTTGGGAATGTTTTCAAAGAGTTGTCTGGCGATATCCTTGCAGCCGGCCTGCAGAGCTTCAGCTGGCATCTCGTTGTCAGAGTACCAGTCTCTGTCCACGCTGTGGGCGTAAGCAGCACTGGGTGTGGCATGGTTGACGCGAGTTGTCGTCACTATTCCTACTGACTTGCCTGCAGAGGACACACACACACACACACACACACACACACACACACACACACACACACACACATTTAGTCTTAGTGTTTCACCAGAAAGCATATTGTTGCTGAGCTGGATACAAAGAGGGAATATTGTATTAAAAAGACTGAGAACTTTGCAAGATATTCAGACTGCTACATCATTTTAGTTTTGGCTCAACGTGGAGCGCATCTGTGCATGAAACAAGGACAGCCAGAATAGACAAAAGAAATGATTACAGCAGCCAATAAATCTTTTATTGCACATGTGAGCTTGATGTGAATATTGCATTAAAGCATTAAAGTCTGAACCTGTCCTTTTTAAACCGTAAGAAAAACATCTCTACTGGCGAGTTACGACTGCTCTCTGCTGCTTATGATTATGAGTTAAAGTCCCCACAAGCAAATGTTGACACTGCTCAGCCACAGCCTGAATGACAATTATACTCTAATCATTTCCACCAATGAATTCCACAATGTTATAAGTCTTGAGGCGTAAAAAGTATTTTCTGTTTGCTTTGAGGGGGAGGTCAGCTGATGCCTGCCATGTTCACTGAGGACTAAATGAATCTCCTTTTAATCTGTGATCCCTGACCCTCACCCATCTCTAACTTATCTTCACCTTCGACCTCTGACAATCCATTCATTCCTTTCACATCTGTCTCCTTTTCTTCTGTGTTGTGAGTTACACAACATAATCTTAAGCAGATAACACAACAGCATGAAGAATGAAAAGTAGAAGCACATTTAAAGAAAATCAGATCATTGGGACTCTGGGAAACTGTGAATGAGATGCAGCTATATGTGCATGTTGCCTTTTGGCTCCAAGGACACAACATTGAACTAATAATTTGTAACTAAACACCCACTTGTGACTGTGTTCATATGTACTAACAACACTACAAACCACTTGAATCCATGACAGACACATCAGGGTTCAGAAATGTGAGGAAGAAGTACCAAAAAAGAAACTTCATAGTAAGATCACAAGACATTTTCTAACACGAGTATTTAAACGTTAACCTCTTGTTGTTTAAGGAGAATACATAAAAAGTAACACTGTGGGTCAATTAAATGTCACTTACAAACTGCTCTGAGCATAACTTTGGTTCAAAGGATAACAGCTAAAAAGCGAAATGAGCAGATTGAAAAAAACACAAATTAAAAGCATCGCTTTCAAAAAATGCTTCAAAGTCATTGCTTTGAGCGATCAAGGCACACAAGTGAGTTTTCCCACTTTGCATTAGCTACCTCCACAATTAGGCTTCCTTTGATTTGAAACGCACGCTACAATTTGCAAACTGTAAAAAATTGCATCCTCCCCCATAGACAAACACACATCCTAGAAAATGCCTTGTGTTATGTTATTTCATCTCACTCTACCTGCTTCCTTCGCCCATCTGAGGATGGAGGTGACCTCATTGCCCCCTGTAGTGTTGCACTGGGATCGGACAGCGGCTGCACTCACTCCCACCGTACCCTCGTTGGCCTTAACCCCACAGAGGTAAGCTGTGGCTGTCCCAGCACTGTCTGGCACCTGTGCGTTGGTGTTGTACGTCTGCAGAGATAAAGGCCGTCGATATGAAATTGGAATTCAAATGGGATTGTTTTTGACCATGATGATCATTGTGATATGCTGACAATGGGATGTTATTAGTTACACGACAATGAGCTCAAGATGTATGTCAAAATGTGTGAATGATTTAAAGGATGAGGCTGCCAGTACTTGTTGTCAGCAAATACCAACTTTGCATTTGTCTGTCTCTCAACCTAGCTAGATAACAGGATTGTTATTTCTGTAACGAAACTGCTTAAGGACATAGAGGTTTTGGCGGTTACCAAATAGCTACAGGGGCGTTATCACCACCCTTTGAAATGGAGTAAAGCCAAGAGATCAAGACGAATGCAATCAGATTTATGATCTGGCCAACAGACAGCATATTTATGTGGCTAAGCGTAAATCAAACTGTTTTGGATCTAATTTAGATTTGGGAGCGCCCTGGTTTCATTCTAGCCAAGGACCGTTGTTACATGTCATACCAATCTCTCTCTCTCTCTCTCTCTCTCTCTCTCTCTCTCCCCTTGTTTCCTGTCTGCCTCCTCACTGCCCACTGTCCAATAAAGGCAAAAAAAAAAAAATTGTATTTGGATTTTTTCCAGATACAAGACACATGGGTCTGTCCACTCTTGTATCTCTCTTTCAGTTCAATACCCTTTGGCTCCTACCGTAGACTACTGTTAAAAAACTCATAAATACTTTTTCATCATTTCTGTAAAATAAAATGCAGCCAGTATGACATTATGATCGACCTTGTTTACGGTCACAGACCTTTTCAGGAAGCCTTTTACGGCCACAGTAAAATCAATACATTGCGCTATATTGCATGATATAATAACCAGAGGCAGACCTTGGCCAAAGACACAAAAGGGAACTTGTCCATCTCCAGCTGGGTCTCTTCTCCGCTGTGTCCATTCAGCTGACCTTTCAGGATTCGAGCGGCCGTCACAGTGGGAACGCCCATACCTTAACACCAAAAACAGGTCAACTGTTAGTATTGTATTAGTTTTCCCTCAGGGTGAGGGGAAACACAGGGGGGGGCATTTACAAAATGAACAAAAAACACATTTCATCAGTTGTTGTTTCACTGAACTGATTTATTGAACACATAAGAGGATTCTGACATAGGAGACGACTGCTGTGAGTCCAAACTAACAACTCGGCGCCAATAAGACTGACTGGAAACTTGGGTGGGCTTCTAAAGAAATCTTAAACAGAAACTGGAAGACAAATTATACAAAAGCAAGGATAAACAAAACACATACATTCTAGGTCATGTCGTTAATCTTTAATTTGCCAGAACTTGGTGACCTTAATTTGCTTAAATCCTGTTTGATTTTATAAACTACCAGATGTAGATTAATTTAATTTTCTTTGACTCTTTGTTGTTTGGTTTCGTAAACTGAATGCAAGTAATCACTGGAAAGTGCATAAACAGCTTTATATACTGACTATTGCGATCTTATGGTGAACCACATCCCTCTTGTATGGTACACAGGAAGGAAAACAAATATGAAGACTATCTCTAAACATGTTTTGCCGAGATCTAGGTTGATCACTTACGGTAATGTGGAAGTGTTTCTTACGTTACTCAAGGTCGGCACGTAAAAACTGGGGGATTTGAGGCACAATTACGAAACTATTATGCAGTTGAGTCTCATTACTTCATGTGAATCCTGTGATTTTCCTAGTAAACAACTGTCAGGAGACTATTATTCCAGTAAGACAAGAATTCCCTGTAGTGTCCGCCCAGAGTTGGCTGTTATTCTCTAACTGCGCTGACAGGACCAGGGTTGGGAGGGTTACTTTAAAAAAGTATTCCGATACAGTTACTAGTTACTTGTTAACCTTTGTGTTGTCCTCCCGGGTCAAATTGACCCCGTCTGTTTTGACTGTTCCTTCCTTCCTTCCTTCCTTCCTTCCTTCTTCTGTCCTTCTTTCCTTCCCTTCCTTCCTTCTTCTGTCCTTCTTTCCTTCCCTCCCTCCTTCCTTCCTTCTTTCCTTTCCTTCCTTCCTTCTTCTGTCCTTCTTTCCTTCCTTCCCTCCTTCCTTCTTTCCTTTCCTTCCTTCTTTCCTCCCTTCCTTCTGTCCTTCTTTCCTTCCCTTCTTCCTTCCCCCCTTCCTTCCTTCCTGCCTTCCTTCCTTCCCTCCTTCCTGCCTTCCTTCCTTCCTTTCTTGCCTTCTTCCTCCCTTCCTTCCTTCTTTCTCCCTTCCTTCCTCCTTTCCTTCCTTCTTAACTTGATTACTTTCCGTTACTTTAGGATTACTACAATACCAAATATGCAAAAATAAAGACATAAGGCAATACATATGGTGCCTTTTCTATGCAACTACGCAAATTGCCACAAGCAGTTAGGGTGGAAATATAAATACTGCACAATTCACTGTGCAAGAAATCATGTGGTGAAACTCTGGCCCGCTGGCTGTGTGAAGTCATTCTCAAAGTTGATTTATTCAGTATTGAACGTGTTTGACGACCAGTGATCCACTGTCAGCTCTGAACACATTAAACACACACAGTCATATTGGAGGATAAGAGTGTGCTACAAACTGTTGTAAACTCAAGCTTTTAACTCATTTGTAAGAGTCTTTGGGACTGCCACAATGCGTAACAAACGTCCCAACCTTTATTTAAGTTCAGTGTGTGTGTGAAGTGTCTGTACGTGCGCCCGCTGTGTGGGCACGCGTCATGTGGTATCATCGCCTATTCAGTCCATCGTGGATCAGCGAGTTAATTTGCCCTCTCGTTTCTGCTCTGTTTAGTTTGGTACTTTTACAGTGCATGATAGTTTATCTTTCTTTATTGTAAAATGTGTTTTAAAATTGTAATCCTACTACTACTTCTTTTTTTTTTTTGTATCTTAATTACGTAACGCCATTACATGTATTCCGTTACTCCCCAAGCCTGGACAGCACTATGCATGCAGCTCTGCGCAAGAATGTCGTGTTGTGCCTATAGTCCAAACAGAGAGCGGAGGCCCGATGGAGGACAAAAGTTATTGTGTCACCAGTGAGCGACCCAGCACAAACACAAGCCCAGAGATCTGGTGGCAGCACAGTTGTTTGCTTTCCCACCATTCATTCACCTTACACGTCTGAAAAATCTTATTTAATGTTCTCCCCGAAATATATATCCGCACTCTGTCACGTCCATTCAGCTTAAATTAAACTGTCGCCTATGCTGGTTTGTCCGTTATTAATCTTATCTGACAAAAAGTGACAAGAAGTGTGGTCAAAGCTCCACACTGACAGTTTTTGGTCTTAAGTGAGAAGCTTATTGAAAATCAAATCCTCCAGCAGCAAGGTTACCTTCTACCTTTTGAGTGAACTTACACAGCTTTTTGATGGAATTTCATCATTTCTTGCCACACATTAGCATGTAGAGAACATGAAGTCGTGACTTACCATCTCCGAGGAAGAGGATGAGATTCTTTGCTTTGTTTTTATTAAGATTTTGGAGGGTCAGAGCGCTCTTCAAGGTCCGCTGGGCCCACACATTCCAAAATTTGGGATCCTTTTCTTGCTCTGTGTATTACAATAAACACATCTCATCAATTTTAAATAGAGGAGTCACCTGATTAATGCAGGTTGTCTGTCAAAGTGTTACGTGTTTTTAAGTGAGTTTGAATCAGAGGAATTCTTCACAATGAGAAATCATATCAATGTATTACTGTCAGATTATGCATTGACACTGTAAATAGACTTAAAGAGGAAAAGTATGAGCTCTATGTCACACTATGCGAGCTCTATGAACCACTGCAACAGAAACATACAATTTCACATCTGCACATTTGACCAGTTTTAGACAAATCCCCACCCATTCATCTATCTCCTGAAGAGCAGCTGGATGATTGATGATTTGGAGTATGTATTTCAATTCCTGTTATTTTCCGTGGTACCAAAAATACCCAGTGTTAAAAAAAAAAAAGGAAACTGATAGAAATAACTTCCTGAAAGGGCTCCATGAGTAACAGCACAATCACTTACCAGGGAATTGTGGCTTCCCCAAACTCTCCAAGAACAGACAGGAGCAAAAGATGAATAAGGCCGTCACCCTCATGTTGTTGTCTCTGCGCGGCTGATGTGTTACCCTAGACAGCCATAACATGCTACTTTGAGAAGCTGAGGAAGCCTGTCTGCCGTCACAGCTGCGAGAGAAAAGAAGACACACTAGTAATTAAGTCTGTGTCACCTCGTCACACACTGACTCTGACAAACTGGTTTAATGAATATTTACTGTGACAGTTTGACGAGGCACAGTTGATGCATTCAAATGACACATTTCTTGCTCAAAAACAAACATCCACACGCTTTAAGAGACTGGTATAACCGCAGGTGTGTATCATTGAATAAGCAACACCACTGAAGTATGGGATCTCCTTGTGGGTTTTAGTGGTGATATTACTCACTCCCCTCTCTACCACATCATAAGCCTCTCAAATATAGAAACAGGCGAAATGAGGCTTTTTAGGAATGGAGGCCAGAATACAACCAAAAGACTGTTTTTAATGTCTTCAAATCTGTGTGTGGAGGCAAGATATGTGTTTGCATTACTGAAACTGGTCTCACTTTTTTTTAAAGCGGATCTCTCAGCTTACCATCGGGCTTTGCACCAGAAACAAAAGCAAAGCTCGGTAAAGTTAAGCTGGGGGTCTCGCTGTGAATGTAAGTAGTCACAACAGGGGCTCCTTATGGGTCCTGGCCAGTCAAGCTTTCATCTATAATTATCCACACCCTCCTCCTTTCTTCCCCATGCTTATAGTCAAGGTCATTTTAACGGGATTGAGCTCCATAGCACCGAGAGGTTCAAGGGCCATAACAAAGCCGATTAACACTAAATGATTGACTGGACACGTCCAGCCATGAGAAAAAGACCATAAGATACTGATACTTTTATTCCAAAAAATCTGACAAGAAGCTTCTGGTTCTTTTTTGCTGAACATGGTCAGAGATGTGTGCAACTATTTCAGCTGTACTCTCCAATTTTGTAAGCTAAGAATAGCATGATGTAGATGAATCACAGCCTGTTTTGTGGGATGTGTGTTTACCACCAAGTCCCAGGCTGTTGTCATTTACCAAACACGCATCATACCTTTCCAGCTTTCTTACTGAGTATAATGAAACTCCTTGCATAGTTGACCTCGCCAACATCTCCAACAGCTTGCTCAGGCTGGAACCAGCCAGGCACCAGCCAGGCACCATCTGGTTGAATAAGAAACAGGCACGTCTGAACCAACCAGGACATTAAAAAACAACAACAACCCTGCACCAACCAAACAGACATCGATGGATTTCAAAATAAGGTATTGTATTTCTCCAAAACACCCAGAGGCCACACGCTTTTACCATTCCTCAGATGCTGCAGGCCATTGATGGTCGGCGGCATCAGATGTGGCCAGGTCCACCGAGAGGCATTGAACCGGCCAGTCTGCAGGTGAAGAAGCAGAGAAGTGCCACCACTGCCATCAGTAGGAGGGCAGATAGGGCAGTGGTCACGAACACATGCAATCCCGGGTCGGTCATGGTGCCACCAAGCACTCGACTGCTCCAGTAGGTCCAAAACAACAAACTGGTTTCAAATGGAGACGCAAAAGCTTCACTCCCCCTCCTCAGCTCTATCCTGGAGCCTGAAGCAAGTGTTGCTGCATGCAGGTAGACGCGAACAAAGTAGGGATTAAGATCTTAACTGTGCTCAGAGGTGTAGGGCTGATAGGCAGAGGCTGACCTCAGGTGATCAGGATTTCTTTGTGTTGGGTTTTAGTTGTCTGTTATTAGAGTCAACATCTGGTTTTCAAAGCCTTTTTTTCAGTGAAGTTATGTTTTGCTGACCTCTTTTCAAGGGTCACTTAACTTAGTGAATCCAGATACCTCCATTTATTTTTATTTGCTGAGTGTTTTTTGTTTTTTTTGGAGGGGGGGGGGGGGGGCAATTTTGAAAGTGCTTTAACCACTTGGCCCATGACAATACTGTTTGTGTGGATATTTATAATCTAAAAACAAAAATGAAACTGAATTTATCATTACTACTGCTAACCACTAACTGCATGGGGGTTGTGGTCATATAAAGTCAAGTTTGTCATATCCAAAAGCCCCTAATTACATCTGCAAAAGTCCACACACACACACACACACACACACACACACACTTCTAAAATATTGTCCTTAAAACCCCTATATAAACTAGAAATAGAAACGTTTACTACAACCCAAAATATAAGGGGTGAAAGGGAATAAGTGGGTAAAGGAAAACTCATAAACCAAAAAAATGTTCAATCTCCCACCACCGTGACAACAACTCACAATCAGGAATTGAAACATCACATCCTGAATAAATTAAATCAAACTAGGCTACACTACTGAATCCCATCAAGAAGCAGCATTTTAATCCCTCTTGGAAAACAGGATTGACAGAAGAGCCGCTCTCCGTGCAACAGTTGATCAAATAACCCTCTCTTTAAAATCTGGAAGGATAATTCAGAGCTGATGCTGAGAGGAAAGATGCACACACACACACACAAAAAAAAGAAAAGAAAAAAAGAAAAACGACTCCGACAGTGCGTTTTTCTCCAATGCAACCTGTTATCTATGCATAAAACAAGACAAAGCAAAGTTATAATGTAGTTTTACTTACTAGAAGTATTGTTCCGGAGTAGAAATCTATACGTCCAAATGTGCTTGCAGTTCATTCAGTCCTTCACCTTGAAATGTGTGTGTCCTTGTCGCTGCTTTCTCGGTGCTTTTTATGAGGCCACAGTTGTTGGACTGTGGCTGCGGGGGCCTGAGAATAGCGGTCTGTATCCCACGAGGGAAAAAAAAAAAAAAAAAAAAAAAAGAGCCCTTAGAAATAACGATGCTGTGCAGCTGAAGGTGGAGAACATGGACCGAGAGCTCCGCCTGTCGGTCGGCTGATGCATTGCAAGGACAGAGAAACCCAGTGATACTGTGCTGAGTGCTGAGCAAGTATTCTGTTACTAAGTCTATTACTTAGGTATAGATACAATACCACCTTGAAAAAAAGGTTACTCATGCTTTCAAGTTAGAATACAAAAATAAAATAAGAGTGAAAGTGATGAAATAAAATAAAATACTATATACAATAAACAATCTCTGTAAGTAAATCTACAATATATAAATGTGCAATGCAGAAGCTCCTGAGGTTATATACATGTGTGCAATGTTCCTGGGATTAACATAGTAAGGACAGCATCTATCTATCTATCTATCTATCTATCTATCTATCTATCTATACCTTTGCCTTGCGTTGCCATGCCATGGTTCCCAATATTACTAGTATTTTTTATTTAAATCACTGATTTCAGTCTAATGTTTCTGTTAATTTCAATGTAATGTAAATACAAATGTAATATACAGGTTTCAGTTGAGTATTTTTTGCGTTTCACAGTGTTGTATTTTGTTCAGTCCTGTTCTTTTACGGTGTTCAGATCATCTGCTTATTCAGTGGTGACAGCCATTACCTACACTATAGTGGTGAGTCACTTGGCTCTGTCAAGCTGAGGTAGGAAGGATAAAACTGTTGTACAGTCAATTACATTGTGTATTTGGTGCACTCATAGCGATGTGAGTGTAGTCCTTACCTATTTAATACAACAGCATAAGGGAAATCTAACTTCAACTCTTTAACAGTTGCATATAGCTTAGTTTTTTTAAATTTAATGTTTATTATAATGAGAACAAGTATGTAGTATTATAGTCTAAACTAGTGTGCAATGTCAGCTGAGAGATTCGCCTTTAAAATACAAGACAATACGTACATAAAAAGAAAAGTTTAGCAAAGAAATCACAAAATTACCATAGTAAATTATTAAATGACAAACACCAGATCAGCCATAATGCAATATATTTTTTACAAATTCAAAGTCTGATCTGATGTTGAAGTCAAGTTAATCTGGAAAATAACTAAAACTGGGTTAAAGACATTAGATAAAAGTAGTGAAATACAATATTTCTCCCTAAAACATAGTGTAGTGGGGGGCCTCCAAATCAAAATCAAATATAACTTTAATTTTATAGCACCTTTCATACAGGTTAGTGTAATTCAAAGTGTTTTACAGTTGATTGACAAGCAGGTAACAAGACGGAACATGTGATAACATAAAGAAAAGGTATAAAAACGATGAGAAAACAGCAAGAAAATGGATTACCTAGCCACTTAATAATCACTCAAAGTACTGTGTAAGCAAATATGACTATAAGTGTTCATTATGAGTCATTCTGCACATTATGAGTCAGAGGTCACTGTAAGGGCCAGATGGAGACACTAAGTGGTGCTTACATGTAATAAGTATTTACTACAGAAAATAATACCTCTACACAAGAAATCTGATTAAACCATGATGACTGTAACTGCCAACATCAAAGGGATTAGGATGTAGGAAGTAGGGCTGAATCACTTTTACGCTTGCTGGAAGTTGTCCAACAGGAAAGGGCAAACAATTTGTGACAGATCTAATCAGATGAATGTAATCTGTGGATCACTCAGTGTGACGTTGAGTTTAGGCTCTGCGTCATATGCCATTTCTTTTATTGGTTACTTCATGGATTATCTTGTAAATTACGGTGCCAAAAAACAGACGAGATGTCCCTCTAGGGGATGAAATGGTCAATCTAGGCGATCTGCCAATTTTTGGTACGATGATAACTAATGGTGAAAATTCCAAGAGATAAGGAAATAAGGAAGCACCCAAAGATGATGACATAGGAAAAGGTATAAAAGCAAATGTGTTTTGGACTTGAACTGTGGTGTCTGTTCCATGGATCTGCCTCTGTTTACCCGTCTATGGTTAATTGCATTGAACCCAGTCTCTGTCTCTGACTCATCAAAGTTCTCTCTTATATTTGATAATATTGTGGAAGACCTGAAGCTTCAACTAGCCTTACTGAGGGATCCAAAACTACCACGACAAATTTGGTGAGCCAAATCTCTCTGTGTGGCGGTATTATCTTCTGGAGTACATACTTAGCACATATGATTCACCGCTTAGTGCCTCCTTCTAACCCTTAGTGACCTCTGACTTGTGCAGAATTACTCATATAATGATCACTCCTTCTCCTCATATTTGCTTACAGAGTACTTTGAGTTACTATTTTGGTAATCAGTTTTCTTGCTGGAGGTGCCCTAAAATTCTCCCACACCAAAAACACAAGTAAAGTAATAAGTACTAAAGCTTGCACTTAAACAGACTACAGTACTTGAGGAAAATGTACTTACTTCCAACCAACTGTCCAAGTACCAGTACCAATAGTCTGTTTCTGGTAAAATAGCAATGTTATCTGGCTACATTTTCTTTATTAAATTCGGCAATAAATTCATATTATGTGTAGACAAGACAGTTTTATTGATATAGCGCATTTCATACACAATGGCAACTCAATGTGCTTTACATAAAACAGAAAAAACATGTAATTTTGACAAACTATTGGCTGTCTCTTTACTTTGAATCCTTTGGATGTCACTGCAGACCAACAGCTGCTTTTGCTCTTCACAGATGTAGATTAAACTGAGATGATCTACCTCAAGTTAAACCATCATTATGTGGGCTGAGAATCTGTAACTTTGTTTAATTAATTGTTAATTATGTTTTCCTCCTCATATTCCCACCCTATAAAACCTAATTGGCATAATTAATCTATCAATTACCAAGCCCTTAAAATAGTTTGGGACACTAATAGCTTGTCTGTTGTGGAGTATTCGTAACCCACATCTAATTATGACAGTTCTTTTAACATCCAACAAGATTGATTTTCTTTTTCTGCGTGTGTGTGTGTGTGTGTACTGTCCACTTCTATAATGTTGATGTTTGTTCAGAGTGGTCTGTCTGCCTGGAAAATCAATATTTATAGAACCAAAGCAGAGAGTCCAAGTATGAGCTTTGAGCAGAGTGGAGGTTTGGACAAAAAGTACCAATGCAATGTAAACATACTACATTACAAGTGAAAAATACTTCTCATGTAAACATATTAACGAAATGTATTTAATATAGGTAGTGATTTGGTTACTCTGACTGATATATCATTACATTATTAATACTGAGGAATCAGTTGGCAAGCAGTATAGCTGCTGCAGGTGGAGGACCTACCAAAGGGTCACTATATAAATCTGAGGGGTCATGAAATGATTACTGGGAAAGGAAAGAAGAAGTTCTGATATCTGTTTTCAGTCTTTGGACATTTTCTCTTAACTTTGATTCTTTGAACATTTATTGAAATTAAACCATGTGAGAAGTTTTTTCCAAAAAGTTGGAAAACACTGGTTTGGAAAACACTGGTTTTATCTTTAACAATGTATTGTATTTTAAAAGCTTGTTATATTATTTATTGTGTCAAATCGTCATCTGAAAAGTAACTAAACCTGTCAAACAGTAGTGGAGTAGAAATGACAATATTTACCTCTGAAATGTAATAGAGAGGAAGTATAAAATAGTACCAAATGGAAATACTCAAGTAAAGGTCAAGTAAAATTCGTACTTAAATACAGCAACTTATTTGAGCTAGCTTCAACCATATTGACAAGTTAGCATAATCTGCTGTTAATGGTTAAAATTTGAATTTGCAGTCAATAACTTTTTGCAGCTACCAGTTGCAATGGAAATTTACATTCTAAGGGAGATACCAGTAACTTTCCCCCAGTAACACCAGTACACCACAGTGCCAAAGGTACTTTGATGACCAACTGTGTTAGACATCTGTGAAGCAGTCAAATGAATGTAGTGGAGTAGAAAGTACAATATTTATCTCTGAAATGTAACAGAGAGGAAGTATAAAGTATCAAAGTACCTCAAAATTGTACTTAAATACAGTAACTTACTTGACTAATATAATGTACCCAAGTTATTTTCCAAAATATTGACAAATATTGACAGCATTAACTGCTGTTAACGGTTAACAGTTAAATGCAACGATTCAAATTTGATTTTGAAAAAGTCAGCAACCGCTAGCAGCTTCCAGTTAAGGCAATGTTTATATACAAACTATGGGAAATACCATAAATACCAGTAACTTTCCTCCAGTAACACCAGTACACCACAGTGCTAAAGGCTTTACTTTGATACTGTGTTCGACATCTGTAAAGCAGTCAAATTGTCATCTGAAAAGTAACTAAACCTATCAAACAGTAGTGGAGCAGAAATGACAATATTTCTCTCTGAAATGTAACAGAAAGGAAGTATAAAGTAGTATCAAATGGAAATACTCCAGTATAAAGCACAATTATCTCAAAATTGTACTTCAATACAGTAACTTATTTGACTAAATTGTACTTTATTTTCCACCATATTGACAAGTTGCATTAACTGCTGTTAAAGGTTAAAATTTAAATTTGAAAAGGTCAGTAACTGTTAGCAGCTGCCAGTTAAGGCAATGTTTATATTCAAATTATGAGAAATACCAGTAACTTTACTTCAGTAACACCAGTACAGTACACCACACTGTGTTTGACATCTGTAAAGCAGTCAAATGAATGTAGTGGAGTAGAAAGTACAATATTTCTCTCTTAAATGTAACAGAGAGGAAGTATAAAGTAGTATCAAATGGAAGTACTCCAGTATAAAGCACAAGTACGTACTTAAATACAGTAACGTATTTGACTAAATTGTGCTTAGTTATTTTTCCACCATATTGACAAGATGCATCAACTGCCGTTACCGGTTAAAATTTAAATTTGAAAAAGTCAGTAGGCTAACCGTTAGCAGCTGCCAGTTAAGGCAATTAATGTTTATTTACAAATTATGAGAAATACTCATGAGTCACGTTACTTCAGTAACACCAGTACACCACAGTGCTAAAGGCTTTACTTTGATGACCAACTGTGTTTGACATACTGGGACATTAGCTAGCAGATGGGTTTATATTAACAGCCATTGAACACAGACCGGCGTCGTTTTTTTTATTGGTTTCTTGCAGTGAGCTCCTGTGGGTTTAAACTATCATTAAATAATGATGTGTGTCAATAAAATGTACTTTAAAAACTAAAATGCAGGGTATTCTCTCAAGTGTATGGTCGAAAAAAGGACAAATAGTATCATAAAAGTACCGTTTTTTACACTTGGCAACTGATCATTACACTGCCTTCAATGCCTTTATTCAGTATTGTTTTGTTTTCTCAGAGGCGTTTACCCCAGTGTTAGATGATTTCCGGTGTAGCGGTGCAGCGGTGGAGGTTTCACCGGGACGTGAACTATCTTGACAGTGAAGCGGAGCCTCTTTGGTGTTTTATCTGAGGCTCACGCACTGTCCCCGGTCAGAGAGCACAGTGGAGTCACAG
Source organism: Scomber japonicus (assembly GCF_027409825.1). Classification (NCBI taxonomy): domain Eukaryota; kingdom Metazoa; phylum Chordata; class Actinopteri; order Scombriformes; family Scombridae; genus Scomber; species Scomber japonicus. The sequence continues at coordinate 28,682,142 of NC_070580.1, read as the reverse complement.
CAGCTGCGGCAGACGGCGGAGGACCATCTGACTGCAGGGTGAGTATACTCACACGTCCTCTGATTGTAAACCATAATCTGATTTACGCAGAAGTAAATCATTAGTAGTTAAAATAAGCTTTAATCGTGTCATCTTTATGGCAATGACATATCACACGTGTGGTTCTCTGTCTCTACTGTTGCACGCTGCAATAGATTACTAACTTGCAGGCTTGTTTGCGGTTGTTTACATGAGAGTTAATGTTTTTTTCACGGCCAAATTTTCTTGTAAATCTTCTTAATTGTGCTGCTATATTTGTTATATAACTACAGTGTGTAACATCGGCTTTATATGGACACTTAAATGAAGTTCAGTGACCTTTGTTTTAATCAGTGTTAAATTTATTGTCCAAGTTTGAGTTAAGGTTTTGCAGCTTAAGTCTAATTTATCAAATATATTTGCTTTGTGCTTGCTGTCTTGTTCAGTGTTCAGTGTTCAGTAGGAGTTTTGACACCCATAAGGTTTCCCCATCTGAGCTTATGTTCACATTTGTGCTCAGACTACTTTCAGTGACTTATATAGCCAACATCATATTACCCCCCTCTTACCACTTCACAGACTAAGATTTCAATCATTTTCAGTGACCTGCAAAACAATTTTTAGCATGCTTGCAGAATAAACAGTACACCATCTGCAACCAGCCACATAAAAGCCAGAATTACTCTGTGGCCACAAAAGTGCCTCCGTGTTTGTTTTGCATGATTTAATGGTTGCAGTGGTTAAAAAAAGAGAGAGTGAGGAAGAGAAAGAGAGAAAAGAAAAAAAAAAGAATTAATATTTACTTTCACTGTCTAAATGTTTGCCTTGATTGGTGTGAGCTCGTATATCTTATGAAGTCTGGGAGGAGGGTTGGGGGGGATGTTGTAAAGAAGATATGACATAAAAGGGATCATCAATCAAAAAGTATCTCAAAGCAAACAGTAGGCCAGATTTCAACATGATCCAGCTTAGAGAACAGATAGCAAATGCTAAATGTCATCAACTGGTTTGTTGGGAGTGTTTTTCTGAAACACTGACAAGTCATCCCTGCCAAAAAAACACCATAACAAACTGTCATTTTTTGTTAATCTAGCAAAAAGGATGTAGAAAGAGTGGGTGAAGCTGCTATATTATGTGTTTGTTGTAACTCATGAAGCATTTAAAAGGGCCAAAAAGGCAGATATTATAAATCAAAACCAATAAATAAGTCATCTGAACTCTTGTTAGCAGGCATGAAACACAAGGGACACTGATGACTAAATCGTACGAACTACCGCCCGGGTGATGGATTAGTTTAATAATGTAACATGGCTCTCTCTCTCTCTCTCTCTTTCTCTCTCTCTCTCTCTCTCTCTCTCGGATGTGTTGCATCGTGCAGGGAGCTCGATCCACTCTGCAGTTATTCATTACCTAGGTGTGATCGTGAGTGTGCTGCAGGGTGCCATAACAACTGCAGGAACAGGTAATCTCCTGTTATCTGCCTGTGCCTTGGCCCAAAGCCTCATTGTAAACAAGCTTCCAATGTGCCACTCCTTTTAATCCTGACTTTACGCTAAAGAAAATCTCAATAGGAGCACTTATATCTATATTTACTTTAAAATAGCCTATCATTATATATATATATGGCACAATACAAGCCCCACTGTGTTGTGCATGCCGGCTTATGTGACTGATTGAGCATCAAAGTTTGAGTAGATACAGTGCAAGATGGTGACACAAGACCTGACTGAGTGTTATTTGATCATTGCACATACGTCAGAGCTCCTGAAACGTGCACAGATAAATGACTTATAGTCTTTCTGTCAATAAGGAATCTAAAGAATTTCAGAGCTGCAGCCTGCATATTAATAACCATGTGAGAGAAAATGCAAAAAGCCTCTCTCTTTTTTCTTGTTTTTTTTTTTTGTGCTCATGCATGACTAAAAATAAACCCTAAGTGTTATGAATATGGTAAAAGTCCTTCAGCTTAGTTTAACAATCCTACTCCAGAGCAGGAAAGCGGATTGCCAGGGAGGGAAAGAAGCCTTTTTTCTTTTTTTCTTTATTTCTTTCCCCCCCCTCTCTCTCTCTCTTTTTCTTTTTGCTGGAACACTTCATTAGCAGGGTGTTTTCTGCAAAGGAAACTGTGAAAGGAAGAAGTATCTAGCTCTGTCTTGACATCAGGAACTAAAGCCTGACACAACTCTGCCTCTATCTTTTAGCTTCAGGCGGATGCCACGGGGGGGACGAAAAGATAAAGTGTATAAGAGCTGAACTGGCATGTTGCTGCTTTAATGAATGTGTACGTGTTGAGTCATCATCCCGTTTAGTTTCATGTGATATGGGAACATGCAGACGGCTTACATACACACACACACACACATATACACATACACAAACACACAAGCACATAGTGTACATGACACAGGGTCAAAACCTCACATACAAGTCGAGGAGGAAGGGAAGGGAAGAAGGGAAGGGGGTGGGGGGGGGGCGACACATGGTAACAGATTGCTCATGTTCAGTAAACAGTTGTGGTGCATGCAGCCAGTTTATCTTAAGGTGACGATCTGTTTTGTGCTGCGCTCATTTAATCCCGTCTCAGTCGGGAGCGTGGTCGTGTTTACGTTTTGGATCGTGGTATTCCTGGAATGTTTTTCCAACCTTTAAAATCTCCATTGGGATTAACAACATCCACAACAAAAATAGGGGTTAATTTTGTTTTAAGCTTGTAAAGGAAGTGATTTTTGCAGTTTGTGGTTTATCTTGAATGACAGAAAAGGTTATAAGCACGGTCAGAGCTGAAAAGCAGAAGTTAGATTTCATGGGAAATATATCTGTGGTCACGCAAGGATAGGAAATCGTCACGTAGAATACGAGGCTCTGATTGTTAGATTGTGTGAAATATTTAATTACTGCACTTCTGTGATTTGGAACCATATCTAATGTCAGAATCTCACTGGTTGATTGATCCACCTTTTCCTCAGATGCAAAACTACCACCGGCTTACGTCAAACCCACCTGTAAATCACCTGCAGCCTCTTTCCTTCCTCTCCTGTCCTTTATGTCCTCTCACCGTCATTATCTTCACACTAATCATCATCTTCTTTTTTTTCCTCTGTCTCTCTGTGTGTCTTAACAAATTCTTATCCTGTTCTTGTTTTTCTCCTTTTAGAAATAAACGGTCAAACATTGTGCGCTACGGTACATGCGGCACCCAATCCCAAACACAAACACACTCCAGTTATTCTTGGAGGAATGCCTGCCGCGCTACAAATAATGGTCTGGTTTTGCAGGATCAGTGACGAATTACTGACGCATGTTTGTGGTTTACAGCCTCACTCAAAGACCACGGCCTCAAGCCGTTCCAAGAATCGTGGGATACTGACCTCTCATAGTGTCAGCATTTCTTTTGGGAAGACATCTCGGGACACAATGGGAGATCTGCTACAAACTGTCCAGAACAGACCTGGAACACCAACAGACTGAGGCCCCGAATCATTTTGTATTCTCAGGTGACTCTCAGTTGCTTATAAACGTGAGTTCAAGAGAGTTCAGGGACCCCTCGGGATTGTAGGTTACAGTTTCTACAGACATTGTTCGATACAGCTTTGGCCGGCCTAGTGAAAGTATGCTGATTACCTCACGTGTTTTCGGGTATTGCTTGATTTCAGGATGTCGATGCGTAAATTATGAGTCACTGAATTAAGTCCTCAAAGGTTCGTGAGCTTATTTCCTTAAGAAATGGTTGACATTAGTCAGACAATGTGATTAACAGGAAAGGGAAGGCAATGTTGTCACTGAGCATTGATTCGGCTCCGGTTAGGGGGGGGTCAATCTGTGTGGCAACATGTGCACATTTCTGCGAAGCACATCTGCACAGACTCCAATGCCAGGAAAGGGTTCAAGAACAGCAAATGTGTGCTGAGGAATGCGTGTGTGACAACAACATGGTCGGTGCCAACACTCTGCATTGTGAACCGAGGCAGGCTATATAATGAAATAAGAAATATTTCGACCTGAGCTTTTCTGTAGCTTTTCCAGTTTTGAGAAACTCGGTAAGTACCTTTTGTTTTATTCAATGGAGCAGCTGTAATCTGGTCATGAATTGTAGGTTAAATATTGATGGTGGCGAAATGCACTTTGTGTTTAGAGAGAGAGAGAGAGAGAGAGAGAGAGAGAGAGAGAGAGAGAGAGAGAGAGAGAGAGAGAGAGAGAGAGAGAGAGAGAGAGAGAGAGAGAGAGAGAGAGAGAGAGAGAGAGAGAGAGAGAGAGATTCAAACAGTCAAACATCAATAACCCCATTAGGCTTCAAGCTATAGGTCATTTGAAAGCATTTATGTAATTGAAAGTGTCCTAAAAACATTTGCTGGTCATCCCTCATCACTTAAATTCTCCATCTTTTGTCCCATTGGGCCTTTTTTATAAGCTGATAACATCACTTGGCTGCAGGCTGCTGGGCTTTAACAGAGTTTAGCAAACACGCTGTCACAGTTTGTTGTTATTGCTGTAGTGGAGTTGAGGTAATGCTAACAGCAGCTCCCTCCTCTCGGTGTTTACTGTGTTTGATTTGTCAGAATCTTGCCCTAATAGAAAACAAGATTTAACAGGAATCCGTGCTCCTGGAATTCCCAGGAATGCTTCCAGCGGGACGACTAGTTTTTTCCTACTGTGGCATGTTTACGTTGAAACTAATGGGGAGATAAAATAAAGCATGGATCCACAACAGGGGTCGCCTTCTGTCACAGTTTACACAAACATCTAATCCATCTTCATCAGGTAAACATTTATATTCTGTAAAACATGGAGAGAGAAAGTTGAGGTACTGACAGAACAATGTGAGCAGCATTAAAAGTCCTCAGCTGCCCTTTTTACGCATCTGGCTACACATCTGATGTTAAGTTCATACTATTAAAATTGGCAAAAAATAGAGTTAGGATTCTTTCTGTTCGGTTACCTCCTCCGTGTGTGTGTGTGTGTGTGTCTGTGTGTGTTGCATTGTGTTGAGAAATCAGTCTGGAGCGCAGAGTGTCAGGCTGACAGACAGCTGAGGTTAATCATTGCCCTCCTCACACTACTTGGCACTGCGATGTAAGAAAATCACATGCAAACAAGCTTAGTATTTAGATTTCAAACGAGTGTCAAAAGGTACATTTGTTTTAAGGCTAAACAGGTTTCACAAACAGAGTATACTTAGATCTGAAGTTTGACTTAGAGATTGAATATGTTGAACTGAGAGGTTAATTTTCTCGGTTCCTGTTAAGTTCATACACTAGTATTTAAAACAACATGATGTTTTGTGGTTTGAGATTGACTTGTTTCCTGTTCGGGTACACATTTGAGTAAAGTGAGTTTCAGTCGTGTTCGTTTCACACTTGCATCATGTCCTTAAAAGGGCATACGATACTGACTGTAACAGGCCAGTTTTTGTATGTGCTGTTTATTTTTAAAGCTGAAACAATACGTCACTTATTTCATTTAAGTTGATCACTTAGAAAGTCATTTAGCAACAATTTTGACAATAAATGGATCAATTAATTCAAGTATTTTAAGCAAATTGCCAATGCCAAACTCTCACCAGTTCCAGATCAATACATTGATAGCAAATTGGGGTTTTGGGCTGCAATTTGTAAACATATACTGTGATTATGAATTTCTAGACAAAACAGGTAATGGAAAAAGTTATCAGATCGATTGATTATGAAAATTAGTTGCACATGTTTCATTAGTTTTTAGCTTGGCTGTGCATTGTGTGTGGAGTATGGGCAATTGAATAGAGTAAGATTGATTTACTCTAGTTTGCTTTAATTTCTTAAGATTAGTTATGAAATCAAAGAAACATACATTGTTGTTTTATAGATTTAAAAAAGAGGTACATTTCTACATATTTGGAAGTGACGTTTGAGTTATTGATCATAAATAGAAGTATGTTTGCTCTTTAGTTGTAAAGTTTTTTTAATCACATTATCATGAATTTAAAGACCTTTTAATAGTCTAACATGTTTAAAATGCAGAGTTTGGATCGGGTGTTAGTGGCCCTGTGGGTGAGGGGTTAATCAGAGGAGGAACTGACTGTCATGCCTATCAGGTAACGGTTACCCTGGGCTATGGGCTACAAGCATGTTGTTAAGAGGAGGAGGAGGGGAATTTTCTTCAAGCTCCTCCCCCGACTTTATGATGTCCTATAGAAAAAGACACAGGGTGTGAACTACAACAGTGAGGTTCCCTCCCTAAATCTAAGTGAAACCACATTGGGGAATGCACCCACACACACACACATTCACACACAATCACACACACACACACTCAGTCGCTCAAGTCAGGACTCCTTCCTGTTTTCCACTAGTTCCGTCTCCTCTTGTGCCCTGTTTGCATAGACTGGGTAAAGGAGGAAGTCCAGAAAAAAGTTTGCCCAGGAAAGAGCCACTGAACAGTTAAAGAGGAAGAGAGGACCCATGAGGAGAACTTACAAGGATTTTCGTGAGGAGTGTGTTGTTGGTGACGTCTGCCAAACGCCATGGGGGCTGTAAAAGGTGTTGTTGGGGTTGGTGGGAGCATAAAAGCGCCTTTGAAAGGAGAGGACAGGCATATTCTATGAGAGTCAACTCGGTGTATGACTGGAAGAGCTCCAACCAGACGAACCAGATTCCTCCTGATGGATTTTAAAGGGAAACCCTACCCTGAAGCCTCGCAGATTGCTGAGGAATAGACGTCACACACACACAAACATTCTCTCACACACCTCAGTGGGAGAGCAGAGGGACTAAAGAAGGAGCATGGAGGCACTGAGAGAGTCTTTTCTGCATTTGACTTTTCAGATGTCAACGTATAAGCGAGCCACGCTGGATGAGGAGGACCTGGTGGACTCCACCGGTGAAGACATCTACCCATCATCACCCATGCAGGTAAAATTGCAAATACACTGAGCTAAAGATAAAGAAATGTCTTTGTGTCTCTACCGTATAATTATTTCTATTATACAGCACATCAGAAAATAAGTATAGGCTCTTAAAGGGTTTCACTCCTTATGAAACAATGACGCAGCTGTCAAGTGAAGCGCTTGCCTTTAAAGAAAAATGTCATCAGCTTCAACTGCAGATTAACTAATTGTGTTTTAATATGAGGTGCTATCTAACTGCTAATGAGGCAGTCAGTAGATGAAACCAGCTAAAACCCCATAAAGAACTATTAAAAGTAAAGATGAGAAAATCAACTAAACTAGATCCATCAGATGGTGCTTTGAAACATTTAACACCAAAATACTTCTTCTATATCCAAAACTAGTGTGTTGTGATCTGTTTTCTAATGTAATATAAAGTATTTTGTGTCCTCTTGTTAAAGAACAACATGTTTCTTTGGACGCCCATATTTCAAAAAGCCTCAATAATTTGTTACAGAAGCCAATCTGCTAAACAGATGCATTCAGACAGAAACAGATTCATGGTGAACGGTGAGTCTTAACATGCAGAGGGACGCTTAATGCTTGTAGTGTGTTTGTTTTACAGCTAATGCATAATTAAGTGCTCGCTTGGATGAACAGACGGATAAAAAAAAAAAAAAAAAGAACTACAGGATGATGGTGATGATGATGCTGAGTGGTCTCCAGGCTGGTATAGGGGATAAAAATGACATTATTACACTTAATGCAGTTATTTTTGTCCGTACCATTTACAGTGATGCTACTGAACGGACCTTTGTGCTTTGTCGTTTACACAGCTTGTGTTATCACTCATGCGGTATGTAAAATTTGTGTCGCTATCTGTTGCTGCACAGGCCATAAAATAACCCCCATTCTGCTTTTTCATGTGTAGAATCAAGTTCTTAAAATGAAGCTCCTGAGCTGTATGTCATTTTACAGATGGTGACACGCAAGCTGCTATTTAAAAATGTTGACATTTCTTGTGTAACAAAGGAATGGGTGTCTGTGAACTTACGCCTGGCACACTTAACTGTTATGAGTCATTATACTGTAATGCAATAAATCCTTTATAACTATAAGGTGAGGTCTCTGATGAAATTATCTAAATTCCTTCTAGTAAACTTTTTACAATTCCTTTTTTAAAACATCAGCATGTGTACACATCCAAACACAACAACCTGCTATCGATTAGTCCATCCTAGAATAGGTGTTATACCCAAATTCATATTAAAATGTGCTCATCAAATAGTATAAATGACCTCAGATTGATACATTGTTTCTCAGGGTTTTCAGTTAGTGTATCTGCCCTGCAAAAACCATGTTCTCCACAATCTGTTCAGTCTTTTATAGGCAGTTTGACCGCTTTTCTTCTACATCTGAACCCTCAGAACAAGGAGCTGAGACCCCTTAGCGAAGCCATTCCTTACATACTTTATTTGACCATAAATATACCTGAAGAGTTCAAACAGAGTGTTTGAATTCAAGAGTTTGACATGAGTCTCCCTTCATCGTTTTGCAGCGGTTTTCGGGGTAATAAAATGTGGTTTCCAGAGACTGCAATGAAGTACAGATGCAGGCTTGGCAGTAAGATTCTCTCAATTACACTTAGAAATAGGATTTAGGTCCAAACCAACCAACAAGCTGAGCTCCTGGGATTAGGAAGCCACTGTGGCTTTGGCATTTGATTTGGTCACATTAAGTTTGACTGTTGAACTCTCATCTTTGGTAGTAGCAGTAAACGGGATTCTTATACATACTTAATGGGTAATTGACTTCCACAGGATATATGTGAGGTCCAAGATCTTGCATTTATTTACAGAAGGGATACTCAAAAGGGTGGCCAGAGTGCTAAATGTGTCCTGAACGATTTGTGAGTGGCTCTTGGAATCATTCCTGTAGGAAATAAATTCCCTTGGCAGCTTCGACTGAAACAGCATTCACTACAAAAAGTGCAGGCACAGCGTGTGCTGGTTTAAATCACTGATTTAAATAAAAAGCAAAAGCACTGACCACAAAGTATGCACTGAAATTCTTGCATGTTGAGCCTCTATGACGTTGTATATCTGTAAACTGATTACTTTCTCCATCCTCGGGTTGACTTCATCATCATTCTTTTATAGGTGAAACACAAAAGCAGCTGATATTTCCAACCAGATCACTGTGTCTTTTCCTTATCTGGAGCAAACGGAAAATATCCTTTATGAATGCATGTTAAACTAGAAGTGAGGGAACAATAGAGTAAAGCATAACCTATGAGGGCTGGAAGAACAATGATAGAAAAGCTTTGAAACCAAAACTGTCATCAACTCCCCCCCTCCACCTCCCTCCAGCAGCTGTTGACTACTCACAACACAATGTTTCTCCACCCTGTATTAGTTCAACAAAGTATCATTAAGTGTGTTTATGTACCTCGAAGAAAGTTAAGTCACACACTCAATAATATTGAGCTTTACGATGCTGCTTACTTTCTCTCGAGAAACTTTTATGGAGCCGAACAGGAAAAAGGACCAGCTGTCAAACATGGAATTAACAGAAACGCAAGCCCTGAGATTTTATGCCACTTGATGTTTCTAAAGGGTGGATGGGAATGTTTTTGACCCTACACAATGGCACTTGTCTGCCGAAATGTCAGCCAAGTGCCCAGGGCAATGACATGTTATACTCCTAAAGAAACCAGTAAATCCAGTTCTCTCCAAAGGGGGAAACAGAGACTGGATTCTAATGGGAAGTTTGATTGCCTGGATGTTGTTGATAGTATTCACATAACCCCATTCAAGGCCCTGGTTGAGTGAATGGGGAGCTCTTTCGAAGTCAGAAGAGGGGTTACCGTGGAGTGTGTGGTGATGACCAATCTGAAATAACAAACATCGTTAGCATGTTAGCCTACTGTATCCTACTTGAGAGCCAAACATGAAAGCTATCTCCTTAAGTGGAATCATGGTTATTCATGCATCTCATAACTCTTGACTCCAATTTTAACCCTCCATACTCCAGCAGAGAGAAGGTACAACTCCGGTCAGATTAAAGCAAGAGAAATCACAGAAAGGAAAAAAAGATGATCTCACATCAAAGATGGGCCGCACACTAATCTAGATACCACCTTGACCCTCATAGGAGTTCATCATAACTTTGGAAAGAGGGATAGGGGAACTGATGAATGTCTCGTCTTTCTTTCACTCTAGTTAATCTGTTCAATCAGTCTTCCAGTTGCTGCTGTTTTCCTCACTGTGCTGCATTTTCATCTTCTATTATTTAACCCTAACCCATATTACTTCATTAGTTCATTCAACAAGTTTCTCTTAAAGGGGGAGAAATTAGAGCTTCTCTGCTGATCCATCACAAATAGACTTACTTTTTATCTAGGTATCCAACAATGCAATGAGCATCCGAGAGAGTTTGATTTAACTTTATTTAATTTAATTTTACATCAATAATCTTGGGTTTACTAAACAGAGATGATCAGTTTTTAATTGAGCAACAGAGCTGTGCTTCAATCTGGATTTACTCATTTTAAACCTAGTCTTGCTAAACTCTGATTTGAACTAATTTTAGATTGAGTCATTTTTTTGTTGGTGCAACCCAGTCTAAGTTCATTAAATGAGGCAATTAAAGGCTATTTGTGTGTGTGTGTGTTTGTGCAGGTGACTCTTCTACGCGGCCGTGGTGCCTCATGTTGGCCCGAGAGGACTCAGAGAGAGAGGAGGCTGCTGTTTCTAGTGTGTGTGGTGTCTGTGGGTCTGTTCATATCCCTCATCACGACCGGTGTCTTCTACAAACAGAGTGAGTCTGAGGTTCTGTTTAAACTACTCATACTGCTGAAAAGAAACACCTGCCGACCCCGGATGAAAGCTCAGTGTTTTCCTTCTGTTATAAAGTGTGTTAGAAAAAAAATGAAAGCAACAAATTTAACAAAAAGAAGAATACTTTAATATAAAGAAACATACAATGAATAAAAAAGAGAAAGGCTAAATTGAGACTACTTTTGGTTTTGCTAGTATCAAAAAGCCATAAGTCAGTCCATGTTTCTTCTTGTCTCAAGCTATTGCAGAAGAAATGCCCAAGGACATGTAGAAAAATCAAAGTTACTAAAATGTTAAAAAGGAACAAGGAGTAGAAATTCTTGTAACCGTCTTTGGAAACAAAGTGGAACTGATTCTTTCTTGTCTTTAAGAGTGTCCTCCAAGCAGTCAAAATGACCAAGTGTAATATTTTTGTATAGATTATATATATAGTCAAACACATTTATCCAAAATGAATCTAACATGGGATAACCCTTAATAATCGGAAGATGTTCACTCTGAATTGTCGGTTATTAAAATCACATCAACTGGCAAAAAAATATCTTTATGACAGGAGAGGGTGTTAATGTGGTTTATTTTTATGAAGCCAAAGCCACACCTTAAGCTTAGCATGCCTAAAAACAACTTTAAATCTCTCCCTTGAGCTTGTTCATTACGGAAAAAGGGCTTGTGGATTTACCATCACAGCCAGGCGGCGTCTCATCTGTGTTGGTTTCCTCAAATTTATCATGGGAAACTTAATTCCACTTCCTCCCATTCAGAACTGCACGTCGGATCACACTTTAAAATAATAAAAGGAACAAAGATGAATTCTCCTTGGAGCCCTAACCTTTTCACTAGTGATAGCTTTGTCTCTTCCTCCTTCCTTATATGGACGGATGGTAAAAGTCTTTAAAGAATGTCAAGTGTTAGCTGAGCCCTGGAATTGTGCTTTAAGATTTTTCTAAAGCTCTTCCTGTGAAAAAGCTTTTGTTCAAGACAAGTATTCCTTGTGTTTAGACTCTAAAAAATAACACAGAAGCAGCAGTTAAAAGCCCTTATGCAGCCTCTCCAGCCACTTCTCTTCAACACATAAAATATCATTCTAACCTTCTAACCTATCCTTCTAACCCTAACCCTTTTTAACAAGCCCAAGGTGCAATGAAGTTTATTATTAGTAGACAGTATTAACACTTTTAAAAAGAAATGGATTCATTCTCATCTGTTCATCTAATGTCTACTTATTAATCAGCTACATAGTTAGTTGCCAATAATTAACGTGACATTCCTTCCTCTGAAGACGTCACGGCTAAATATTTATAAAGGACTTTAACAAGGAGAAATATTCCCTCCAGGTTGTATATCTTGGCTTTTACCTCCTTATAAAATAATCTTTTCCAGATGTTCTGAAAACCAACGCGCATATTTGGATGTCCTACTGTGAAATATTTCACATTATCCACTGTGGCCCTCAAAAATGTTTTTTACCAAGAGATTTTCCCCCCACATTCGAGGACTAATACAGGTTTAAGAAAAGTATCTGTCAAAACAAAATCTTTAAAAAAAAATCTTCTCTCTTTGCAGCTCACCCAGGTTTGTGCCTAACAGAGCCATGCATCACTGTAGCCAGTACAATCATGGGAGCCCTGGACCGCTCCGTAGACCCCTGCCACGACTTCTACAACTTTGCCTGCGGGGGCTGGGTGAAGAACAATCCCCTCCCTGAGGGCAAGTCCCGCTGGGGGCCTTTCAGCAACCTGTGGGAACACAACATGCTTGTAATGAAGCATTTATTAGGTAAGGGTTCTTGCTTGAGTGCATTTCAGTATCCTCAGCTGCCTTTACCCCAGACACTGGTTCATTTTTACAGAGCTGAGTAAAGTATCTTGTCTTATCATTCAAATCATTTATCTTTTATATTTACTTCTGCAGAAAATAAAACAATGAAGGGTTTGAGTAAGGCTGAGGAAAAGGCCCAGCGATATTATCAAGCCTGTATGAACGAAGCCAAGATTGAGGAATTAGGAGCTAAGCCGCTACAGGACCTAATCAGACAGGTATGCTTATTTCCAGACATTAAACTTCATTTATTGTTAGTAAAAGATTAGTTTCCATACATCCAGCAGTCTCTGAGTTTCTATCCCAACACTGTCTGTTTCAGATAGGAGGGTGGGCCTTGACCAAACCCTGGGCCGAGGATAACTTTCAGAAAGTTCTGCGCACAGTGTCAGCAAACTATCGCACCTCGCCTTTCTTCACAGTGTTTGTCAGCACGGACTCTAAAAACTCCAACAGTAATATCATCCAGGTGAGAGGGTCAAAGATTTGTATCCAGCTGTTTTTTAAAAGGCGTCTTCTGTTTGAACAATTACATGTATTTATCTAAAAACATATATTTACACCTCATAAAGTGCCTCATCAGCAAAAAAAACATTTAATTACATCCAAACATACTTTTCATTTACATTTAAATTCACTCCCAACAAAAGCAGCTTTTACAAGCTCAACTAAGGTGACTGATTTTATCTCTGTTGATATTCTGGGGACAATCCAGTCATTATCACAGTGCTCTCTGTTTCACACTGTGAGCCTGAAATGAGAGTTCATTCCTTTGTATGGTGTCATAAGACCGTAACAAATCCTACAGATATGATCTTTGGAAAGCGTCTACTTTTAGCCCACATGCTGGCGGCACAAGAATGGAAACAAAAGGTTGTTTGTGAGTGATGAAATCGGTGGGTTAAGATGAACGTCATAGGATGTTTCTTTACTTCTTCACCCTAGGTGGATCAGTCCAGCCTGGGACTACCTTCACGGGATTACTACCTCAACAAAACAGCAAATGAAAAGGTACTGTGTTTACAGCATTATACTGGCTCCTCAGAGGCTAAAGTTGGAAAGTTTATGTCAGCATATTGAGGCACAATCACATCAGAAAGTTAAGATGCTTTTTTAATGAGAATGTAATTCAGTCGGAGTTTGAAAAATACCCAAAGGCTCACTGAAAGAAAGTCAGGAAATATTAAAAGAGAAATACTTCAGCCCCTGCATAGTAGCTGTTATTTGCATAGTTCAGGATTACTGTCCTAATTGAATTTTATCACACAAACACAAACATATAAACACACACACACTCCTTCCTCACTCTACTGCCTCCTGGACTTTGCAGTATCTGACGGCATACCTCAACTTCCTGATGGAGTTAGGGGTTCTTCTCGGTGGTTCAGAGGAAACGTCTCGAACACTGATGGAGGAGATTGTGGACTTTGAAACCACCCTGGCTAACATCACAGTCCCTCAGGAGGAGAGAAGAGACGAGGAGCTCATTTACCATAAGATGGAGGCCAAAGACTTGACGGTGAGTGTCTCCTGGTTTGATGGTATCAGCCAAATGAAACAACAGAGAAGGCACAAAACATCAAAGTAAATCATTTCCTACACATCATGACTGTTCTGTTCTTACTCTTCTGCTGCTTTCCTGTAAAGAAACTCATCCTCTGTTTGTGTTTTGCATGTCTGGCTTTTATCTGTGCCTTGGCAGACTTTGGCTCCTGCTGTGGAGTGGATGCCGTACCTCACAGAAGTGTTTGCTCCTGTACCAATCAACGAGTCCGAGCCGGTGGTTGTTTATGCCAAAGAATACCTCCAGAAAGTTTCAGACCTCATAATTAAGACAAATAAAAGGTTAGATACTTAACACTTAATGGTTTTTCTCATTCATGTGTCAAATACAGACTGTATGTTTCTATGTAAATGTAACTACGTACACATACAAGTATTTAATTATGTAAATGTAAATACACGTTCACTCTGGTGTATAATGGGAAACTTATCACCTGTGGGAAGGGTGCAATGATACTAATTTAAAGGAGGGTTTACAATTTTTCAAGTCTGTCTTAAAACAATTATCAAATAAATGTCTAAATGAACATAGAAAGTTATTTTTCTTGCCATGATCATTCCTCCTGTTCATACTGGCCATTAGAAGATCCCTTCATAATGCAGACAGAGTGCCAAAGTCCCTCTTTTTGTTACTATACTTTCACCTCAGCTCAACAAGGAAACACAAAGAGGAAATGTGATGCTAAACAGACAGTAAATGTGGCAGATATCCTCTTGTTATGACTAACTCAGACTGTTGAAGCTTCTTAGATCAACTTTTTAATGCATTTTTGCACGAAATGGGGACACAGTGTGGATTTTAAGCCCCGTCATTTACATTAAAAGCACATTTGAAGAGGATCTTTTAACAGCCAGTATCAACAGGAGGAATGACTACTGCAAGAACAATCTCCTTCAGTGTTCTTTTAAGAGACTTAAAATTATATAAAGCTTTCCTAAAGTTTCTGTTTTTGTTTTTAGTCTTTTAATTAGGCGTGTCCTGTACATGTTGTTTTAAGACAGACTTGAAAATAGTCTATACTTTAAGCAGTATAGAAGGTATAAAGAGTAAGAAAGAAAATTAATTGAATGTTTTCTTTGCAGCTTACTCAACAACTACATGATAATGAAAGTGGTGAGGAAGATGGTCTCCATTTTGGACCAGAAGTTTCAGGATGCTGAGCAACGCTTCCTTGAGGTCATGTACGGAACCAAGAAGGTGAGATATGAAGATTTAAACCTTTTACAATCACTATAATCCAGCGTGACACAGATTCAAACACAGAGGTGAGATTAAGCAGATAAAAAGTGGAATTAAAAATATGCATCTACGTGTTTTGGCCTGCTGGCAGATTCTAATCCAAATCCATTTTTTTGCATTTTGTTTGATAAATGAATATGAACATCTAAGTTGTCAATTTGTCATCTGCTGTGGACTTTAACATACTTGGATCCAAGCAGTCCAGTCACTTGGTCTTAATGTTTTCTGGATTGTTACCAGACAAAGAAAGACTAGTAGAGCTTTACTGGGAAGTCTCCAGTGACCCCAGGCCTTATCTGAACAAGATCCTGTTCCTCTGGCCTTGTTTTCCACTGGGGTCGAGCTGTAATAACAAACCAAAACTTTCTATGTGTGTGTCTCTTTGTGTATCTGTTTTATGTGAGAGTGCAGCTGTGCCTCTTTTTCCATCTGTGCCTATGTGCACAGATTTACAACTTGCCGTCGATTGCTCAGGACACTCCTCATTTCCTCACTCTGACCTTGTTCCTCTATCTACGTATACATGCAGCTCCATTTGTCCTTGTCCTTCCTCTCACCTGATAATAACTTTGTCATATAGGGACTGGTTTATTTTAGCAGCTGTCAAGTGATTAGCTGGCGGGGCGTGAGAGTTTTGTCATGGAGTTAACATGTCGGAATAATCGTTTTAAGGTAGATGGAAAGAAGGCTGCTAGGAATTGAACCTATTTGGTGATTATAAGTAAAAAATGTGATGAAAACATGCACATATATTACTCCATAATTCTAGAAATTATGTCCATAAAAATCACATTTCGTCATAAAAAGAAGTGAAAACGTGGTGTTGAAATGTGGTTTTTAGAGGAAGTTAAAAAGTTGAGATATTAGATAGTTTGTTTAGAAATACAAAAAATAGCAACAAAAAAAAAGGAGAAAAAAAGGCTTTGTAAATCCTGGTGGGCAATATCACTCAAAGCAGTGTCAAATAATAGTTCATCACGAAGTCAAATGGATTTTTATATCTTAGGATGCAACTCTTTTTCCCCAAAGAAACCACTTCCATCCGTTATTCATTTCCACTGGTGCTCTGCTGTCTGTGTTGCCTCCGTTTGCTTTGCTTCAGTTCATTGTAAGCAGGCCAAGAGTTGGTACGTGGGGAGTCTTACTGTTGCCACTTTGTCTAATAAAAAAAAAAAAAAGAAAAACCCAAACACTTAGTCCTTTAGAGGGAACACAGTGTCTCGGAGCCTGCAGACAGATAGCAGCTCAGCTTTGCCTCAAAAGCAATGAACTCCGAGGTCACGAATTTCTCAACAAAGTCACAACTGAGGATTTTGTCAGCACTTTTCTTTATTTAA
The DNA here is from genome assembly GCF_027409825.1 of Scomber japonicus. Classification (NCBI taxonomy): domain Eukaryota; kingdom Metazoa; phylum Chordata; class Actinopteri; order Scombriformes; family Scombridae; genus Scomber; species Scomber japonicus. The sequence continues at coordinate 28,665,468 of NC_070580.1, read as the reverse complement.
GTCTGTTCACACACAAAAAGAATGGAACAGTACTTTTGTTAATGGTAGAAGTTACAGTTCATGTTTCGAGTATTAAAAAGCTTCCCATAATAAAAAACCACTATGTATGCTGGTATTGTTTAGCATAGACATAGGTTGGTTTACATATTCGCTTCTTATATAGAGACTAAAAACAAGTCTCTTCACTTTTGAATATGGAACAGATATGTTGGAGGAAAGTGTAATCTGAATAAAAACCACAAACACTCCCACACACAATGTTTCAATCTGTCTAACCTTCATGGTCACTCAGAGAAAAACTTATTCAGCTGATAAATACTCCAGCAGTAAGCAAGATAATATGTGTTCTAGGTTTTTTCTCATTTTTATTCAACTTCCTATAAAAAGAGAGAAATTCATCCTTCCATCAGTTTTCTATACACGCTTATCCCCCCTTAAGGATTGCTTATTCTTTCAGGGCTATACAGAGAGACATTGTGGTGTATTAGTAAAATGAGTAGTCTCAGCAGACACACTCTCACTCTCTTGCATCACTACTGTTCTTTCCACCTACACATATTGCCTACAGCAGGCGGCAACAAGTCCGCCTTGTCTTCTGGGGTTCGTCATTCAGTGTGGGAAATGTAGGAAGTGACTAATTAAAGTAGAAAAAAAGGCAGACCTGAGGTGATGTGACGATATCTAACTTTGCGAGAAAATGCAGTGATGTATTTATTCAACATGTCATGATGTGTTTACTTGATGTTGCAGAGCTGCACTCCACGCTGGAAGCTGTGCGTCAGCGACACAGACAGCGCCCTGGGCTTCGCTCTCGGAGCCATGTTTGTCAAAGCCACCTTTGCTGAGGACAGCAAGGCCATTGTAAGCGTCTCCAAGTACTTCCATCATAATAGCAGCTCACACTGTGTGACATAATGTGTTTCTGACTTGCCTCTGTCCTGCTTGTACCTCAGGCTGAAGATATGGTTGGAGACATCAAATGGGCGTTTGAGGACAGCCTCAAGTATGTGAGCTGGATGGACGCTGAAACAAAAAAAGCAGCAAAAGAAAAGGTGGGAAAAAGATGTTAATGTGCACTTCTTTCCCAGGACCTTATACTACTGCTGCTCTAATCTGCTGAGCTGTTTTCTGTGCTGAAATGACTGAGAAATACAGCACTGCCACCTGGTGTGAAAGTGTTTATTTAACAGTTATATATTTTTTTTAATCTCATCTTTCACAGGCAGATGCGATATACAACATGGTTGGATATCCAGAGTTCATCATGAATACCACAAAGCTGGACAAAGTGTTCAATGATGTAGGTAAATGTGGAAGTGATCATACTGGACAAATGTTATGTCACACTTTTGCTTCATTGCAACACTGAACTCTATTTTTTTTCATTTTTCTTTTTTAGTTTGAAGTGGTGTCAGAGCTGTACTTCCAAAATGTCATGCAGTACTACAACTTTTCAGCTAGAGTGACAGCGGACCAGCTGAGGAAAACTCCAAACAGAAATCAGTGAGTTACTCCCTGTAGCCCTCATCCCCCACTGCCCCGCTTGTCAGAGAGGAGGTTGCAGGGACAAATTCCCATTATACTGACTCAGCAGAATACTGCTGCCATCCACAAACGTTCCCAGGCAACGAACTTCTCTCCGCTGAACCGATCCTTGTCCCTAATTAGGCTACGGGGGAGGGGACAGATCAGGGTTCCCATGCTTTCCAAAGTGATCTGTAGTCAGCCTGGCACAGCAGACCGGCCAGAATCAATATTCTGAATTTGTCTTGAGCTTGAGGTCAACCTCATGTGGTGGCTCTGTGTTCCTTGTTTTTGCAGGTGGAGCATGACCCCGCCAACCGTGAACGCATATTACAACCCGACCAAGAACGAGATGGTTTTGCCAGCAGGAATCCTTCAAGCACCGTTCTATAGTCGTTCATGGCCTAAGTATGTCTAATACATTGTTTTCCGAGTTCACTAAATTATGTGGGATGGGATATATAGATTATATTGAAACATAAGATAAGATAAGAAGCTGTATTGTCATTGCACAGCGAGATACAATGAAATTTCGTTTGTCTTCTACAATCAGTGTAAATATAAATAAATACGTATTAAAATAAATAACGTATCTAAAAATATGTATAAAAATCAAGTAACAAGAAGAAGTTAAAGTGCAGGTACAATTGCAGTATGTTCATGGTTCCTGCAGCAGTCATGGGGAAGTTGCTGTGTTATATTATAAATATATTTCCATAGAAATAGAAGTGCAGAAATATGTAAAAGAAGCATAGAGCAAAGACAGTATTAAAACACGATTGAAACAAATATAATTACACTGCAATTGACTTAAAGGACAGGTTTACAATTTTTCAGTCAGATACCCAAAAAACCCATTATCTTTCCTTCTGTTCATACTGACCATGATAAGATCCCTTCATAATGCACTTACAATGTACGTGAGGGGACACTTGGGAATTTGATCCTAAAGACTGTAAATGTGACAGATATCCACTTGATATGACTAACTCAGACTGCTGAAGCCTCCAGATCAACTTCTAAATGCATTTTTCCACAAAATGACTGAGTGTGATTTACTGTGGATTTTGGCTCCCATCACTTAAAACCACTAAAACCACATTTAAAGGTGATCTTTTAATAGCCAGTATGAACAAGAGGAATGATTACAGCGAGTAAAACCTCTTTCAGTGTTCATATGGACAACTGAACTGAATATTTTGTGTTATTCTTTAATTTTGTTTGAATATTCTGTCAGTCAGTTCATTTTGAATTGCTGAAAACATCTGAGATGTGGGTGGCAGTTCAGAGGTCTAAAGCCAGGCTCTTGTAGACATAATGGCCTGGTTGCCTGGCAACCTCACCATATCCACAAGACTCTAGGAAGTCACTGTGCAGGGCCAAGAAATAGTCCAGCACTTAACTGAGACTCAGAAAACCACAAACTGCATTTTTTACACTTTGGTTTTGGTGCAAGTTAAACAAACAAGATACAACATATACATTAGTGAGATTTAGAGATATTGGTTGGTGTTATTTTGAATCTAGGCTAGCTCTTTCCTCATTTCCAGATTTTATTCTAAGCTAACTGGCTGCTGGTTGATATGTGATTGGTATTAAATGTCTCATCTAACGCTTAAAAAGAAAGTAAGCGTATTTCCAAACATGTCAAACCATTGTTCAGACAGATTGCAGTCTGTACACACAAATTCAGTGTAATACATGTAACTTTACTAATACGTCTTTGTTTTTGTGTGTTTCCCAGAGCTCTTAACTTTGGTGGAATTGGAGTAGTGATGGGACATGAACTGACTCATGCTTTTGATGACCAAGGTTAGGAATTTTTAAACAATTTACATTTCAGCACGACCAGATAACCCACTGATTAACACTCATGCCACATAATTGCAATGCCTGCGGTTTGACTCCAGCTGCGGCTTTTTACTGCATGTCACTCCCTGTCTTTTTTTCCCCTCGCTTCTTATCACCTATCCAAACAATAACAATACTAAATCATTTGACTAAACATATCTTTAAGCATGACGTGGCAGATAATATAGTAATACTTCACAATTTCATTCTAAGGGAGAGAATATGACAAGGATGGAAACCTGCGTTCCTGGTGGAAGAACTCATCCGTGGAGGCCTTCAAGAAGCAGACCCAGTGCATGGTGGAGCAGTACGGTAACTACAGTATCAACCAGGAGCCTCTGAATGGAAGACACACCCTGGGAGAAAACATCGCTGACAACGGTGGACTCAAAGCTGCCTACAAGGTCTGATGTCAGACAGGAAACTTACCTCACCCTCAATATGTTCTCTGTTTGTGGTTGAGGAGAATTACTTTAAACATGAGGGGGGAGAAAGCTTTCTGTCAGCAATGTAAGCAAACAGTTAAATGCTGGTCCAAGAAAGGATAAACATTATTATGTAAAGGACGAGACACTGTGAGCTGACATGTTTATAAGGTCGGAAAACTATCACATCTGAGATAATCCGCTGCATTAGTTTATTTGTTGTGGGTCACATCCATTAATCTGTATTGGAAAAAGCAGGTTGTCTCATTTACTGTGAAGCCTAGAAGTGCAACAGGTGGTTATGAGTGGCCTTGTCAGCCTCTGGTTACTTCTTCACATGCACACATTCTTTCCATGTCATGAAATGTCATAAGCTATGAAGCAGATGAGCAAATCATATGGAAGTAAAAGCAGACTTGCAATAATCTTTGGGGAAAGTAAAGCTGTGGAAGATGTTGAGTTTATGTTTTTTTTTCCTCCCTTGGTCTTTACTGTTATGTATCCATGCAGAGAGCAAAACAGTAAATGCACGTGTGTAACATGATCATTTGTTGCTTTGCAGGCTTATGTGAACTGGATCAAAAAGAACGGAGAGGAGGCCACGCTGCCTGCACTGGGAATGACAAACCATCAGCTGTTTTTTGTGGGATTTGCACAGGTTTGTATCAGTCACAGTGTATTCCTTTTCCTGATCTGAACCTTCTGTCTTCACACTACTATATATTTGAAGTTGGCTATTGAAAGTAAACTATCCCAAACATATAAATGCATGATGGATAGGACATTTAAAATTAGGTTGACAGCTTTTCAAGTCTGTCTTAAAACAACAGTCAAAAGCCCCATTTAACACTGAAAGAGGTTTCCCTCACTGTAATAACTCCTCCTGTTAGATCCCCTTTTAATGTGCTTCAATGTAAGTGATGGAAGCCAAAATCCACACAGTCATTTTGTGCAAAAGTTGATCTGAAGCTCATATGAGGCTTAAGCGGTCTGAGTTAGTCATATCAAGTGGATATCTGCCACATTTACTTACTTTTTTTTTGGATCAAATTCCCTCTTTGTGTTTCCTCTGAGAGTTTTTCACTGTTGGGCTGCGGTGAAAGTATAGTACGAGAGGGACTCTATAATATCTATTTGATTTGACTCATTTAGACAGCTGAAGCTTCATATTAACTTAACCACTTAACGCACGCTGTTCCGTCTACGGGACGGGACGGATGTTAGGAGGTAGCCACAAGTTCTTCTGAATGTTTTAAACACCAACCCTTAAACATATATATTCATGCCGTACATCGTTGGAAAGCTTAGATTGTCCTGATTCATTCAAGACCACTCACGACTTATATGGTTGCTCACAGCCGTAATAGTATTAGCGATTAGCTCGGCTAGCCACTGAGCTAAGTAAGAAAAGCTATAATGCTACATACCTTCAAAGTCTTCCCTTTATCCACAACGATCATCTTATGACTCAGGACTTTCTGTACAGCTCGCCAAGTATCCATTCTTGTGAAATATGAAATCCGTTTCCATAAAACCGGAATATTTTCCTCAATATGTCCATGTATTTAGTCCAACACTTAACGTAATAACACAAATAACAAACCATATAGGGTCCGTTTACGTCATTTCCTGACGTGCACGTCCATCTCAGTTTACACGTGACTAGATGTTTACGACCGTGAGCCTCTTCTGCTTCTGACGACACCACACACAAGCCAATCGGTGCGTAGGATTAGGCAGTACATGTCTCCAAAGCCAATGAGGACATGTGACCGACAACAATGACGACATGGCTTTGATTGACTGCTGTTCTAGCCTATGGAAATATTCGGTGAAATGAAGTTGATAACCTTTTAGCCAATAGTCAGAGGTTTCCAACGGTGTATGACACTAAGCTATTAAGTTTGGCTGCCCATAAACAAACTCCAAGCGTAACCGGCGTGCGCCCTGTGCGTAAAAGAGTTGAACCATATATCATTACACACTCGGCATTTTGGTACACGGTTGGTTCTTCTTCGACTTGACATATGACTTATACCAAAATAAACAGATAGATAGATAGATAGATAGATAGATAGATATGGCCAAACTAAAAAAATATGGTTATATGTAATAATAATAATAATAATAATAATAATAATATGGTGTCAGCTTTCATTAGAGACCAAAATTTTGATTGTAGGCAAAGGGGATGTGAAGTTATAGGTGTTTGATTGTGGTTGTACAGCTTTGGTAACCAAGTGTCCATTTGGAGTCTCCAAAAAGGACCTGAGGAAAATGCATGGACATACCTGTTGAAAAATAATTGTGAAAAATTCATCTTTTGGTCTTTTGGACTGCATGAAGCCAAGACATGTGGCTGTGGCCTCATTGTGTCTATATCCTGCTGAGAGGTCCCTGAATGTCTGTACACATGTCATTGTAAAGGCAAACCTATGGGCGAGTAAACAACCCCATCATTGTAACCTCTGCCACTCTTTGTCAGTAAGTCACAGAATCACACAGACACTTTTACAAGAATCCTGAGAGTGTTTCCTTTCCAGTGATACCAGACACATCTCTGAGTCTCAAACTATGTGGGATCTGTGATGCTCACAACTTGGGCATGTCGTTTAGGCTAACAACATAAAAAACAGGGGCGTATGTTAAGTGGTTACGATAAACGTTTAAATACATTTTTACACAGAAGGATGACTGTGGATTTTTGTCCCCCCCATTGCTTACATTATAAGAGCATTAGGAAGGGATCCTCTAATGGCCAGTATGAACAGGAGGAATGATTGGAGCAAGAAAAATCCTATTCTAATATTAATTTTGGTACCTGACTAAAAAATTGTGAACCCATCCTTGAAAGAAGTGTAATGACAAAAAATGAATACTGATGATGAATATGAAAGTATAATGAGCAATTAAATACAAATTCATCCCAGTCTCCGAGCACCTTAATAACTTCTCATAAAAAAATCTGCAAGCTCCTCATTTTGTGTCTCCCTCTCCTTCATTATGTTTGCAGGTATGGTGCTCTGTAAGGACACCTGAAAGCTCGCATGAGGGCGTAATCACGGATCCTCACAGTCCATCGAGATTCAGAGTCATCGGCACCATCTCCAACTCACAGGAATTCTCAAAGCACTTTGGATGCAAAGCGGATGCTCCCATGAACCCCAAACATAAGTGTGAGCTTTGGTGATGCCTTTACTGCTCAGTGCTGTTTGTCAGCACAGAGCGAAAACTGATGTTTGGCAAAGCGACTCAAGATGCTGACTAAGCCTCTCTGTACAAGGAATGCAAGAACCACTGACTATCCTACTGCCTTGCCACTCATTGCTTATCAGGCTGCTTATCAGGACAAAATGTGCCTGCTCTATATGGAGGATTGCAAACTTCAGTGCTTCTCGACAAGGACTGGTGGTTTAGCAAACAGCTTTCCCCAACTTCTGAGGTCAAATGTAGCTATAAATGTGCTTTTTGAACACTGGAAACCCAACATGTGGTTACAAAAAAAAAATGGGTGAACCCACTCTCAAATTTTTGTAAACCGCTCGTTTGTCACGTAAAGCGATAAACAAAGTGACGTTTCTTTTTCTTGTAACTTTTCACTGTGCTTGGATCTGCTCCTGTTTACTTTCATTGTATTTTTATTTATGGTCACAATTTTTATATGACAGTGAACCAGAGACCTGTTTAACCCGATGAGAAATATAAATCTGGTCTACATCCATGTACTTTAAAAGCCATGTCTTATGAATAGGTATACATGTTTTAATACAATAGCAACAGTCTTTAAAGAACAGAAATATATTTTGTGTAAAATCTGGTTACATTTTTAAAGAGATTAAGTATTGACAGAATATTTCTGTTTAAAGGCAAACTTATTTTCAGACCTGGTATCTCATTTCTGTAATGGAAGACCAATAACAATTCAGTAAAATACCGAAGAAATTAAGAAATTCACAACAAGCAACAAGCATTAACTGTTTTTTGTTGTTTTTTTTTTCGTTCAGAAGCTATATAGGCTAAAATATGATGTGTCATACTTCTTTTTATGAGTAAAAGTGTCACAAATTATTTTGTATAGTAAAACCAATCATAAAACGTCTTTGTCTCATGTCTACTGTTTGTTCTGTTGCTTGAAGTCTCACTTTCTAGCACACAGACACATACATACTGACTAGATCCATAAAGTATCCAGTGTTTCAGAATACATTACATTTTTTAAAAGTCTGTCCTTCAGCTTCAGCAGTGTAGCAGATATCCACCTAATATCACTAAGTTTTTCTTTTTTCTTTTCCTTACATCAAATTTCCTCTCTATGTGTTGTCGGACAGTGTTTCACTGTTGAGCTGTGGTAGAAGTAAAGTAACAAAAATAACTAAAAATACTGAAATTGAAATACATCTTGAGCTTCATATCGGCTTCAGATAAACCTTTAAACACATTTTTGCACAGGAGGATTATATAATTTGGCCACCCATAATTTACTTTGCAAGAGCATCACGGCAAGAAAAACCTGTTTCAATGTTTAGTTGGGCCGCTGACTATTGTTTTAAGACAATTTTTTTTTTAAACTGTTGACCCATCCTTTAACAAACTACATTAAATCCAACAGTGAAAGTGTTTCTAATCCATAAAGATGCGCGTCTAGGTTAAAAACGATAGATGGCGCCAGTAGCTCACATGTCAATGTTAATGATCCTGTTGCTGCTGCTGCAGAGTTTGCACAGTACGAACCATTACTGCTGTGCAAAAAGCTGAATATTACATGTGAAGGCTTTTTACTTTACTATACCTACAATTACTAGAAACATTTAAGCAACTTTATATAATAAATTATATGTATATATATTTTTTAAATATTTATTATTAAAATGAGTATTAAGACTTTTTATTTGTATTATTATTTTATCTTTTTTTAAATAATTATTTTTTAATTATTGTTTATGGCATGTTTTTATTCTGGATTATACTATTTTAAACTGTATAGGACTTAAAAATAGAAAAAAACCGAGTATTTAGACACTGCATGGAAACTTACTACAGTGTGTCGGATTGTGTCTTGGTTTGATTAGCCGAGCGCCTCCGTAACTGGCCGAGAGTTGCCGAATCATCTGTCCTGCCCGGACTGCTGGAAGCGGCCGCAAACGCCATGTTGGCGAAGTCTCTCGTCTCTGTGAGGAAAAAAATGACAAAAAACACACTTGTCGAGAAGAGAAAAAGGTAGATCGCTGGAAGGAGGCGGCTGAAGATCGAAGGGGAGATTTATTTACCCCCTTCCCTGTTTTTTGAAAAAGAAAAACGAAACCGAGCCGCCGGATCCGCAGAGGTTCCGGACGGGCGAGGGGAGGCTCAACCTCCCACCGTCCCCATGAACAGCACCGCTGATCCGAGCAGCGACTCATGAGAAAAAGAGACGTTTGTGTCGCTATCTAAGCTTCGGTAACAGGATATTTTGGGGCCTGCTTCTTCAAGAATCTGCTTAAACATAAGAAAAAAAACAAAAAAACCCCCGCTTGCTTCCCATGTATGCAAGCTAGGCGTCGTTATATCAGTATTTATTATTATTATTATTATTGATTTTTTTTTTTTTTGCAATGAGTTTACCACCGAAAGTGGTCACTAAACCCGCCGCCGCTGTCGCAGCTAGCGGAGCCGGAGGTGGTAGCTCTCCGTCGGGCCAACTGCGGACCCTGACCTCCGTGTCTCTGCCACCGGGAGCCCCGACAGCTCCTCAGCCCGGCGCTGTACCTCCACCTCAGTATCCTTTGACATGGGTAACGTGGAAATCACTTACAATATTTTGTATCATCATTATTATTATTATTTTTTAGTTTTAAAACATTTCACCTCCTCCCTGTCTTAATGTTAGGGTGTTAGAGCCATGCATTTATGTTTTATTGGACGTTTTATTTGGGATGATGTTTCTCAGCAGGGAAGGGAGGGGAGGAGACAATTAGCTAGGGAGCTAACGATGCTAATGTTAGCTTATCAAGCCGGTTTTTTAACGCTAACGCAAATGTCACGCATGTATTGTACAGTTGACTCTTCACCACTACTCCCAGTTACATTTAACACCCCACATGCATGTTAAATTGGTTGTGTGTCAGTGTGTATTAACCCACAAACTAGCTGACTCCCATCATCCGCCTTTCCCCAAAAGCACCGGTTACCGGCTTTGTTCAGTTAACGTTACCGGTGCATTAGCTTTAGTGTGAGTGTACCAGCACCGCCAGCTTAGATGGGTCCGTGAACGCAACACCGCAGAGCAGCAACCAAGCAAGCAAGCTTTCGCCCCCCATTTCTGGGTGGTAACCTGTGGATTTAATAATAATAATAATATTGATGGGGGGGGGGGGGGGGCTAATGGTAGCTTTGTACAAGGCCTAGCATTTTAAGAAATCGCACCTCCTGTCTATACATTCATGCAGCTGCCCCATTTCACATAACATGAGCTTTTTTTTTGAAAGGGAGTAAAGCCCCCCCCCCCCCCTCCTTCACTGGAGGAGGGTGGGAGGTGCAGGCCTGTTAGGATAAGAGCCTGCAGAAAAACTAGCTTTTAAAAGAAAGTGATTAATCCAGCTAGTTTCATGACAGTTAATGGTCTAAAATAAGTAGTTGGAGCATTATAATCTGATAAACATGTGTTTGAATGAAGTTATTTTATACTACCATCATTGTTGGTGTTTTATCTTGCATGTTCTTCCCAAAATATGCATGCAGGGTAGAGTTTTGACACCCTTAAATGACATAGCATGCTGTCACCGCCCCTCCAAAATATACCTTTACCTGCAAGTTAACACAGATACAAGATAAGAGACTTTCATGACAGTTAATGGTCTAAAATAAGTAGTTAAGAGCATTATAATCTGATAAACACATCTTTAAATGGTTAAAGTTATGTTATACTACCATTATTGTTTGGTTTATTGTGTGTGTTTCCAAAAAAAATGTTTCTGCAAAAATATTCATGCAGGATAGAGTTATATCAGCCTTAAATGACTGTATGCTGTCATTGCCCACCCCGTCAACCCCCCAAAAATATACCTTTACCTGCAAGGTAACATAGATACAGGATAAGAGCCTGCAGTGGAGAAACTAGTGTTACAGAAAATAATGAATCCAGCTAGTTTCATGTCATTTAATGGTCTAAAATAAGTAGTTAGAGTATTATAATGTGATAAACACGTGTTTAAATCAAGTTATTTTACACTACCATCATTGTTTGTGTTGTATCTTTTGTGTTATCCCAAAAAAGTCTGTATATTCAGCATGCAGGGTGAAAGTTATATCAGCCTTTAATGTCATAGCATGCTGTCACCCCCCCCCCCCCCCCCATCCTTAAAATACACCGTTACCTGTGAGCTAACACAGATACAGACCGGTAACCTGTACCCTCTGTCCCACCTCTACCCTACTTTTTTGGTGGAGTGAAGTCACTGTGGTTATGTCACCTCCTGTTTTATTTACAGCATGGTGGCAGTATAGTGTGTGAGAGAGAGAGAGAGAGAGGGAGGGTGAGAGAGATTAGGTTGACATCTCTTCCTCGCCTGCCAGTGACACACAGAGAGAGAGAGGTGTGTCTTTTGTGATCTGACAGCTTCTGCGATGGCTTAGCTTTTTTGGAGGTTTTTGATGTCTCAACCTGATTTCCTGCCACCCACGATCACAGAGCCCTGTCCTGTGTTTCTGACATCTGTAAGGGGCAGCAGTGTGTAGCTGTTTATGGCAGGTGGCAGTATGAAACACTTCCTTCTGGGTTTTTTCTTTTTAAGTGTTTTGTGTTGTGATGTCTTTTTTTTAATTGTGTGCGAGTTAGATAAGTAAATCTAACACAAAAACACATGAACATAATGGGTCTCTTTATGTGTTGTGCCGTGTCCTCTTTTGACTCTCCTGACTGTTTGAAATGATTGTTCAATTTGCTTAACCTACTTTCTGTGGAGTACAGAGCTTCACCCTCTTCATTTTACTCAATGCATGTCTTGTTTAAGCGATATAACGACTAAAAACGACGATAAAAAATCAGTTCGTTTTTTAAAGAGAAGAGAAGAGAATGACACACCTATTGAGCCGTAATTGTTTAGTTTGCTTTTGGTTTGTTGTGATTCCTCCTGCACAACTTTAAGTGTTAGATCTACTAAAGTAATATGTCTGATTTTTAGTATTACATTAAGGAATATTTTAACCTGTCCTGACAAGGCTGTGGTTGTTGATCCCACAGATGTAGTTGGACTTATTGTCTCCAGTTATATAGTGCAGTAGCTGGTTACTTTCAAGGTCAAGTCCATTTTATTTGTGTAGGCCAATATCACAAAGGACAAATTTGCCTCAGGGGGCTTTACATACTGTACAGCATTACAACATCATCCATCCTTAGACCCTCAATGTGGGTAAGGAAATACTCCCTAAAAAAGCCATTTAACAGGGGAAGAAGTGGAAGAAACCTCAGGATGAGCAACTGAAGAGGGATCCCAAATTCCTTAAAACTCATTTTAACAGGGAAAAAATAGAAGAAACCTTAAGAAGAGCAACAGAGAAGGATCCCTCTACCAGGACAGATAGATGTGCAATAGATGTGTGTACAGTACAGTAGGGCTGGGCAATTAATTAATATAATATCGATATCGTGATATTTAATAGATTTTGTCTTTTTCGAATTTGAATATTGTAATATAGTGATATGGAATAATGTCATCTTTTCCTGCTTTTAAAGGCAGCATTACAGACATTAAAATGTCTGTGAGCTTAACAGACTGTTCTATTAAGTGTTATATCTACATTACTGATGTTTGTTTAGCAAAAATTTCATTGTGTAAATACTTTGTGAAAGCACCGATAGTCATTCCTACAATATTGTCAAAATATCCATATCGAGCAATTTGGTCAAAAATATTGTGATATTTGATTCTGCCCATATTGCCCAGCCCTAGAATACAGCAATGAACAGGATAACAAAATTATAATGAATGTATGATATATATATAGTAAGAATGTGATGTGAAGGATGCCATGCAGCTTCCAGACACCACCAGAGCAGAGTAGGACTTGAGCCATGGTCCTCCATCAACATAGAGACCTAGCTGGAGGATAGAGTACACATACACACAGGGGAGAGTCGCATTACACCATTCACATACACAGGAGGAGAGACCAGAAAAGACACAGGAGAGAAAGAGAGAGAGAGAGAGAGAGAGAGAGAGAGAAGGATAGTCATAATTTAGAGAACGAGACATGAAGTGAGTCTGAACTCCTGCAGGATGAGGAACTAGATCCAAAACCTCAGGAAATGGCACCGACAGCCAGGGAAGCAGAGCAGAAGGTTAGAGAAGGTGTACGATGTTTCTTCTCAGTCTGTATGCGTATGAGGGTTAGGATTGGGGAATAGTAGTTATAGTTATTTGCTAGTATATGAGATACACCTTGCTACTATACATTTAGTCCTGCAATAAATCCAACCTTTTATATGAAGCTCATATTAGTTCAGTTTATTGACGAAGAGGTGGCGTTTCAACAGTGTAGTCGTTTTGGGGTCTGTACTTTGTGGTGCAGTTGAATTTATTTGGATTATATTGTATTGCTGAATTTATTGTAGTGCAACGAAGTGTGATTTGTTCCTGTACTGCGTAACCATCTGTGCCGAAGGAGCTGAACTAACTGTAAGAATAAATTGTTCCAACATCAAATTAGAGAGTAAAAGAAAATTAACTAGCCTGCTTTGTTTGTGCCCGTGACTTTAATTTTTAACTTCTAGTATCCCCCCCTCCTGATGCTGCATGGACCCCGTTGTAGTAATCGCGACACTACACCGCCCTGCATTTGATTTTCATGTCTACATAAAAGCAGACCATGTGAATGTCACCACTTGTCTGACCTCTCACTGTGCGCAGACCCTCTTAAGGTCAGGAGTGTGGGAGCATGTTACGCTCTTGTCTGGCCTGGGCTCCTGGTGGATGGGAATTCCCACTTTAGAGACGTTGGCCTTCGATAAGAGTCGGGACGGTGAGGTGGAGGTGGTGGTGGTGGTGGTGGCGGCAGTTTGTTTCTGTTCCTGGTCGTCTGAGAAACACCCAGCGCATGCGTCTGCTGCTGCACTTGCCAGACAATGGCAGTGCTGCTTAGCATTCAGAGCGAGAGGCCAAGGTGGCGCTTCCCACCATCTGCCAACAAAGGCCCAGGTCACCCAGCCTGCCTCAGCCCTCCCTCATTTCCTTCCATCCCCCCACAAACTCACCTCACCCCACTGCTGCCTGGGACCAGCTGAGAAAACTGTGGGCTTCTCCTTCTCCCCATTTCCCCCCCCCTACTCCCTACTCTCCTCCCATGCAACCCCCCCTCTAACCCTTTAGCTTTCATGGTACAGTACTTTCATGCTTTTTTTTTTTTTTTTTGAAGAGGCTCACTCCTTTTTCTGTCTTTCTTTTGCTAGTTTTTTACATCCCCCCCCCCCCCCCCATCATGGTCTGTGCTTTTGTTCAGACATAAAAGATATAAGCATTTCCCAGTGAAGTGTAGTTAAATGGTAACATCCAAACCAGACATGCAACCACATTCAGTGTTTAGTAATGAGGTGCAGATATGTAGACTGTGGACCCAACTGGCAGGTCACTCAGCACAGTGGTCCTGTATTTCAGGACAGGTGTGTGCAGAGCCAGCATGTGAAGATATTCTCATGAGCATACTCACTGTGGGATGTTATAAATAAACTGCTGAGTTGTTATGAGCCAGCATGCAGGACTGTTCTTTCCAGAGAGGGAGTGGCCTGCTGAAGAAGAAGAAGAAGACATCCTGCTTAATGTCAGTGCTCCCAACGGTGTTTTCTTTCTCAAGTGACATTTCCGTCATTTTAAATGTTTATCTATATTTACCACGTTCACAAAAAAAAAAAAAAAAAAATGAAAGTAACATTCAGATTAAAACCGGTAATTGGTTAGAAACTGGACATCTTCTGATCTGTTGTCACTTTTTTTTTGCAGTATTTGGTATTTACAGGGAACTCTGGGTCTGTAGATTCATCCTGCCCACACTGTGATGCTGGCAAGCCTCTGGCATAGTTGGAAATGTTCACCTTCATTTGTCAGAAAGTAGTGCTTTAACGACTTTAGACAATATTATGTTAATTCTTTTTATTGTCAAAGCAAGGAATTTCTGCTTTGCTTTAAATGTTCAAATGTTATGTCACGTTTAGCACCAATTTCTGTCATTTATCACTACTCTTTTGTTCTTGTTGGAGTTGGTTTGTTTCAGACTCACAGAGCCACACAGTTACAGCTTTAAGTCTTTTTTTTTTTTTTTTTTTTTTTAATGCATGATGAAACTGGCTGTAGGGGAGTATCTTGGTTCTATTAGTTGGCACCGCTTGTTGTTATTGCCTGAGGTATTCCTGCAAGTGTTTTTTTCTGTCGACCGGGGTCAGTCTTAAGTGTTGAGACTCGTGGTGCTGTTGGCTAAGTTCAAAGCTGCTGCTATTTTTAAAGATAAACTATTAACCTGTTGATAATGTATTCCTGGCTGCCGCTCGGTCGGTCTGTGTGTTGCTGCTCTCGCAATATCAGCGTCTCCTGACAAAGTTATTAATTTCTCCTTCTCCGTAACCTGGCGTCTGATATCTCCATTTAATTCATCAGCCGTGTCTGACTCATGCAAGTCAATAACACAAGTCATCATCCTCTCTATCGGGCTAATTAATATATTCGAGTAAGTGTCTCCAGAGTTTATCGGATGATAAGCATAAGAACAATATTATGTCTGTCAGCTATGGTCACTGACTCTATAACAGCAATAAAGGCTCTAGTAGACATAAGAGTGAAATAGTGCTGTGTCTATCCACCACTTTATTACAGACTGACGTATCTCAACAACTATTAGATGGATTCAGACATTCATGGTCCACAGAGGATGGATTCCAATGACGTTTGTTATCCTGACTTTACCTCCAGTGCTACCATGAAGCCAACACTTTTGGCTTCATGGTAGCACTGGAGATATCTTGTCAGTTATTACATAGTCTGCTGTTACATTTTTCTACAGATATCAAATGTGATGACAGGATGAGTTACAATGACTTTGCTTATCATCTTTTTCTTCTCGCATCATAAAGTCAACTTTTCATTTTGTCCAATACTTTGATTAACGTGCAAAACTAGCAACATTCTCATCAGCGTTAACTGTCCTTTGTTTGGTGCCAATTAGCTGACATTAGCACACTGAACTAGGATGGTTAACCAACATAGTAAACATTAGCATGTTAGCATTGCCATGGTGAGCCTGTAAGCATGCTGATGTTAGCATTTAGCTCAAACTACTACTAAAGCTAAATACAATAAAATTATAGCTGCTAATGAAGTTTTACACTCCAGCAAATATACAATGTAGAGCTACAATTACAAGTTCTTATGTCTCTCATAAAATATTATTACGTCTTTCAGAGAGTTATTAGGAGGAGTGTCATCAGCAGATTTATCCTATGCACATTATAAAATATTGAGACTAACTTTCCGTTATATATGAATCTATTTAGATGGCCTCTTCTGTGCTGGTTTATATGTAACGGTTAAAAGCTTTTATATATAAATATTTGTCTTTAACATCCTCATCATTTCTTCATCATAATCACAACATTTTATACTACTAATAATATTGGCTTATTAATCAAGTAGTGAAACAGCTCGTCGTGTGGTGGTTGTATTACTTTGGATTTTTTTCTGCTTTTGCCTCATAAGAAGTACAGATTGCCTTTCTTCCCCCTTTTTAATTTAACGCTAAGAACCAAAAGTGCTTTATGCTACATACATCCATACCTATTGTTGCTTAAGATGGGGTTTGTAAGAGTTGAATCCACCAACCTACCACCCATTGTTGTACATACTGCAGTGGAAGAGCAGTCTCAGCAACAGCAGGCAGGCAGTGAGAGCTTTGTGAGCTCTGCTTTTATCCAACTCTGTGTCTGTCTGTGTGTGTGTGTGTGTGTGTTTGATTAAGTGTGTTAGAGAGAGTGAGGGAGTGATTGTGCGAGTGAGTGGCTAGTGGGCCAGCAGGGAGAAGGAGGGTTTGTGTCTGCACCATCTGGGCCGTCTCCACTCACTTCCTGTGGCTCCACTCTGAACCCACTGCTATGCTCTGAGATTTCCAGGTAGCCTGAATCATTGAAATGAGACATGACAGGCTCTTGAGGTCTGTTTTTAAAAAAAAAGGACGCTATATGTGTAATTATATGGCACGCAAACATTTATTATTTGATTTAAGAACATCTAAATTACATGTGATTTATTCAGAGGGTGAGGCATTGGCTGCACATTGATTAATTTATACAGTAATAGTAATATCACAGTTTATTGAGCTGTATCATACTCTGATCACGGCCTTGACCTACGTGAGGTTATATCTCCTCACACGCCCCTACACCACCCCACCCCACCCCCCCCTCTTCACTTACTCTCACATTCAGCACTTAAGTGGCTTGACTCTAATGATGAAGCAGGAGCCACAGCAGCTTTTCCCCTCCTAAATGAGGCTTACAGGTCACTGTAGTGTTAAAGGACAAGGAGGAGTGAGTGAAGCTGCTTTATGGTCTCTGCCGGGAAGAAGGATCAGCGTGTGTTTGTTGGAGGCCGTTTCGCTCAACCTGTTTTTGGCTCGGGACCCGAATCTCACCCTGTCAACAATATAAACGAGGTGGTTACAGCGTGGAAGATTGTGTCAAGATTAAGTGATGCTTGTCTAAGCGGCCTGTAGATTTCACCTCACTCCATTTATGTAAGAAAAAAAGAGGAATGAAAGATGATTTCACTGCTTATCGATCAGTTTTATCTAGCATGCTCAATCTTTTAGGATATTTTAGGATATATTAAGTATACATTAGTTTAAAAATTATCTCACAGCATCCCACGATATCCAGTTCGATCAGCTGGTGGCCTTACACATCCTGATTTATATCATTTAGGTTTATGCATTCTCAATCCTTCATCTGAATACCAGATTTCTAGGAAGCACCTTGTCCATTGAAAAGTATCAAAAGTCAAACACGACTCAGTCCCCATCAGTGTCATTTCGACCAGGTTCAATTAGCCGTCCGTTAAAGCTAATTTTCCAGCTACACTGACACCTTTTATTTTCTGAGGCGATGTCCCTGTTGTGACTCGTTAAGATGACAGTGTGCTCACCTTCTCTCCTCCAGCAGAAAATGAACGGAGATCAAACTAATGACTAATGTCTAATTAGTGCGGGCAGCCACTTTCATGGCAGCGCCTGATTCACACGCACGGCAGAGCTTGACTGTGAAGTGTCGGCATCCATCTGGTTACCTGGCCACCCACATGGAGAACTCGACATAAATTATGTTATACCTCAGGACATTTTGTTTTCTTTCCCAGCATGCCATCAGGCCAGTAGAATAATTTAATCACTAGCAGTCGATCTTAAAACTAAGCAAAAAGTAATGGAGAAAGTGCATTAAATCATATCATGGTATTCTGGACGGCCATTTATGGTGTGTTTGAACCCACAAAGGGAAACCAAACATCAGGATTCCTACTAAATAAGTCTGTTGCTATGCAGTTTAACTTGTCGATATGCAGTGAAACTAGTTTCCTGTGTTGATTTTTAAGCTGATAACTTCCCCTCAAAGCATGATGTCGAGAAACAGTGCTCCAGCTAGAGAAATTACAAAGTGTTTCCCATCAGACAATGGATGCATCTAGTTTCACAACATTCTGCAGTGACTACAGGTGTTTTCAGACTGAGATAACGGAAACATGTACGCTGGCTTTGAGCCATTTATATAATCTCTTCTCTTTTTTGTTTTGTTTGTTTCTTTTTTTAAAAACTTGGCTGCAGTTGTAAGAAGAAAAATCAAATCTTGCTTAAATCTTCCGTTGGATTCAGCAGTCCTGTCTTGCCTCATTATTTCTCGCCTTACACCTTTTTATATCTCTGCTCCTCCTGCCCTCATGACAACCAACCCTCACGACCCTCACGACCCTCACAGCAGATTTGTTGCTGTTGCTCCGCCAGGTTTTGAACCTTGCTTTCACCTGTCTACATCTCGCCTCCTCCTCCTCTGTTTACAGTCCCCCCCACCACCACAGTTGCCCCCGACAACCAACCAGCGGTCATGTGGAGCAGACAGATCAGGTTGCTTCACTGTTGATAGCCCCCTCTCACTTCACCCCCCCCCCCTCCCTTTTTTTTTTGTTTCCTGTCTTGCTTCAGAATAGAAGAAATATTTTTAAGTGATTACCACCATTCCTATTTTTAACCCACTTGTGGTGTGGCATGACTTGGATGTGCCACATTAGGTTTTTTTTTTTTCCAGATCACGACAGATAATCGGATCTGTCCTTCCGATACGTGCACTTTGTAAGAAATGTTTCCCTCCCTTTGCTGGAAGTGTATCAAAACAACGTCCATCGTACAGTTTTATTATCGTGCTTCTCCGCACTTGGACTTGACAGTTCAGTGTGATGAGACTGAGCCTGTAATTGCCCCTTATTTCTTGTGTGTGTGTGTATGTGGGTGGGTTGTGGGATGGGGGTGGAGGAGGGGTGAAGTGTGGGGTGTTGTTTTTTCCGAATTCCCCGGCAATGAAACTGATAATGCTTCCTGCTGTGCTTCTGCTTTTTGAATCACATCCACCTTTTTTTTTTTTTTTTTTGTTTTGTTCTGTTTTAAAATGTTCCCTTTCTCTTTCTCTCTATCTCCCTCTTCTTCTCCCTCCTTGTGTTGTCGGTTACGGGTGGAGGTGCTTGGCAGGTGGCCAACAGAGATGACGGCCCCTGCAGGCAAGAGCGGGAGAGTAAAGGAAAGAGGGCTTAAGGGGTAGAAAAAGGGGAGGTGTGATTTTGGGTGAAAGGAAGAAAGCCAGACGTTCGGTTTCCCTTAAACCATGTGACCAACAGTGTGTGAGCCTGTCTGTCACGGACAACTGCCTGAGCAGGTTACTAACCACAGGGCTTCCCTCTTCTCTGGCTATTACACATTCCCTCTTTTGTCTCCTCTAACATCTGAGTGATGTCTCCCGAGCGTGTCTCCATATTACATGTTTCAGCTGCTAAAAGAAAAGTTATCGTAGGCTCCTGTTTAAAGCAGCTCCTTGAAGGATTAATACATTCTCCAATGTGTTATAGTTCTCTTTAAATGTTAAGGCAGAAAGTTTTTCTTTGACCTGTCATTATTATTCTACAGCCATTGATTAATATTGAATACAGTTTGCACCTCTGCTATTCCTGCGTATAAGGGCTGTAACAGTTGTCTAAGCTTCTGCTCTGCCTGCCCCCCTTTTTGCCTGAAGTGGTCCAGAAATCCATTTCAGATTTTCCCTTTAACACTTGCAAAATGGTGAAGGTACATAGTGTACTCTGAGAGATGGGGCATTTGGGCGGGGTGGGTTCGTTGGGGGATCTTTTAAATCAAACTAGGCGAGCTATTGAGGGTTTGAGGAAAGCCCTTTTGGATGAGTGAGTTAAATGTATCGCATTGAGACGTGTATATAGACGGTGGATTGAAATAAACTCAACAGACATCATTTTTGGGTTTAAGCAGAAACTTCCCACTTATTAATCTGTATTTAAACAGGGAGGGTCATTGAGTGCAAGCTCCTTTTTTTTTTTTTACAAGGACAACCTGATTAGAGTCATCAGAGCGCACCAAAGTTACAGTATACATCAACAGATTATACAGCAAACAGGCCAAAGACCTCAACATCAATTCAAAGAAAACACACATGCATTCACACTGCTCTGCCTCAGTCCAAAGAGATTAAAATTGATTTAAAAGGGATTAGCTTGACTAATTTTACAAGCTTCTACAAATTGTTTCTCTTGTGTGGAGCCTCGCATTTAAAAGCCAAACAGTCTCAGCGGCTGATCTGCAGTTAAAAAGGTGTTTTGTAAATAAAATGAATGTTAGGGTCTCTTTTTACTGCCGACGACTACCACCCAACTTTCTCATATAGTGTACAACGATGCATCTAAAGCATCCCCAGTTATGAACCTAAGGGTGCAATGATAGTGTGCACCAACAGGTTTAAGGTTAAAGGCAGGAGATTCCTTTAAATTACATCACCATAGTGCATAATGGATAAAAAGGATGACTGAACAACTTTCTGCAGTTTTGGGTATTATGTGCCTTATTTCTATAAAAGAATGCCAGCTTCACTGACTTAGTTCATTAATGTTTTTTGAAGCTCGGCTTGTCAGAGGAGGGAGGATGCTCTCTCAATTGGCGTCCCATTAAGAGGAGTAATATTCACTTCAGTGGAACTGTTAATCAGTTTTTTAGAAAACAGCATGCGTTTGGTTTTATCCGATTTAAACAGGATCAATCAAAATTTGCTGTTCAGAGCGGAAATCAGAAGGCAGCTTACTGGATGAAGTCTCTTCATTTGGTTTAGTCAGCAGTATTTTGACTTAACATTGTCATGAATAGTTAAAACATGATGGCAATCTTACCTGTTGAGCTGCACAGTGCTTCTCATCTTTTATATGACACTTGTTTTTAGTGTCTAGTTGCCGTTAGAGTTTTCCTTAAATACACACCTCTCCAGAATCCCACGGGTTCAGCCATCACTGGATGACCGAATCTTCTCCACACAGCCTGGAGTCGCTGCAGTCTACAGCGTGAGTCACAAACACATTTTACACACCCACCTGTGTGTACAGTATGCAGCAGAGCATATTCACAAACTTCACAAGAATACAAACACAGGACTCATATCTACAGTGTGGACTCTGTGTGTACAGCTGCATTTACACTACGATACTCGGGAGTATAATTGTGCCAAAAGCATATGTTCATTTTGAGTATGCTGTTAGTAGTTTGGTACCTTACAAGATTCAACTCCCATAAAACTTTTCAGATTTAAATTTGTCACAGTTAAGAATTACAAAACAGGTCTTTATACAGGGGTAGATACATTTTATAGGCATAGTAAAACATGCATCGGTGGTTTTCTTTACTTCAAAAAGAGCAAGTCGTACTTGTCGAGATGCTCTAAAATTCTGTTACATGACCACAGGAGGCACGCCTTGGAAATGTCACCTCAGGGAACCTCTGCTATTTAATGACTCCTTCAGGAGTTAATTAACATTTCCTGTAGTTGTTCTTGATTATAATAATATTATGAATAAACATATTTTAGTACTTTTTTTTATTTTTTTTTATTTTAACCTGCATGGAGCATCAACATGTCAGTTAGAGGCATTAAATAGACAAATAATTCAATTCAAATCACAGAGGGAATCTCAAATGTACTCCTCTGCCGTCTTCTTCTGACCTTTTAGTCCATTTATTGTCTCATCCCGAGTGGTCGCAGGCACACCTACTGCATCACACTGCAGACAAAAACAAACCTGAAATGGCATCAACCCCATCCTCTTAGGATCTTAGCCTGACACGACTGTCACCCTTTTTGCGAGCGAGCAATTATGGTGTACAACAATCCACATTGAGCGGTGCTGTTTACACACCCTCAGCGCTCTGCAGCACCACCACCACTCTCTCTGTTTTTTTTTTCCTCTTATAAACCGAATTTGTATTTACCCGCAGGCCAGCGATTTGTCATACGACTCGGTAGACTTTGCGAGATACTGATCAGTAATTCCACCATTAAAGGCACAGATACCTCTACGTTCATAGTAACACTTCTTAAATAATGAATGTTTAATGCAGAAATTAGAAGATTAGAGATTGATTTTCTTTTACACACACACACGCACACAAAAAGCAAATGTCACACGACCTTCATGTTTTAACACTTAAGTGGTCTATTATGGGATAGTACTGGCATGTGTGTTTTGCTGCTGTTAATTCTGTAATATCTGGCGTTTACAAGCATAGTCCACCTGAAAATTGGCACTTGAGTAATTTGATATCACAAAGAAGAAAAGCTTCTTTATCCTGTGTAACATAACAGTAATGAAAACTGGAGATTTTCTATTGCAGAAGGCTTGTTTTACAGGGTTAGGCTGCAACAATGATGACACTGGTGGAAATAAACCGTGCCCCATTGGCGTGAAACATTTGTTCTGTGCGGTGGATGTGGGGTTTTTTTTGCTCTCTTTATTTTTTCGCTCCACCCCTCACGTACAGCTTCTATACAGCCGCTCGCCTTCCCCTCCCCCATCCCATCACTCTGTACGTCCTCCGAATCAGTCACTCGCCCGAAGCAGAGTAGGCTCCTCCCCTGGCAACAGCAGCTAGATTAGTTGCTTTATCCCAGGTCATCTGAGGGAAGTGGGCCACACAGAGAAGATGGAGAGAGATGCAGGAAAAGGATTGATGTTGTATAGGCTGTATAGACCGGTGCCTGTTGTACTCGGTAGTTGTACGAATAATAGAAGTTTGGAGTTGTTAGTTTTTAAAATATGACTGTCTGCAGCTGGCTCTTTTACAGCTCTAATGGTGTAAGGCTGTGTAGAGACACAGAGAGAGAGAGAAAAGGATAAAAAAAAAAAGGCCCATGAGAGAAGAAGTGGGTTTCCCGGCTTTTCAGGCTTCTTGTTGTCTGCCTGCTGCTTTCTTCCTGCAGTATCCTCTCACACTCCCTGGTGTGTCGGGCCTGCTGCAGGAACAAGCAGCACCTGCCGTGGTGCCAGCCCACAGCTGCAGCAGCCAAGGCCCATTCTGCCACACTACTGGGCCAAGAGCTGAGTCAGACCTCATCCTTGCAAATTGCCTGATACTGCTCACTTGGCCAGAGACTACCCTGAACCCTCTGTTGCCCCATATTGACGAGGCTTGTTTAGCGTGACTCAGTTGAATCCATTGTACCAGGTGCTCTCGATCTATCGCAGACGAGTGGGACTGTAATATGATTACTTGACCCAGTTTTGTCATATGAGGCCTCTGGTAGCCCCAGACATCTTTGCAGAGCATATTCTGGCACAGTGGGGCTGCAGAAGAGGCCAGAGCGTACTGTTAGCCAACCCCAGCAGGTTACAACACCCATGCACAGCACAGGTCTTCACCTCTGCACACATACGGGGGCTAATCCCAGAGCTTCAGTGCTTAATTTAAATTCCTCAGCAGGAGGGAGGACTAATGACCTGTGTATTCCTGCCACTGCTCTTCCCTCATCACATCATTTAGTGTGTGTTTGTGCGTGTGCGTGTGTGTGTGTGCATCAGTGTGACATAATGCCTCGTACTGTATGTGGCTAACCTCGCTGCTCTATGTGATGCAGGTACCCAGGCACGCTGGCCCTCCTTACACTGCTCATGACATCACAAAGGGACACCCTAACTTGGCGGGCACTCCGCCCGGTCATGCCCACTCCCCGGCGCTCTCTCAGGTATCAGTACCCACAGCTTCCCCATATCGCTACCCTAAGGGCTGGGAGACAGGCGGAGGGGTGAGTCACTTAATTCTGGCCATATTGCCAACCTCTAAACTGTATTATCTGTCTTTTCTGTATCAGTTTTTTCACATGTTTCAGTTTCCTGTTCGTCCCATTTCTATCATTTTGTAATACAGTTGGAAGCCATGTGTGCATGAGTGTGTTTTTTAAATGTAATTCAAGATGTGTGTATAAATTAAACAGGGTTACACTGTAGTACAGCATGTCATGTGCACCACTGCCTGTAGTCAAGTGTGCATCTACTCTATAAGGTCCATTTAATCCTGTTAAGGTCAGTTGGGGGGAGGGGACTTCCTTCACTGCCTATAAGTACAGTGGGATTCCTAGTTATGATTGTAGCGATACGGGGCAATGACAAATCCAGAAAACAAGTTGATAACATAACAGGAAATATATAAACCAGAGCAAAAAAGGAAGTACGTAATTATTCTCATCATCTTTTTGTGGTTAAGATATTAAGAAGGCATTACATCCTCCAATTACACATTTTGCTTGACATAAAAAAAACATTATTAAAACTAGTAAATCTCTGTGCAACCATTAATCACAATTCAGCGTCGGTAACACTTCTGTGGTGATGCTCCAGCCGCAATGCCGCTGCCACCGCCGCTGTTGCTTACGAGCGTGTTGACTCCGTGACTCAGCCTCCCTGGAAGTTTGTGACTCTGCTCGCGAGGAATGCAGTTGTTCCTCTTTACCGTTATAACCTAATGGCCCACTGCCTCACCCTAAAGCAACTCCAGTCTCTTCCCGGCTTTCTATTAATAGAAATCCGTCAGCCAGCACAAACTTAAATTATCACAACAATATCAGCAGCAGCTTGAAGAAGAGAAAAGAGCGAGTGTCCATTTTTTTTTTTTGTTTGGCAGAAGAGAGCGCTGGCAGGGTGACAAGGGAGCGCTGGGATATGAAGCGCCTGTGCAGTGATGATTAAAAAAAAAAAAAAAGAAAATTTCAAAACAGCTGCACATGGATTTTGTTGCTATGACAACAATATCTTGACAATTTAATAAGTGACAAGGATGAGAAAGGAAGCAGATTGGCGTTGGCTAACTTAATACTATGTTAACAGAAGGTTGGCTACACAACTAAGAGCAAGCTTTACAACAAACCTTACCAGCATCACTCAGCGTTCGGCCAATCTGCTCCCTTAAATGGGATGTTCTGTCTTTGTTAAGATAGTTTCAGTCTGACATATCAGAAAGCTTGTCATAGACCGACAAAAACAAGCCTCTCCTCCATTTTCTTGATGAGTCCCACCCCCATCTAATATATCTAATAAAGGAGAAAGGAGTGAGAGTGGCACTTTTCTGAAAAGTTGAGGGATCTTTAAGCTGAAGCACCAAAAAAAAGTCATAGTGCTCTGGAAAACAAATAAATAAATAAATAAATGAAACTGCTGGCTCTCAGGAAATAACTCTATATGGAACCGAGCCCTAAGCAGATCTACTTAAACCCACCTCTGCTTAGCTCAACTGCACAGTAGATGAAGAATAAAGAAAACACAGGATTTGCAGCCCCTTGAGGGTACCAATTATCTTTGCACTTCACATAAACCCCAATTTGAAAAACATTTTCTCCCACAGCAGTGTCCCAAAAGTAAGTTTCCCCATTCAGTGTGTGTTTGCGTCCGGGTGTATTGTTGTCTGTGAAAATGAAAGTGACTGATAACGTTGCCCCCTTGGTGTGTGTGTGTATATAACAATTTGTCCTCCTGCTATCTCTATCTTTTCCATTTCCTCTCTTTGACAGTCTCCGTACAACCCTGGACAAAATGCTGGCTCCGCCCCACTAGTGTATTCTCCCCAGACACAGCCAATGAATGCACAGCCACAGAGTCGCCCGGTGAGTCTTCCTGCTTGTCTCAGGTTTTACGGCACACCTGCCTCCCTAAACCCTCTTAAACCCCCCCCCCACCACCACCACCTAACAGTTTGTGGTTTACTGTGACTGCTACTGAGGGTTTGTATTTCATCAAGAGATCTTCACATGCCGCAAAGAGAGCTGCTTGAGTGTTGACTGACCTCAATCTGCTTACGGCAGTGAGGCACATTACCACAGGCAGTAGTTCTTTAATGAGGTCTCCATCATTAGCCTCTTTAGTGGCTCCTTACAGGCTTGTTGTGGTTGGTGGAGCTGTATCACCTGGATCAAAGGGTAGCAGGAGCTTACCACCAGTGTCATTCCTTGTCCTCTTCCATCTTTACCAATGTTACACTACTATCTGAGTACACTCACCAGCAATTACTACAGGCATTTAACACCATTCATAATTAATGAAAGTGAAAACAGTAGAAAAAAAAGGTGATAAAAAAATAACAAAAAGAGAAGGAGTTAAATCAGTCCTGTGAGAAGTGGAGCACGGTAGGTTTGGTTGCCCTCATGCCGGAAACCTATCCAACCATCCAGCAGCCAGATCATTGATTATTTGGGTAATTAATGAGGAATAGCAACCTCCCCCAAACCGAACGTACATCAATAAGCGAATCCGATCCGTCTCATTTCTGTTATTTGTGCGGCCAGAGTACAACTTTGGATTCAGCATTGAGCCAGCATGAAGTCTGTTTAGTGTTTTACAGATATTTAAGCTTTTGTGAGGCTTTGATCTGATTAAATCATCCATGGAGCCTAGAGTCATAAGATGAATTACATTACTAAAAACCTGTAGAGTTTACTTTGCACTAAGGTGTTTTTATTATATTTTATTGTTTTTTTTCCACAAGCTTTTAAATGGTGGCTGGCTGTTATTGTCTTACATAGTTTAAGATGTCTATAGCATACGGTGCCTGTGTGAAATTCGTAGTGTGAAATCAAGCTGCTTTGCTGTTTTAAAAATAGGCAACACCAGAATTGCTAGATTTTTTTTTTTTTTTTTTTTTTTTTTTTTAGACCTGAAAATCTGCCACCACGACAAGCCGAGTAAGAATATATCCAAAAATTGTATTTCCTTTGCCAGCATTTTTGTATCCAAGTAGCTTTACTTAATAATCTTCCCCTGGCTCCTACCCAGCCCCCATCAGGAGAGCAAGGCTAACCAGACCTCAGTCAAAGCGTGTTTACACACACACAGTAAGGCTTGTTTTAAACTGTGTGGTAAGTAACAAGAGTGAGTGGATATTAATTTAACTGCAGTACATAATTCACAGCATAGACTTTTAACATCATTCCAATTCAGGAAAATCCCAAATTGTCATGCAGATACACACTTTGACTTTGGGGTTTGAGTTCTGCATCATGTTTCATGTGTCTCTAAAGCTTTTGTTGCTCTTTGGGGTTTTTTTTTTTGTACTGTGTATTTTCAAGCATCTGCCTTCATCTCTCATCTTTATCTCTGTGTCTCTCTCTCTCTCTCTTTTTATGCTCTTTTCTTGCCCCCCCTCGCTTTGCCATCACTGCTTCAATGCTCCTTGCTGGACCTCCTCTCCTTCCTCCCCCACCAGTTTGCTACGGGCCCTCGACCAACTCACCATCAGGTAATTTACCTTTGCTGAACCCCTCTCTCTTGCTCCCTCTCTCTCTCACATCATCATCATCATCATCATCAACGTCATCATCATCATCAAAGCATTTTTGCTAGTACCTGCTGGCAAAGGGCCGTCTGTGGGCCGTCTGCCGTTCTTTGAAACGTCTCCGATTTGAATGCCTTCAAGTATCTTGGATATAGTTAAAGAGATTTGGACTTATCGCAGAGTTTGTTTAATCAAGATATCCAGGTGCTCAGATCTGTGTGCGGAATATTCATGCTTATTTTTATGCTGAGATTGATCAGAGAATTTAATAGTTGGTATCTTTAATGGTCCTTTATAAGGTTTAAATGTAATGAAACATGTAAGTGTGGTAGGTTCTGAGTGGAACAAGTAAGCGCTGTGATTATAAGGCTGTTTACATGATAGGAACTTGTCTTTCGTTACATTAAATTACATTAAACTAGGCGTTGCTCCTCGTCGTCTCCTGATGAAAGTTGCTCAGGATTTATTGGGACGATCAAAATGCTAATTGGTATTATATCTGAAATTTATATTAGCATTGTGTGAGTCCTTTTTATGTTTTACTTGTTGAAGAAGAAAGGATTAGAAACAAGGAGAAGCCACCTTGTGCAGCTCTCTCTCTTACAACTGCATCCACCACAATTCAACAGGCTTAACAGGCCACTTAGTCACTGATCAGCTGACTAGTGCCGGTCTCACCATAGGCCCAAACACACAGCGCTATTATTACCTTTAATATTCTATGTGTTGGGATGTTGGCGTCTTTAGTTAGCTGTCCTGTGAAACTTGTTTATTGTGTGTCAAACAAGACATAGGCAGTGAATATCAGTTCTTGCCCTCCCCATTTTTGATAGAGAGAAGTTAATTTACCCTTTTTTTTCTTCACTT
The DNA here is from genome assembly GCF_027409825.1 of Scomber japonicus. Lineage (NCBI taxonomy): Eukaryota > Metazoa > Chordata > Actinopteri > Scombriformes > Scombridae > Scomber > Scomber japonicus. Next base: position 28,636,945 of record NC_070580.1, on the reverse strand, counting down.
TTTTTACTAAGGAGACCAGGATGGATCCTCCTATGATATTTTAGCTTTATGTCAGAAAACTGTTGTTGTCTCACTGATTATTAATCTAAATCTGTGTGACTTTTTGCGATGGCAGCACCTCCGGAGACCACCATCTCATTTACGAACAGTAATTACATCAAAGTTACTGCAATTAAACTGTTTTCTATTTTTATTTGGGTATGAACGTTGTGACTGACTACAAGTCAAATTGTAGATGGACACAGATGACAGCAATATTATTGATTATTTCACATTGCTTATTGACTAGTTGACATTATTACTTGATAACTTAAATAATCAGGGTGGGGGTAATTATTGATTTCCAGGGTTAAAGAGAAATCCCTCAGCGGTCTGGTTGGCTGCAGTCCTGGAAAGAGACGATGTTGTGTGATTGAGTTCATGAATAACATTTGTGTGTAATTTACATCCTGGATCCTGTTAAGCTGACGGTTGACCCTCCGTGAACCCGGCGTCATTAGATTATGAAGGGTGTGTTAATGAGTTCACGTCGGGCCGCGCAGTATTTACGACGTTGTTTGTGTTTTACCCTCGTGGAACGCTAACGGTGTCGAACACGTCTGGGCGCTGATATTCAGTCCGTGTGACTTCCTGTTTTCTTTTTGTGTTTTGTTGATTTATGATTTATGATTTATGCGGCCGTCCACTTTTAAGATTGATGTGTTAGTCACCCCTCCTCGACCCCTCCTCGCCCTCCAACCACTCCCCAAAAGTTGTATCCTGTGTAACTTCTTGTCTAACATCCTCACCTTCTGGAAAGTTGAGTGCAAACAATATTTTGTGTAACAGACTATAAATAGTATGCTGTTTAAGTGTGTCGGGTGTGTATGCTGGCATTAGCGTGAACACACACACACACACACACACACACACCCACACACACACACATACATATACACAAGTGCATGCTCTGGCTGTCACAAACTGGCGCTTGGCTCTCTTGTGCCACCACGGAAGTGGAGTCGGAAAGCAGATGAAGCTGAACAGTGGCCTTTTATACCGATGGAGAAAAACGGCCATTGTCGCCCCCCTCCCTCAACCCCCTTCATTCCCCTACACGCCCCCCCCTCCTCTCCCCTCCCCACCCCTCCGCAAAACACACTCGATGCACAGCAAAGAGAAAATTAATTCATTTGCTCAAAAACATAAGTCTGTCCTCAAACAACCATCATCATTGTTTCATGTATTTTCCTCCACTTATCCGTGTAACCAGTTTCATTGAATTTCAAATGCAGCTTGTATGTGCGTGTGTGTGTGTATATGTGTGTGTGTGTGTGTGTGTGTGCGTGTGTGTGTGAGTATGTGTGTGCGTGTGTGCCAAAAAGGTCGAAGTCAGTGGAAGTTACAGTTAAACAAATAAGTGTTGTTTCCTTCAGAGAGCTCTTCAGTGTCAGTGTGTAAATTACTGGATTAATCTGTAAGTTTTTATCTTTGAATGCGTCGTCTGTTTGTTGTTTAGATAGTGAGAAAATGTCACATAGTAGTTTGAACTTAACCCATTTTTCTTTGTTAGCATTTTCACCTTAACTTCACCTAAAAGTATAAAGATGGACAGCTTTTCACTTTGTATAAACTGACCTTCGACGCTGAAGGAAAAAGATGTAGAAATGCAGATAAAGAGAAGTTCAGTCAGGGTGAAACGATTCATATCATTTAAATCAGTCTGAGCTAAGTGTGTTTTTTTTTTTCTTCTGTTCTCTACATTAAAACTCACAAAATGTCAGAGCCAAAATACCCAAAACGAGCAGGGCAGTCCATAAGATAGACGGGCAGGGGAGGGGGAGGGGAGGAGGGGGGGGTCTTTTACCTCCTCTGTTGTTCAGTCAACGCTGCAGTTTACAGCCAGGTCTGTGGGGGCTGGAAAATGCCAATTTGGCAAAGCGAGATGTGAGACTGGTGCATTGGCCTAAGTGCTCGTTTTCAGAAAGGGAATACCTCATGGTGTGTGTGTGAGTGTGTGTGTGTGTGAGACAGAGAGAGAGAGACTTGTGTGCATGTTGCTTACGTCAGGATGGCATATGGCCACGAGTTGAAATGCTGATACAATTTGACCGTGACTGGTAAGCTTTTCCCACTCTACCGCCCACTGATGATAAACCAGCGCTCATTTTATATCCTTCCATAATTTATTTATTTAGTTGAAGTGATTCAGGACCAGCCGTCGTGTCATGTAGATGGAAATAACTAGGTAGTTTCCTGTGTGTGTGTGTGTGTGTGTGTGTGTGTGTGTGTGTGTGTGAGTGTGAGTGAGATTGCTTACCTGCTTATTCTGTATTGAGGCTTCAGTCTCCCATTGGCTCTTCTCTCTCTCCTGCTTTCAATACTCAAGGGAGGATTCAGGCCCATCCAGGTAACATTAACCTCTGTCTCTGCGGACCTGCATGGCATGATGAAGGATCATCCCGAAATGATCCCTTCCCCACTAACGTTTAACCCCTGCACACCCCCCCCTCACCTCCTCACCCCTCCTCTCATCATCAGTAGAGTGAATGCTCAGTAGACGGGTCCTTTCTCTTCATTTTATCCCTTTTCTTTGTCCCCCGTCTCATCTCGTAGAGGATCATTACTGGACTTTACTTTTCAGTTCCAGTCATTTTTTCTTCATCCATTATTCATCTTTAATGAACTTGCACAGATTAATGAACAGCATGCGGAATGAAGGAGATATAGTATATTTCTCCTAATAATATGTTTTTTTTTTCTCCAGCTTCATTTTATATGTTAACCCTTACAAACTGTTGGGGTCAAATTTGACCTGCTGTGACAAAACACCCTGAATGTCTTGATTGATCTTGATTGATTCACAAAAATGAAAATGTTTTAAAATATTATACTTGTGTATTGGTGCTACAAATTGTTGTCCATTGAGGCTGTTCTGGGTCAAATTTGACCCGTATCTACTGACACGTCTTTTCATGTCTTAGGTTAAATAGGACATGGATAGTAGCTCTAAAAATGAGTGGTGTAAAACCTAAAAAATACACTCTCTCTGCTCTCTGAACCATTAATCAAGGTTTAATCACCCATTAAACCTTGATTAACCATTTATTAGTCAGTCAGATCGGTTATTGAAGCTTTCTGTTCTGATCTGTGGCTCAAAATTGGGTATAGACGCTTTTTATGAGAGGAACATACTGAGAGGATGCAGAATATGAACAGTATGTAAGGGTTAATGTGATAAGAAAGTGTTTTTTTCTTTTCTTTTCTTTTTTCCTTGTAGATGCCCGTTGGATGTTCAGTGATTATTTTAAAGTTACAGACTTCCTCTTTTCATCAAGTGTTGAAAAGTTGTTTTGTCTGTTTACTCGTATTTCTCACCATGTAAGCACTTTTTCACCCAGGCTCTCTCTCGGATAGCCGCTAATGAACAGTTTCCTGGTAGTTTCCCAGATTTCCACAGGGCCATTTACAACAAAAGCCATTAAACTTGATTTATTACGTTTTAAAGGTGATTTCCCTCCTGGGTATTTTTAGATGGTTTTACAGCATTGTTGATTCTGCTCTCCATCAGCGGGATCAGCACACTGTGACTCCTTTTAGTTGGGAGTCCTCAGATGTTTGGAAGCCGGTCACAGCTTTTGGTAGCGACTTTTCTTTTTAGAATCATTCAATCATTCAAACGTAAAGCCCACCCAAAAACTTTTAACCCCATTGTGACACTTCCCTGTATAGAAGTCATTGTAACTGTAGGCATCAATAGTACAGTATATTTCAGTGTTTCTATGCCCCTTTTGAAACGCATGAAAGGGCCATATTGATGCCTGATGGACGGAGGTATGCCGTGTGTCACACATTGAGCACACAACTGTAAGGTTTGACCAAAGCAGCTCAGGCACAAGAAGAAGAAGAAGAAGAAGAGGTATTTGAAGCCACTCAGCAGTCCAAGTGTTTTTATTTTCTGCAGCTGTGGAGTCTGCTGCAGCATATTACTGTGCAGTCAGACCGGCCAAAATGGAGAAGAGAAAAAAAAAACAAACCTCCCCAATACCAATACCTGAAAAAATAGGAAAATATATCAAAAAAACAAAACAAGAAGTAATAACAAATTTACACTTTGGCTGTGCCCTCTTTTTTTTAAGGTTTTGGGCCTCTGCCTCAGCAGGAAACATTAATCTGTACAGTCTCTGCCAACACTGTCTGCTCTGCTTCGCTTTAAAAAAAAAAAAAAAAAAAAATTCTTATATGGGATAAAGTTTATTCTACTACAGGAAACATCATCACACAAAGTCCTCATCTCTCAGTAGATACTTAAAATATGAAATATCAATCACCAAATATTCAACAGATATATAAACCCAATGACCCCACAGGCTAACAACAGCATAAACCACTGTTGTGTGTGTGTGTGTGTGTGTGTGTGTGTGTGTTTAGGTGTGGGCTATCTCCATGGCAACCGTTAGATTTTTTAGTTGATCTCGTTACGTGCTTGTTTGCGTTTGCAGCGGCGGCAGCATCTGGTTTCACTTATCTTAACTAAATGTCAAATTTGTCCAAACTGCTCTCCGGTTAATGCCGGTCCATCACAGTCTCGCAATCATCAAGGGGGGGGAAAAAAAAAAAAAAACTAGCACGAGAAGTGAAACTATCGGTTAAATCACATTACATCTTGATTACAAAGAGAACAATGGAATGAAAACTCAACTGAAACTAGACATGGAGCACAAAACTAGAAGATAAAAGATAAATCTGCCACCGTCATTAATATCTTTTAATGCCAAATTGACCTGCTTTTTTTTTTTTTTTTTCCTCTCTCTCTGATGTAAGTTGCTGAACAAAATGAAGGTGGAGACCACAAAGATCCTTTTACAACATGTACGAACTTCAACAGTAGGAACCTTGTGCTGTGCAGGCCATATAGTGACTTGTTTTTAAAGCCTCTGTTCAGTTGGTTAAATGATTATAGGATGAAATATTTAGGACCAAAGAGTCTAAACAGGGAGCCGTACTCCCTATATTGTTGTCATTCATATTATTACTCACCAGCTAAAGCATTAAATCCAAACTTCTGAGATGTTTAGCAACGTTATTCATGAAGATAATCAGTTGATTTGTAGAGTTTTACAGCGGTATGAAAGTGTGCGTTCGAAGCTTTGTTGTGAATCATCGGGAGCAGTGATTGAAAAGTTTAGAGAAAGATTTAAAGTCCTGCTGCTGGGCCTCCACTTTTCCTTTTTTTTTTCTTCAGTTGCTGATAAAAACAGGGTTGGCTCACTGTGAGAAATGTGTAGGCCAAATGGTGAAGACATCTGAAAAACTACTTTTTTTTTGGATTTGAGATAAAGCGTGACAGCATGCTGAAATGAGACTGCTGCCTCTAGGATAGTGCTTAATATCTTTTTGTTTTCTCTCTCTCTCTCTTTCTCTCTCTCTCTTGCTCTATCTCTCTCATTTGATTCCTTCAGTTTTTCCAGAGGACTCAGATGCAGACTGCGAGGCCCACCATCCCTACGAACACACCCTCCATACGGCCTGGCGGACAGACTCCCACAGCGGCTGTTTACCCCACTAATCAAGCAATCATGATGACCATGGCACCTATGCCTTTTCCATCCCCACAGGCTGCTCAGTACTACATCCCACAGGTGAGACCGGCACACGGAAATGGATCGATCTTATTGAATATAGCAGCGGATAACTTGAATTATCTGCCCATATTTCAGGATCAGCTGCATTATAGATTCCTAAAAACATTTCTCCAAGTTTGATTTATTGTAATAATCACACAATGGTAAATGGACTGTGGTTTATATAGTAGTTTTCTCTTCTACTGACCACTCAAAGAGCTTGACAACACATTTTATTTTACCTGGAACGACCCTTGAAGAGGAATCACACAAAACAATATTAAGTAAAAGAGAAAAAAAGAAACAAATAAAAGAAAATATTAGGAAAAATGTAATGATGTAAAATGGCACAATGAATAAATGCAGTTAAACAATTAAGATACAGTGAAGTTAAAAACACTTACAATCAAATAAAACAAGGTCCGAGCCAATGCCAACACCCATTCACACACACACACACACACACACACACACACACACACACACACACACACACACACACACACACACACACACACACACACACACTCAGCAATTTGGGATCCAGTATCTTACTCAAGGACACTTCAACATGCGGACTAGAGGAGCTGGAGATCAAACCAGCGACTCTCTTAGTGGACACACAGCTGCCACTAAATGAACAATGATCTAAACTTGTCTCTTAAGCAAAAATATTTTAATTTGACATTTTTTTGTAGTGAGTGAATACAGAGAAAATACTCTTTGGCTACAGCAGCTACTGATTAAAGGAATAATTCAGTATTTTAGGAATTGCACTCATTTGTTGTTGTTGTTTTTTTTTTTTGCTGAGTTAGATAAAAAAGATCCAATAACACTCATTTCTACTTGCTGAATATGTTGAATGTGAGGCTGGAGCCGGTCCACGGTTACCTCAGCTTAGCATAAAGACCGGAAACACATGGGAACAGCCAGACTCCGAGAAGTGACTGAGCTGGCCAAGAAAAATGTCCAGCACGTAACCCCCCCCCCCCCTCCCCTCCCCCCCTTAAATCCACCGGGTGTTGTTTTAACATTCAGGTTTTAATATGGATTAAACAAACAAGATATAAGATATGTTAATTAGTGAGCTGCAGAGGTGCTGATAGACGGATTTTGTTACCTTTAGACTATCAAAACTGACTGCTGGCAATAAGCACATTGACTCTAGATTCATGTGTTATTGATTAACAAGGAAGTGAATATTTCCCAAAATGACAACCTATTGAGTTACTAGAAAGATAAAAAGCAAAATGGTGTAGAGCAGATTTTACAGGAGACTGAACCAAAGTCGGATTTCTCTTTCAACGATATAGCAAATAAATTTCACCTCGTAAAAAAAAAAAAAAAAAAGTATTGAGTTTATATATTTTATTATTTAATGAATTTGTATGAACCTGTTAACCTCTCTTTCTTCTTTTCTCACAGTATCGCCACAGTACGCCTTACGTGGGACCTCCTCAGCAGTATTCTGTACAGCCTCCAGGGTCTGGCACCTTCTATCCTGGTCCAGGGCCAGGGGAGTACCCTGCTCCATATCGTGAGTCATTAATCCAACACAGACACACACACACACACACAGACGCACACGCATCACATACTATTTCCACGCCCGTATCACATTTCAAATATGATCTCAGTTGCAAGAATACACACTACCCATCAGCCTTGTGTGCCCTGAGAGAGGGGACCTCTAAACTGTGTTGTACTAAAACATGTTTCTTCTTGTCTCTTCTTCTCTTGTGTTTGTTTGTTTGTTTCTTCTTTTTTCTCGTGAACTCTTTCAGATCCCCTCAGGTACCACCCACCTGTCTCACCCTCTGTCCCTGCTCCCGTACAAACAGCTGGTCCACCCTACTACCCAGGACAGACTGTGTACCCCCCCTCACCCCCCATCATAGTGCCTACACCACAGCAACCTCCACCACCAGCCAAGCGTGAGAAGAAAACAGTGAGTACCTCAGTAGTTCACCCGATGTCCCGACATTAGATAATAAGATGCTTTTTAAAAAACTCTGAGTTCCAGTTTTAATGCTTTTAATGTTAAGAATCAGTTGCTTTCATGTAGGGTCGTAAGATAAAAGGGGCGAAACTTTATCTGGAAATTTTAATCTATGCGTTGAGAGTAACAATACATTTAGCCTGGTCTAAAATATTTAATGTTTTGGGGCGAAAAATGGAAATATTGTACATGTTTAATTAAAAGACAGAATTTAAACTAGCTTTTATGCTCTTTTGTGAGTGTTTAATCATGACTATAGCACTCATACCACAAATGTATGTATAGCACAGCTAATTTTGAGTCTGTTGTAACACATTGAAATACTTATTTTTAGATATCACTGGCCTATTTCCTTTCGCCGTATCTTTAAAAAATAAGAAGGGTGGCATTGTACCACACACTAAACTCTCAGAGTACTGTTGAATATAGTGGCTTTGGCAAACACCAGTATGCTTACTGCAATACCAGGTGTGTTTATTTAATGGCATCCATCAGAGATGACGGAGCGTGTGAGCCACCGTAGCGCCAGATGTGGCTCCAACATTCCCCAAAAAACCCGGTCACATGACATTAGTAGCGGTCGGTGCAGCCACACTGTATTTACAGCTAGATGTGGTGCTTTTGTTTAGCTTGTGACAGCACGCTGAATTTGATTTTGTTTTTTGGAGTGTGATGCTCATTTCAGGACACGCGAGAAATGATGAATTCCTAATTTAAGTCCTGTCCCTTGTTATTTTGTGTATTGCTTTGCAGCTGTGTAAGAAAGTGGCTGCTGATATAACACAGACTCCTTTGCTCTCCAACATGAATAAAATACGGGTCGCTCTGAGACTTGGGTGCTTTAGTGAGGTCTGTTTTTTTGCGCCATTGTCCTCCCAGATCCGTATCCGTGACCCCAATCAGGGTGGCAGGGATATCACTGAGGAGATCATGGCAGGGGGTTCAGGGAGCAGGAATTCAACGCCTCCTGTCGGTCCCCCCTCCTCTACCCCCACCCCTCCACAGGTATGGCTCCACAGGCTGAATGTTGTTTTTTTTTCACTCTCTCTCTCTGACACTCTTAACACACCAATCACTTACAGTACTTACATAAAGAGCAGCTGATTAGACTCGATCTTTGGCTGAGGAGAGGAAGGACGTCTCATGTTGCTTGGTATGGTAACAGAGTGTGCTTTAATCTTGTGTGACAGACAGAATCTGCCCTCTATCTTTGGTCATTTATTCTGCAGTCTGACTCTTATGATGGCATTCTGTGCACAATGTTACATGCATGTTGTTCATTGCACAGGATTTATTGTATATATAAAGAATACATGTTTACATGATATAAGATAAGATGGATCTGTATTGATAAGTGACACAGCAGTACAGTGGGAAAAGGTAGCAGTGTAAGAGGGATAAAATATATAAATAAGATACAATATACAGTAAACAATGTTGTTTTAGGAGTGCTATAATGACCATATGTAATTATATCTCAGTCTCTTTATTAAGATACAACCAGAACATACAGGAAATGTGTATGCAGTATAAAAAAAACAAAAAACACAAAAACTAAATCAGAAAAAACAGCTTCTAGAGGCTAAAGTGGGAAGTATTTAGTGTGACCTCCCCTTTATACTTGAGCAATAGCAGGAACCTGGCTCCCTTAAACCTACATGAAATGGAACCTTAATTAATAATAATAATAATAATAATTCATAATGTTACATTTTGTGTACATATTTTCTGTATCTCCTGATTAAAACTTTGCTAAAACAACAAAGCTAGCGGTGGCCCAAGACTGTTCCACAGTACTGTATATAAATGTGCACTATGCATGAATTCCTTAGATTATAAACATGTATGTAATGTTGTTGGGATTAACATAGTAAGGACAGCATCAGTCTTTTTTTTTTTAGTGGGAGTGGGAGGAACTGGGAGCTGTGGTGTTGTGTAGTTGAATGTCCGTCATATACAGTCATACATTCCTGGGATTATTCAGCTCATAAAGTCTTATATATAATAACAACAAAAAGAATCATTTCAAAAACATGATATACAAAATATGTTTAGTCATTGTGCAAGTTGTGAAAACCTTTTTACATTTAATTCTCCTAACAGATGTAATGGATTCAATGTGTAATCTTGTTATCAGCTGTTTTATATCTTACACTTGCTTCCTCTCTGTCACTGTTATTACTCACTCACGATCTCTTACAGTAGACTGCATACATACTGTCTGTATTCTCCTGCTCCTTCTACAGAATCCACTCAGACTCTCACATCTGTCAATTCTTTCATCCATTGTGCACGAGTAAATATAAAAAGGCAATAGTTGTCAGTACTGATCTCTTGGACTATTTTAATAGATTAAAAGAAAGCTAAGCCCCAAATTTTGCTGGATTCTGAAGAGGGACATTGTGACTTCTTTTCCTTCCTGTGCCCTCTGTGGATGTTAACAGTGTCTTTCCTCTCTTTCTCTGTCTTTTTGTGCCCCTTCTTGATTTTATTTTCTTCTTACGTATCTACATCTTTCCACCTTTTATCCTTTACTCTGCTTTTTTTTTTTCTTGAGTGTTTCCCTTCTTTCCTGCCATTCCTTCTGCATCGATCTTCATTCTCCATCTTGTCTCTTCTGTCTTGCATTTCATTGCCGTCTGCTAATGTAACTACACCCCCATCTGACTCTTTATTTCTGCTTAATTCTGCATTTGGGCTTGTTTGTTTGTGTGCGCGCGCTTGCCTACATCTTTGTGCCCGTCTTTTTCTGGTTTTCTGTGTTGCTAGTTTTTATGGCCGCACCCTCATTATCCTCACATTTTCTACCTCAAATCGCAGCAGCAGCAGCTGAGCAGCAGCCAGACTCCAGAGCAGCAGCAGCAGCAGCAGCAGCAGCAGCAGCAGCCGCAGCCTCCTCAGCCACAGCAAGCCCACTCTGGAGGCTACACGATGGAGCCCCCCCACATACCGCAGCCACAGCAGCCACAGCAGCCACAGACAACTGGGGCTTCAGACACCAAACCAGGGCCAGGTCTGCCCTAACACCCCCTCGCTTTCTTAAAAAAATACATCCACAACTCCTAATAATAGGGCTCCCACTCTTCAGTTTTAACCATATATTTAGTTTTGAAATTGTAAAAAATACAACATTAAATCCTCCTTTACAGAATACTGGCCTGCTCTGCTCCTGTGTCAGCCAGTGGCGTCTTTGGGTTTTATTTTCCCACAAGACACTATTTGCTAAAACATGGATTGTGTAACACTTTTCTTTTCTTTTTGCACAATGCACACCAAATACCTTCACTTTCATTTTCCTTACATATCCGAGTGAAATGTCAACAGGCTTCTTTGCTTTTCCCGCAGTTAACTATTATATCAGCATTTCTTCTTCCTTTGTCTAGAGGTTTATTTTTAAAGTTCATACAGCAGTTTTTAAGCATCTTAATTGATACCTTCACGTAAATGTTCCAACGTATTGTTTGGCTGGTTTGTGTCGGTCACAATCTCTTAATTGACATTAATTGCAATAAGTGGCATAATTACAGCAAAGGCCTCATCCCCAATGAAATGTTAATTAGTTTAAAGACTACTCAAAGCCGTGTTTTCCATCCAAGCATCTTTACACACATTATCTATTTAGGAAACCTGTTATTACAGTAAGTGATGCAAATCCTTGTAAAACCTGTACCTGAGCAGATCCCATTCTGAAACCACATATTTATTATTCATCTCCACTCCTCCTCTTCCTCTTTCCCCCCCTCAGATGAAACGCCAAAATTGGAGCCAGTTGTCCAGAAGTCTTCCTCACCTGGGATTGTGCAGCCCGAAGCCCCCGTAGAGAGACTGGAGGCCAACACTCCTGCAACTGAGCCCTCTCCTCCTGCCGAACCAGAGCTTCCCTTCCCCGCCACAGTGGCCGCCCCCGTCGCTCTCCCGCTCGCGGCGGCCAACACCAGTGAACGTCCCTCAGCCAGGGAGTCCACTGCTCCAGCATCGTCTCCCTCCCCCTCCTCCTCCTCCTCTTCCTCCTCTGTCGGGGAACATAAACCGTCTTTAGCGCCACTTCAGACTCCCAACATAGACAAGCCTCTTTCAGAAGCCCCACGAACTCTGGCTGCCTCCCCAGCGCCGGCTCCCAAAGCTCTGAATGGCCTTGCAGACTCTGGGACTGAGTTGGACCCCCCAGCTCATGAGCCTTCTCTTCTGTCCACAGCTGCACTCCAGCCCCAGGCCTCCACTCCTGCTTACAGAGAAGCCTCCTCTTCCTCCTCCTCCTCTGAAACCTTGCCCTCTGACGTAAGACCAGAGGTGCCCATTGCTGCTGCGCTCGCCTCTATGCCACCTGTGGCTGTGGTGCCAGTCACCCTGACCTCAAGCCCCGCCCCAGCTTTGCCAGTTATGCTCCCGCCAGGCCTTCCGCCTCTAGTGCAGGCCACAACAGAGGCCGATGAGCCCAGCAAGTCCTTGGACACTAAAGACCTCGTCCCCAGAGCGGGGACAGAGGCACATGGAGGCATTACTGACAGCAAAACAGAGTCCCAGCAACAAGCACTCACCAGGAAGAGTCCCACTACAGGTACTGTATCTGTCACTTGTGAAGGGTAAATCCAGATGTGACTTTTTTAAAGGTTTACTGTAAAACATATTAAAACCCAGAACATTTGTTTATGCTTGCTTTTACTATGTCTAGATAAATAATATTCTGGCATGTCTCAGGATTTAAGGTTTTATGAACTGTACAGCACACACTGCAAATAATCTCTTATCAAACACCACACTGACACAGATTCCCAGGAAGTAGGGATGGGTTCTTTTGATCTGGTTCCCTGTTGGCAGAATACCTGCATTTGTTAAGCTCCAATGCTAACAAATCTCTTATCGGACCTTTTTTTATCTCGCCTCAGTCTGAAAGATAAATGTATGAACAAGCTAGAAGTAGGAAGAGTTAAATGAAAAAAGCAAAGATTGACAGTTCATTAAATGAGACTAGAAATGGGAAGAATGTCTGCTGCTGTTATAAATCATTGAAAATAACAACTTTTTTCACCTTCTCTCTGCTTTTTCAAATCAAATATTTATTTTTGCTCAGGATTTTTAAGTTTAATTGTATTTTGGTGAGAGATCAATGAGGTTTAATATACTTGGAGAGTGTTAAAGGCATAGCTAAGTAACTTCAAATCATTTTATTGTCAGGCTTCCACGATATTGAAATTAAACTGTCGAGCACCCATCACAGGTTTAAAATATACCTAAGAATTATTTGTCTAGTCTGTTCAACCTAGATTTAAATGTAGACAGTTTTTAGGGATTACTAATACAGACTGAAAGATTTCTGTCTTGTGTTTTTTAAGTGAAAAAAAAAAAGTCCTTTTTAATCCATTATGGTTTGGCTGTTTGCTGCCTGGCTGCGGCTGACTGCACGTTTCTGCTTTTGTATTTTCCCGCAGTAAATCAGACTGCTTCTGCTATACCAAAGACCTGGAGGAAACCAAATGAAGGGATCTCTGCTGGAGATACACCCCAAAAGGAGGAAGAGGTAAGAAAAAACACGCAAACTGCACATTCAGAGGCCGCAAAACCTGTGAAAAATGTAAGATAAATGTTTTCTTGTCCATTCTGGGCTACTGTAGAAACAGGACGGTGCAACATAGCGGCCCTACGTACACATTGAATATGAACCATCTTAAATTTTAGAAAAGTTCAACTTCAAATTATGTTCAGTATATTTCTGCTTATAGTCAAATAGACAATAAATGATCATGTAAAACTGACCTGCTCTTCAAATAGGCTTCTTACACTGCCTTCAAAGTATCAAAGAAGGGGGGGGGGACACAGATTATGTGAGCGAGCAGAGGAAAGGCATGATGTAGGCAATAGTTCAAGTGTAAAATGTTTCCACATGTGTGGTGGGGGGAAAGCAGACATAAATGACTTTGGGGTGTCGTTATCGTCTGACTACGACAGCAAAGGAGTTATCCATCATCTTCATTGCTTGCCCGGCCCACTGTACGTATAATCAGCTCTGCCCCTCTCTTGTTTCTTCTCCTTTTTATTGTTTGTTGCTGTGAGACAATTCACAGGTCTAATCAGGAAGTTCATGTTCTGACTTTAGTGGGACTAATAAAAAGTGCAAAAATATACAACTGCAATGACTAAAAACAGCTTTTTAGTAAAAATAGAAGCAAAAGAATCCCTTTTTTTTCCTTAAATAGTGTTAAATGTACAGATAGAAATATAATGAAAACCATACCAGCATCATTTTGTCCATTGTTACTGTTGGGCTCCTATTTTCTTGCTTTTTCTCTCTGTATTTCATCATCTTTCATCCCTAAGTCCCCTGCTTTCACTCTGTGTTTATTCATTCATTCCTGTTTCTTTTCCTCCATTTTTTTTACCCTATGCATCCACCCCCCTCTGCAAATGACCCCCTTATAGTTCTGCAATGGACTGTCACATATTTATTCTGCAATTAAGTGTCTTTTTTTTTTGTTCTTTAAATCTCTAAAAATAAGCTCAACTATTTAGCAGCTAGGAATGTGTAATCTTGCTTAAGTTTAACTAAGCGGACCATAATGCTCGCTGACAGATATTAAGGAAATAAGTCACGCATCTGAAAACTCAATCTCGCCTCCACACAGGATGAGCCGAGGCCAGTAGATCAGCCTGCTGGAGACCAGTCCCTGCAGTCCGCTCCACCGAGCAGCAGCAGCAGCAGCAGCCCCGCACCGCTACCGTCAGGCTTCAGCTCCACTACCGCCGCCGCCACCACCACCGCTGCTGCAGCTCCCGCCAGCAGCCCCGAGGCCGACGGGAAGCCGGCCGCCCCGGAGGAGAACGGAGAGTCCGAGCTGGAGCCCATGAGGAACGGGGCGGGCCACACCTCGGAGACGGAGAGCAGCGACAGTGGGGTCACACCGGGAGATAAGGAGAACTCCACGGGGGCTCCACAGGACATAGAAGGTTAGAAAGGAGCCGGACAGATGTTTCTTTCCCCACTTTGAATTATTTCTTTGTGTTCAAACTTCAAATCTGGAACACGTTAACATGTGTTTGTCCCATTTGTTTTTGTTTTTAAACGTGTTTCTCCTTCCTTCCTTCTCAAAACCTTCTTGGTGGTCCAGACCTGTCAGAATCCAGCGGGAAGCGTCAGTATGATAGGGAATTCCTTTTGGGCTTCCAGTTCATGCCTGCCTGCATACAGAAACCTGAGGGACTCCCACCCATCAGTGACGTGGTGCTGGACAAGGTACGTAAGCCACTTGTTGCAGAGGGCCCTGCATGCAAAAATATCTTATTGTTATAAGAGCTCTCAGACAATTTGAAGGTAAATGTTATGTGTACAATTAGTTAATCTAACAGGTATCCAACCACCTCAGGAGGCCCTAAATGTGTCCTTTAACATGGACTTGTGATTTTTGTGGATCTATTGTTAAATTATGGCCCACAATATTTTCCTCTCTAAATAGAAATCATATGTTTCAGTGTTCAGTGCGTTTCCAGCTTCTCAAAAATGATAAATGAATCCCTGATGTAAATGTACGTCACACATCTTCACATTTTAAAATGTTGGACGGATAAAAACATAACTTGAAGTGGGCTCAGGGAATTTGTGGAGGGCATTATTCAGGCACTGTCGAGGTTTTTTAAAATCCTAATCAATTAAGTGATTAAAACATAGATTTGATGAATGAAGATTTGTTGCAGCCATCGTTTTTGAATAACCCTTTTTATCTAATGGGGTCCTTCATCATTGGCTCAAGTAAATACAGACATTACCTCACTTTTACCCTGTTAGATTTTGTGCATTGAAATCAAAGATACAACACAGAGAGTTTTGGTTCATTCTTCTGATCCACACACATACGTATGGGTGGAGCATATGGGCCCGGTGAAATGCTGTTTTGATTAAAATCACATTGCTATTATGTCACACTTGGCAACGTTTTAAGAGTACATGCCCCACCCCCACCTCTCCGAAAAGAACAACCAGACCGGCTGATGTACAATCCCATAGTCTTCTTTTTCTCTGTGGGAGAAAGTGAAATCTCGCTGGAAAAGAGTAGCGAAGAAGTCAAGGACAGCTGAAAGACAATGAGCTGGATTTGTTCTCTTTCTCTCCTCCCCCACAACTATCTCTCTCTCTCTCTCGCTCTCCCTCTCTCTCTCACTCTCTCTCTCTCTCTCTCTCTCCTGCGTTCCTTTCTTCCTTCCTTCTCTTCCACATCTGGTTCTGACGTCTCTCTCTCTCTCACACACACTGAACGGCCTGCTGAACCAGTCCAACAGAATTTATTGCCTGTAGAGTAAAAAAAAAGAAAAGAAAAAAAAATCAAAAAACTGGCAATGTTGTGTGTGTGACTGTCATTTACAGCGAGTCACCTTTAAGGCACCATCGAGTTAGAAATGCAAACACTTTCTCTCCAGGCTGACTCCTTTTGCCCTGTTGCCAGTATTATTAGAGGATCACTGCTCCCCCTGCTGTTCAGCCCAATCTCTGACTGTGTGTGTGTGTGTGTGTGTGTGTGTGTGTGTGTGTGTGTGTGTGTGTGTACATATGTATATCTATCTATATAAATGCTCTGTGTCCTACAGATGAACCAAAACAAGATGCTGTCTCGAGTGGATTCCAGGGTGATTTCCAGAGGACCTGATTTCACACCTGCCTTTGCAGATTTTGGCAGGCAGATGACCGGAGGACGAGGAGCTGCTGTGAGTCACACATGCCTACTCACACACACACACGCAAGCTCCCACGATCATTCATAAAGACACACACACTCACTCCCCTAATTCCACCTTCGTTTTATCTCAAAACTCAGGCACAACAGATCTCCTTTTTCTTTTTTTTCCATTCTTGTAATCTACTCGAGCGTAGCGACATATTAGACACAACTAGACAACATATCAGGTCAGTGATAAAGCTTTCCAGTACAAAAGGTGTGATATTTCACAAGATAACGAGCACAGTCTTCTGGCAAGGCAAGGCAAATTTATGTCTATTTCATCAACAAGGCAATTGAAAATGCTTCACAGGATAGAAACGCAAAAACACAGCCACATAAAAAGACATTTAAATATGATGGTAGAGATTTTGTCAGCTAGATGATGAATGACATTTAGATTTGTAACTTTTCATTAAACACACACAGACTCAGACTCAGACTCAACACAGCATAGACGGTATGTCATGTTGACAGAAAGAAAAACTGTCATCACGGTGACCTTCATGTTCTTTCATCCCATCCTCAGCTTATGAACATTGGCACGCGGCGGCCTCCACCCAGGAAGATCATCATGAACGTGTCGGTGAACGACGACATTCAGCTGAAGAAGTCCGAGAATGCCTGGAAACCTGGCATGAAGCGAGAGCCCCCCCCAGAGGAACCCGAGGCCCAGAAAACACAGGTAAGGGCCAGCAGAAAGATACACACACGCAAACACACACACAAAGGAAAACCTGAGTATTAAAAGATACCAGCTATCAAAAATCCACTTGATTGAAGAGCTCAGATTATTGGAAATCCTAACCGAATCTAATTATTCACCATAATTAACAGACAGTGACAGAAAAATGGGATAGAAAGTGGTATTTTTAATCAAAAACTTGGCAGCCTGACAAATGAGTTAGTTTAGAGACTGTTTGATGGTTGACTTCTAACGTTTCTGATCGATTCCCCCCCTCAGGATCTCTTCAGGAAGGTACGCAGCATCCTGAACAAGCTAACGCCTCAGAAGTTCAACCAGCTCATGAAGCAGGTGACGGACCTGACCATCGACACAGAGGAGAGGCTCAAAGGAGTCATCGACCTAGTCTTCGAGAAGGCCATCGACGAGCCCAGCTTCTCTGTTGCTTATGGAAACATGTGCCGCTGCCTCGCCACGGTGAGCGCCGACACTAAACGCTTATTGTTTTCATTTAGAACGAAAGAGTGAGTAAAACTTTGGGTAAAAAAAAACAAAAACAGGTTGTGGTTGAAAGGTCACTGATGGAAAAATAATTTGACTTCTCTGGAAGATGTTGGTGGGGGGTGGGGAGTATGAATAATACCCTTACTTCATCTATGGTTCATTTTTCAGACAGGAAACAATGACACATTTTAGAACTTCATTTGGTGACTTACAAAAAAAAAATCTGAACATGTTTACACCAACTATCCTCAGCAGGAGAGAAAAGGCTGCTGTTGCCTAGTTGGAGCCACATTTGTTGGTAGTAATACATAAAAATCTCTTTACAAAAGGGTCAATAATTAAAAATGCATCTATTGAATGTGAGATACTTTTAATAAGAATGTGGGACAAACATTTTTAACTGACTGCCATCAGATGGTAACCTAAGAAATAACTATATATACTATAAATAACTATATCATCTATAAAAAAGTATAAAAAATCCAAACTTAGAAATGATTAAAGCTGTTTTTGGTGCTTTTGTGAAGTAAAGTCTTTCAGTCTAACCTCTCATGGCCTGATTCACTGTTCAACATTCAACATAATTAAAGCATTTAGTTCATCATTTAACTCATCTTTATATTTCTGTTTCTTTTCCGATGTTCAGCTCAAAGTGCAAATGACCGACAAACCCAACACCACAGTGAACTTTCGTAAGCTGCTGCTAAACCGCTGCCAGAAGGAGTTTGAGAAAGACAAGGTGGACGATGTGGTGTTCGAGAGGAAGCAGAAAGAGCTGGACTCTGCTGCATCGGTACGTGATCCTCGTACGGGTCAAATGTGAAGCCCCGATTCTACACTGCTACATTTTTTGTGAATAAGAGGTAACACAGCTGCCATTTCCTCCTTTCTCCTTCCTTTAGTCGACGGAGCGCGAGCGGCTTCAGGAGGAGCTGGAGGAGGCCAAAGACAAGGCCCGAAGGCGTTCCATCGGCAACATCAAGTTCATCGGCGAACTTTTCAAGCTCAAGATGTTGACGGAGGCCATCATGCACGACTGCGTGGTGAAGCTGCTGAAGAACCACGACGAGGAGTCGTTGGAGTGCCTGTGTAGGCTGCTCACCACCATCGGCAAGGACCTCGACTTTGAGAAGGCCAAGGTGAGTCACAAGAGAGAGCGGTTAGTGCTCGGTAACAGTCTGGTTTTGTGTTTGAGGGGTATGTGTGAGAAAGCGTCTGTGTTCTGCTCTGTCTTGATATCGGAGGAGATTGTTGTGAATCAGACAGCCTCCAAAACACAGCGTCTGAACTCTGGTGTATAAATGAAGTAAAAAATCTTTCTTTTTTAATGTGTTTATTTAGTCCTCTGAGACGGTAAACTGAATATCTTTGGGTTGTAGACTGTTAGTTGAGACAAAATTTGAGGTTATTCAACATTTTCTGACCAAGAGCAAAATTCAGAAAATTATTTATCAATATCAATAGTGAAATTAATCAATAATGAAAATAATAATTAATTGCAGATCTAATTTAATCAGAAAATAAAATGCAGTTGGTGATTTAGCAGATTTCTTTTCCTCTACAATATAACATTAAGAGTGATTATCGGTGTGACTGTGACTTGCAGTTGTGCTACATTTGTATTACGTCATACCTGCTGGAAAAGCCTCAAGGCCGTCAGCGTGATGAGCTACATGGATTCTCGTTGATAACATATTAGGAGGCTCGCTAACACAGGAGGAAGACCTCGAACGAGCCTGGCGTTTTGTTAAAAACTCCAAAATTAAAAGCGAAGAAGAAATCGAGAGTTTGATTCAGGGCTCGAAGTCATGAGGTGAAGAGTTTAGCTCCGTGCCCAAGAAGCAGCTCCTTGACGTCAGTGTTTTCAGTTTGACGTCACAGTTTTCGGGAGGCATAAAAGAGCAGGTTCTGGTGGGATTTGATCTGAAATCAGCTGGGCTACATTTCATCCCAGAGGGGGAGAGAGACTGTGTATGTAGGTTATGAGGAAACAGGAATATACTCTGCTTTGTTCTGTATGAATCGGCTCTCCTGTTAGACATCAGTGACTCCCAGCTGGACACAGCGAGAGTCCTCAGATGCTTGTAGAGCAGAGACGCAATGGACCTGAGGGCCTCTCTCTCTCTCTCTCTCTCTCTCTCTCTCTCTCTCTCTCTCTCTCTCTCTCTCTCTCTCTCTCTCTCTCTCTCTCTCTCTCTCTCTCTCTCTCCCTCTCCCTCTCCCTCTCCCTCTCCCTCTCTCTGTGTGACATTTGGTTTAATCCTAATCAACTACCAGTCACCCTGCAAAAGAGGAAATAAAAGACCCATCATCTCTATTTAGCGTTGGTTCTTTTCTATTTGCTGCTAAATGATATTTATACTGTATGCAAACATATAAAGGGCTGCTGTAGTGGATTAAATCATACAGAATGGTGGTTTGGACTCATCCGTCTAGTCATTTTGGTGAGTTTCATCCTGTTTTAATGTGGTGATTTCCTCAACAAGGCAGTTTTAATGCCTGGCCATTACTGTGAATTGCATCTGTTCATTTTAGGCTATTATAGTTTTTGTTCTGCTGTCGCCCTAAAAATGTTCCAATTTAAGTGTTGGATGTTCAGGACCGCTCCCGCTCCAAGTAATAAACCCAACAATCGAGTCAATTGAGTGAAATCATGTGGAAATCCGTAAAAATCTGCTGTCCAGAGACACGGAGAACCTTCACGTCAAGATTAACCCCCTCTCTCTCTCCTCTCTCGCTCTCTCTCTCTGTCTCTCTCTCTCTCTGTGTCTCTTTCTCTTTCTCTGCAGCCTCGAATGGATCAGTATTTCAATCAGATGGAGAAAATCGTCAAGGAGAGGAAGACGTCATCTCGGATACGGTTTATGTTACAGGACATTATAGACCTGAGATTGGTGAGTGTGATGTTTGTTTTGTATCTGCTCAGTAGCACAGCTGAGTCCAAAGTCCGACTCCCATGATTCAGGACTATCTCCGGTCCTCAGTTTATTTTCCCACAGAGATCTGTTTCATTGATCTCTCTCTGACCTTCTTATGGGAGGATGTTGGGTATTCTGGTCATATTTCTGCTAAATGGATTTCTTTGTACTGCTCTTATTATTGAATTTGAAGACCTTTGTTTTGTTTGTTGTTTTTTTAGAGAGATTGATGAGAGAAAAAACTCTGGGGGAAAATAAACTGTAGGCAAAGCTCTACCTGGACCTGCCTGTGCTTGACAATAGAGGAGCTAATTGACTCTTAAATCCCTTTTTAAAAACTTCAATATTCTTCTGTTATATTAAATTTAATCCGTTAAATAATCAACAAGGTTATAGTTTGAAAAAATAAACAACATCCTGCGGTGTTATTTATTTAAAGTTAAACTCTCAAAAACCAAGTTAATCCTCGTCCTCGGGACTGTGTGGGTGTGGTTTGATTGACGATCGTCTGGCTTCACAAGCAAGAAAACCTCCATAACTGTCATCAGCTTCTGGTTCAACTATTGTTAAATCCTCATTGGTGCACACAAGTACATGACATCACCTTTTTTTAAATAGGGAAAATGGGTTATGAGGGGCTTTTTATTACTGGTCAGACTGAGTCATGACAAAAGCTCTGAGTACTAATCCACAAAAATGTTGTAACATTATATTTTAACAGTTTTTAAAATAGTGAATGAAAACAGTAAAAAAGATCAATTTAAACACAACCTTGAAGGAAATAGAAATGAATTGGAGCGTATGTCCTCCAAACTGATTTAATATCTCCACCATGAACGCTATTAAAGTCTAATAATTCCCCTTTTTTCATAGGTATTGTTGTTCAAAATATCATTAAAACCAGATTATACTTTGGATTTATAACTTCAGTAATGAACTGAAGGAGCACATTGAACCTTTACTGGGCTCCTAACACTGACAGAAACAAATATGTAGACAAATAAACAAGAAGCTAATGGTTTAACATGAGAAAGTGTAATATATCAGGCGTCTCTAATAGAGCGACGTCTGCATTGATTGAATGTGATTCCCTCCTAACTCTTACCTAACACAAGCTGTTTGAATCCATGTCACCGTCTCCTCTACTACAAGACATCAGAAAAAAACACACAGACTCGAGCCCTGCTGTGCCACTTCTGTCAAATTTTAAATTAAAATCGGTTCAAAAACAAAAAACAAACCGGCAACTGATGTTAACGTGTTCATCTGTCAGTATCATTGCTCAGATCATCAGTTCATCCCCTTAAATTTAAGGATGTTCCTCTGTGGTCCACGACTTCTTTTATTTTTGATCTGATGTATCTCGGGTGATTAAATCCACTAATACTCTTTAAGATATTCAAAGTCAACATTAAATCGAGGGAAAAAATGAGTTTAAAATGCTGAAATCTGACACAGCTGCTTCATTCACATCATCGTGGTTATCCTCTCCTCCTTCTCTACAGCACAACTGGGTGTCCAGAAGAGCCGATCAGGGCCCGAAAACCATCGAGCAGATACACAAGGAGGCGAAGATTGAAGAGCAGGAGGAGCAAAGAAAAGTGCACCAGCAGCTGCTCTCCAAGGACAGCAAAAGACGGCCAGGTTAGGCCTGCAAGTCTAAATCCTCTTTAAGGCTTAGCATCACATAGGCACAGCTACAGTGACTCAGGAAGCCTGTGAGTGTACAGGCACACTTCCTGTCCCTATAGCCTGCAGAGACACTATTGTGCCCAGCGGCAGACAGGAAGCCCCCCCCGCCCTCTACCCCACCCCCTCCTGTCTGTCAGCTGACCTGAAATAATTCATCAAGTGTGGTAGTCATGGTCAGAAATGTCACTCTGACAGTCGTTTGACTCCAGTAAATGTAAATATCACTGAGCTCATTTTTCTGTGTGTGTGTGTGTGTGTGTGTGTGTGTGTGTGTGTGTCTCTCTCTCTGTGCCCCGTAGATCCAAGAGATCAGAGAGATCAGAGAGATCAACGCGCGCCGAGAGAAGAGACCTGGAACACTGTGCCCATGACCAAGAACAGCAGGACTATTGACCCCACAAAGATCCCAAAGATCTCCAAGGTGAGACATGATGCCAAGTCTGTTTTTAGGCGTGGAGGATGAGCTCGGAGGTCGCCACCGGCTGGAGGGACGCCAAAGAACTGTAATATCAACACTGTCTATCAAACCTTTTTAAAAGTCTGTCACACTGACACCCAAATTGGGCGTTTTATTGCACCCACTCAGTGTATCTCACACTAGAAGAAGTCCACAGGCGCTGGAGACACTCAATCTAAGACTGATCACTATCATATCATTTATTTGTGACCCATATAGTTTGATTTGCTCACATCCCTCCGTACAGGTTGCGAGTACAATGATATGAACAACCTGCTAGCTACTTATGTTCCATGCAAACATATCTTATAATAAAAACCATCATAAAATTTATAACCCAGATACTGTGCATGCGTGTGTGTGCAGAAGCCTCCTCAGCTCCAGTTTCGTAGCCGTCCCACATCATGATAAAAGCTGTAAGGATCTACACCCTGAAATTAAAATGAACATAATGATGTCTGTAGATCATTTCAGGCATTTTTAATAAACATAGTCCAGGTTTTAGCTTAGATCCACAGATTGCCTCTGAAAACAACACCTGCGTGGGCTTCGTGACTCACAATATAAATGAGCTGCAGCTATTAGTTTCACTTAATATTAGGAATCACTGTTTTGGTAATTGTGAGGTTGAAGAGCGTCTGTCTGGATCTCTTCCTGACCACGAAATAGTCCCACCCACATAATCTGTCAAAGAGGATATAATAGTTATATTCATAGGAAACCACCTTTATTGTTTCATGCAATGCTTCCTGCTGTGAAACTTATCTCAATTTCTTTTTATATCACTTTACTTAATGCAGGCTTATTGTAAGCTGTGCGTGCATAGACAGTAGCCTGTAAAATAATTAAAAGAGATATCATGTCATAAAACATCAGATCATATTTGAGTATTGAAATGACCTCCTTCTCTATAAATGATGATAGACTTGATCCTTGTATGATGCTATGAAACAATTATGATTAAAACCAAGACAATAAGATAAATAATCCATCCATTCAACAGAAGATCAGCTCAGTGTTCAGTGTTGTGGTGACTTCAGGAATCATCACAGATTAGAAAGTCCTGAAACATCCACAGCTTGTTTTTTTTTTTTTTTTAACTCTCACTCAGGTTAATTTAAAGTTCTTATGAGATAGTTTTTCATGTCATGACAAGTTCGTCTCAGGTTCAAGTGTTTTTTTTTCTCTCCAGTCACGAGCTCCCTCACGTAGTTGTTACTGTCAGGAGAAAGTTTCTGTACACAGGAGATAACTGTTTACACAGCGCCGAGATGAATCCTGAGGCTCAACGTAACTAAGCTGTGTACACAAACTGTCCCTGTCCTCATCTGATCTACATTATTGTGGTTTACATGTACAGTAACACAAAGTCCCCCTGCTGGTATCCACTGGGTCCTACTATGTATTTAAAAAAATAAATGGGGAAAAAAAAGCAGGTTCTTTTCAGAGCTCCCCCTGCTGGGAAGACTCTGTCATGTTCTCAGTGTTGTTGTGCACTTGTTTTACTGTTTTAATGTCTAATATTAGATGTTATAATCAGTATTTTATGTGTTAATTGTCCTTATTTAATCAATGAATGCCTAAAAACACTTAATATAAATAAACTGAGCAGCAAGTCCTCTGTTCTCAGTGTAAAACAAACATATACAGTATCTACACTGATCGATATGTGTTATGTTTCTCTTCAGTTCACATGGATTAAAGTCTCGTTCATAAAATGTTGTCTTAAGAACTTAAGAATAAATAATAAATACACCATTCTCTTCCCTGCAGCCTCAAATGGATGAGAAGATCCAGCTTGGCCCACGGGCTCAGGTCACGTGGGTAAAGGGCAGCAGTGGAGGAGCCAAAGCAAGCGACTCGGGTAAGATGATGCTTATTAACTCACCGAGACCACAGCAGGTACCAAATATTACATCATTTTATTTCCACATCTTTAAGACTACAAACTCATCAAAATGTAACATGGAGGTGGAGCATTTATCACCCAAAACTGTTATTTTAATTCTAATGTTACCAAAATTTGACTTGTAAAAATATAAAAAACCCCATTTGAAATAATCATGTTGGCTCTAACTAGAGTTGATGCCAAGAGATAAAAGTGCTTGACCCTGACGCATCACTCTGATTTGTGCTTTGTGAGCGTTCACAGAACTCAAGGATGAAAAAATATCTGCAGCTGACTTAAATGTCACGCATTTAATTTGAGCCTGAAGCTTACAGGAGATTTTCTGTGGTGTTTTTTTTTTTTTTTCCTTTTTTATCAGTGATGAACTCTCCACATATTAGTCTGTTTTATGTTGTAAATACGGTGAGTCAGGAGAAACAGTGCTTCCAAATAAGGTCAAGGGTAGAGGAGAAAGCTGGTTACTCATCCGCTGCATGTTTACAGAAAGTGATAGTAGCCTGGTTAGTATAGCATGTGTTAAAGAAAAAGCCCATCTTCTCTTCTATTGATCTGATTCTAGTTTTTTTTGTTATTTCATTTGTTTTATTATATCGTCTTTCTTCTTCTTTACAGAACTATCACGGACTGGTAGCAGCCTCAACCGTTACTCCGCGCTGCAGTCTACACCTTCACCTCAACCCTCCACCACCCCTCCACAGAACCCAGACTATGACTCTAGGAGAACTCTGGGAAGGTAAAAAAAAAACACAGCGAAGCTTGTTATTTGTCTCTGTCAATAAAGTGTTAAACATGTCAGATCTTCTTTTAGTAGGACTGGAGTCAAATTAGTTAAAAACTGAACTCATAAAAGTGCTTCTCCATTCTGTTCATGTTCAGTAACATCATCTTTAGAGGGCCGAGTGAGAGGAACTTCCTTAGCGGAAATGGGGCTAACTTTTTTTGTCTTTTTCCTCTTTCCAGCACTCGTAGCAGTACAGGGAGAGAACGCAGCGAGAAGCCTCTGATTTCTGCGCCGCCATCGTCACGGCCCGGATCCTTCATCAGGGGCGGCAGTTCGAAGGAGCTGCTGGAGAGCCAAACCCCGGAGGAGCCGCGGAGAGACCGGGAACGAGAAGGAGCCGAACCCCGGAGACCGAGCGTCACCGAGGACAAAACGGAGCCGGAGCGCAGCAGAGTCAAAGAGCCTGGTGAGGAACATCTGGATATGTGTGATTTATCTAAAATTCAGAATACAGTGGGTTTTATATTTATGTGGAGATTTAAATCAGAGAGAACAGACTCATACGGGACTAGACATTGTTGTTTACTGTTGTTTTACTTTGACAGTGAAACCTGAGCCAGCGGCACCGACAGTGGACAAACCCGCCCTGTCTGAGGAGGAGATAGAGAGGAAGTCAAAGTCCATCATCGATGAGTTCCTCCACATAAATGATTACAAGGTGAGTCACAAGAAAATCAACAGCAGACTCATGGCGTCTAAGATCTGTGATAATAGGTGCAAATGGTTTAATGGAAATGGAGCTCACAGAGATTTTAACGGTTTAATCAGACAATTCTCCTTCAGATTCATCAATCATGCAAATAACTGTTTTTAAAATAAGGCATTCATTAAGATAAAGCAGGTGTTTTGTTTTTCGTGGCGTTTAAAAATAAATGGATCATTGATTATTATTAACTTGACCAACAGAAACATTAGCATTTGTTTTTTTTAAATGTATTAAATGAAGTTCTGTGTACACATGTATTGACAGACTGACGCCCCCCTCTCTCTCTCGTGTCTCTAATAATAATAATAACTAGTCCCACACGAAATCTGAGCCCACAGAATTCCGATGACACATCCGCAGATTTACCACCAATAAAGATGCTACTTGTGAAACTCAAAATGTTCAGACCCGTCGGAATGAAAATGACTTTTCCCCACTTTTAATCTTGTGTCCCTGTGTTAATTGCTTATTTATCTCTTATTATATGCCAAATATGTCATAAAATCAGTATTTTTACATTATTGTCTTCTCCTGCAAAATGTTGTCTCAGAGGCATTTACAGAAGTTAACCCAATCAAATGCAAAATGTAGCCTCAAATCAAATGTGGCTTTGTGTAAGTCTCTGACTACACTGGACATATAAAACCACACATTTGTGAGTCATTAGCTAACAAAACAATGACAGGAAGAGAGAACTTTGTTTTCATTCCTAGAACAATGTGACTGAGCTCTGACTCACTAAAAAAATCGTATCTTATCTTTATCTTTATCTTAAATAATATTATCTATCACATAACAAACAAACAAAACGTTCCACAGAATTCTGCAGATTTTCACTTTGGATCAATAACTTTATTTGTACAGCAGCTTTCATACAATAAACGCAGCTCAAAGTGATTTACAACAAAAAGTGCTTCACATAAAAAGAGCATAAAACAATGTTAAGAGAATAACAGAAAAGAAATAAAACATTAAGAAGATGGAATATAAGAATAAAAATAGCACATAGTAAAAGTTGCTAAAAACTAGAATAAAAACAACATAAATAAAGTCATTAATATTTAGTGACCTGGCTTCTCTCTAGTTTCCAGTCTTGATGGTATTTCTTTGGTTTTCTGCAGGAGGCGATCCAGTGTGTGGACGAGCTCGACTTGGGCTCTCAGCTGCACGTCTTTGTGCGTGTCGGGGTTGAGTCGACCCTGGAGCGCAGTCAGATAACACGGGACCACATGGGCCAGCTCCTCTTCCAGCTGGTGCAGCAGGGACTCCTGCCAAAGCCTCAGTTCTACAAAGGGTCAGTTCACCTGCGGGCCGCCCGCCGCCTTACATGAAGATAATCACTTTCTATTAGCAGAGAGCTGATGACCTTTTTTTTTTTTTTTTTTTTAAACATCACAGTCGTGTCTGCTTTTCTTAAATGTAACATCTGTTTTCATGTAGTTAGAACATTGATTGAAACTCTGCATTCATGAAAAGAGAGAAACTCAATTATTTTTAAGCTTGAGTGGAAAGAATTTGATTTACCAGAAAAAAATAACAAAAAACTTTCTTCTTTTTTTTTCAAATTTGGAAATCAAACAAAGTAGATTCAGTTTCATTTATTCATCAATCAATCAGGTTCTGTATAGATTATTTTGGCCAACTTGATATTGTCCAACCAATATGAGCATAATCTGGAAAATATATACATATAAAAGGTTTATAAAACGAAATCCTCTTCAGTCTCTACACTTAACACACAAACAACCCTCTGTTCAGTCATGGTCCTCTGAACCTCATTTCCAGGGTCTTAACAGAACAGTTCATTGATCCAAATCTAAAACAACTTTCACCACTCAAACTCAAAGTGATGTCAGGTCGAAAGTAGAAATACATTTTTTTTTTTAATGAAGAGGTGATTTTTATTTTATTTTTTTATTCAGGGACTTTCAAACAGTTTCTTGCTCTGAAACAACAGAATTTAAATAATGAATTTCAGAATTAAATCAGTTTTTCTTCAAAATATTTTAGAAGAAAATTGTTTTTTTATTTCTTTTAAACTTGTTAGTTATTGGTGGTTTGAGCAGCTTCAGGCTTTATAGATGTCGACACATGTATGTTTATATATAGTTGTTCTGTATCACAGGAGCCATAACGCTCTTATTTTGTAGTATTATCCTAAAGAATAATAGGTTTTGTTTTTGTTTTCCTTCTTCAGGTTTTCAGACACGCTGGAGCAAGCGGACGACATGGCCATCGACATTCCCCACATCTGGCTGTACCTGGCCGAGCTGCTCAACCCTGTGCTGAAAGAAGGGGGCTTCTCTATGAGAGAGCTCTTTAGGTACTGAGATGATCACCATCCCCTCAGTTTGTTTATTAACCCAGTAAACCACATTTACAATAACTGTCACCCTTTCTGTCACATTTTTACATGTTTCTTTTGCTCATTTACAAGATATATTCATTTCAGACTATATAGAGAAATTTTAAAAGTGAACAGCACAGGAAAGTATTTCATAATGATTTCTGTGATTTCTGCAAACTGAGCAGATCTGAAGTAGAATGAAAGTTGTTTGAGTAATTTGTCTTTCCTGTTCCTCTTTGTAATGAACAACATTTCTGTGGTTTCTGTTTGTTCACAGTGAATTAAGCAAACCTTTGCTTCCTGTTGGAAGAGCTGGGATCTTAATTTCTAAAATACTGTACATACTATGCAAACAAATGGTAAGCAACACTGTGTTTTCTACTCATTGTGTACACGTTTATATCACCTGCTCTCATTAAAAAGCCACGAGAGTGTATAATGTTAGAGACGTACATAAAAAAAAAGAATATTAATCACAGATCATTCACCTAACAAGATTAAAAATGGATGATTTTGTGGGTTATATGATGTGCAGCCCTGTACTGTTCTGCCCTTTGTGATGGATATTTGGTTACATATTAAAGAGTAAAGACAAAATAATGCACTTTTATTAAGCATTACAAAGGATTAGATTATTCATTCACTTCTATTATTAACATTTATCAATCGTGTGAAATGTGCGTCCCAATAAAAAGTTATTTTGTCCTTTTATAAATATATCTGGTTTATTTATTCATTAAGTAATTATATTTCTATTATAAACTGATAAGCAATCTATTGAGTCTGTACTGCTGGATTAAGATATTTGAAGTGAGGTGTGACGTTGCCCCCTCTTGTCCCCACAGAGCCATAGGATTGTGGGTTCTCTGTGGAGGGAATCTGGCCTCAACTGGACCGACCTCCTCCCAGAGGGAGAAGACGTCCAGGCTTTCATCTCAGAACAGGTCGGTGATGAAGCTTTTCAAATCAACAAATATCAATTTTAGGAAAACTTATCATCACCATCATCTGCTTACTTGATACTTCTCTAAACTGAGGAGTTAATAAATAGCACATTCTAACCTCTCCTCATCATCTTTTCCTCATTTATTGAATGATACAACCAGAAACTCCAGTTCCTTCTGTCAGACGGCTCCGGCCCCGAGACGACTCTGACTAAGAAGATCTTGTCTCCTGAGGAGCTGAGCCGCCAGCTGGAGAGACTCCTCTTGGAGGACATGGCCAGTGACGAGCAGATCTTTGACTGGGTCGAGGTACGAGAAGAGAATCTATCGTCCAAACTCTACAAGACTAGTGGTTAAAACTCATATGTATGACTTACAAACTCTGATACAGCGTATTTAGATAATGAGCCACTAATCAGTAAAAAATCTTGAAGTAATAATCTTAGTGAATCATTATGATGCATTTAATACAGGAAGTTAAACTAACACGGTTCATAAACAGCGTTAAGTGGCTCAGATCATATCAGACGTCTGTCAGACCAGTTTTATTGGTTAATATTTAACTGCTGGTGAGGAGGTGTACAATTCAGGGAACTGATACCAGTAAAATTGACTTCTGCATAGTTTTGCTCGGTGTCATTTCTGTGGTCGCCAGTTGAGATGCCAAGTCGAGAAAAGTTAAACCACCGTCGTGTTTACTTAGGAAACAATAGAGAGAGGGACTGTAGCCACTCGCAGTCTGAAAGTACATTCAGAGTTGAAGCCGATATAAACTTTTCATTTGAGTTGGATGCATCAGCTCAACTCAACTGTGTTTTTGAGGAAAGTGAAATAAAGAAGTCGTCCTTACCACAAAATAACTCGCAGTACAAATCCAGTGGATTATTTGCCTTTGATCTGGTGTTGAACTACATGAATGACGGAGCCGACTACAACAGATAATCACCACGTTACACAACAGCACTCACCAGCAGGAATGTGGAGGTGGTGACTCACACACTGTTATTGGGCTGATAGTAGAGCAGAGTACCAGAAACCAGCCAGGACTAAAAGTTAAGTTAAATGACACCAAACAGAAGATCATAGAGGCCTGTTAGGGTCGAAGCAAGCGACAAAATGCATTTCGTAAAATGCTTTTTATGTATTATGATGTTTGATGTCTGTTAAAAATGACAGTTATATCAGAGTACAACAATATGAGGTGAACACAAGTTTTAAAAAAGCTTCTGTGAGAGCTTCGTTTTGCAAAGTCAGCTCCACTTAATAAGCTTAATAATAAACTTTATTTATGGAGCACTTTTCAAAAATCCAAGTTACAAAGTGTCACAAGGCAGCAAAGGATCATCCATGCGTGCCCACAAACAGTCGTCTGCCGTTATCAATGTCGTCCGCTCGCTCAGTTCACGTCAGATTCGGGCTCAAACATGTACGGATATATTTAAGAAGTTTACATTTTGAGGAAAGAAAGGGGGGAAAAAAGATAAATCCTGTTACCTGTGTCTATTTATGTATCTTTCAATGCGGCTGGAGTGTCTAAAAAACGGCCTGTTTCTGACAGAGGCTGAACTGAAAAAGAGCCACTATGAGATAAATGAGGAAATTAGTAAAAATATTCCAGATGAGCCCCAGAATATAAATATAGACCCAGAAATGTGCACACGATGCTACTATATGATACAATAATGCCACCATGTTGTTGTTCAGTGTGTTGAGCCTTGGGAAACTGACTCTGTGTGTGTGTGTGTGTGTGTGTGTGTGTGTGTGTGTGTGTGTGTGTGTGTGTGTGTGTGTGTGTGTGTGTGTGTGTGTCATCTCCTCCTCCTCCTCCTCCTCCTCCTCCTCCGTGCTGCAGGCAAACCTCGACGAATCTCAGATGAGCTCGTCTCCCTTCCTGAGGGCTTTGATGACGGCTGTGTGTAAGGCAGCAGTGAAAGGTAAGCGCGTCACCACCTGGAGGGGAGAGAGACTTCACTTCTTCACTCGGCTCAAATCTCACCTGCTGACTTTTTTTTAATTTGAACTCATTTACAGACGACACACGAGTGGACACGGCCATCATCCAGAGGAGATTGCCTGTATTACTCAAATACCTTAACTCAGACACTGAGCGACAGCTGCAAGCACTTTATGCACTTCAGGCGCTGATAGTCGCCCTCGATCAGCCTCCGAGTAAGTGCTGCTTCATTTCTTATCAGAGAAACGTTAAGTTGTGGGTTAGAAGCAATTTCTTACTCGGTTAACATGTTTTAAGTAGCGTTGTAGATACTGTAATCTCAACACAAGGTCCATTTAGTAGCTGCTCTGGAGCTTTTGATCACGTCACATTATCTTCCTCAGCAGTGCGACGTTCAAATTTCCATCAGATCTGAGCACCTCCAGGACTTTTTGTGTCCTGTCGGCTTAAAAGTCTAAATTCAATTCATCCTTTAACTTTTGAAGCAGCAGTTAGAAATACATAATGAAATCATCCTGATAACAACAAATAACTTCAAGTTGATTTAAAAAGTCAAACAGTTAATAAAACTTTGAATCTGGATATTATTGAACTAACATTTACTTGATTTATGTTTTGTGTAAAGTAGTTAAAGGGACTTGGAGTTGTATAATGGCTCTGATAGTAAGGGTTAAAAAGATCATCGGTAAGGCAGACAGAACAAAACGATCGAGAGAAAACTAATCATCTTATCTGACGCTCGTATTCAAAGATTACACATGTTCAGTGAAAACAGAAGTCGGCCATGTTCCTGTAAAATGAAACCACTAAATAAGCTGATGTCACTGTTTTATCTCTCTTCCTCCTCTCACTTGCTTGAAGCAGATGGGGCTCAGTTGAAGAAGTGATGATGATGATGATGATAATAACTTTATTTATATAACACCTTTTTAAAAACAATGTTTACAAAGTGCTTTGGCAGACAAAGGAAAGACAAACAACACAGAGAGCAGTAATAAGACAGACATTGACCAGATGGAGGTAGAGGACAATGAAAATGTAATATAAAAATATATAAAGTCAAATTACAATCACAATGAAAGAAATAAAAGTCTAACAATAAACAAGTGACATCACATAAAAGCTGGTCTGTATAAATGAGTTTTGAGAAGTGATCTAAATAAAGTATTTATTGTCATGTATTTCTTTGCACCGATCAGGATTCAGCTAAATGTAGGATTAAAATGTGAGGACAGGTTAGAGACTGTGGACAGGCTGCCGTCAAATCTGATCAAAACCTCACACACAGGTCAGATGAAGCAGACTAGCCCAGTTTTCACTGTGTTAAACTTTAAATGAGCAGAAACTTTAATATTTGAACATTTTCATGGTTTTAATCTTAGTAGAATCAGTCAAATGACTTCATGAGTTCATGTGACTTGTTTTCAAACTCAAATTCACTCACGATTTTGCAGTTTGGAGATAAAAGCCAAACACAAAAATATTTTAAGGGTGAAATGAAAAATACCTTAACCCTTTTAGATCATATTGCGCATCTATTAAATAATATATGCCAAAATAATACAAAACAATCCATTTCTTTGTATTTTTTTATCAAACATTTCAATCAATAATATAACCACACTGCTAAGTCAACAGGGGATATTTAGTCTTCTAATTTGAATTAATTGTAGCATAAAATAAATACATTTAGTTCTATATTTATATATTTGAGATTCAAGATGAATGAATTTGAAGAACTATCTAATTATTGCACTTCCCAGCTGACAGACAAGTGCTGACATGATGTATATTTTCTTCCAGACCTTCTCCGGATGTTCTTTGACTGTCTGTATGACGAGGACGTCATCTCGGAGGACGCTTTCTACAAGTGGGAGACGAGCAAAGACCCCGCCGAGCAGCAGGGTAAAGGCGTGGCCCTCAAGTCCGTCACGGCCTTCTTCACCTGGCTGCGGGAGGCGGAGGAGGAGTCTGAGGATAATTGACGAGGGGGGACGACGCCTCCGCTCGGGGGGCGGGGGGGTTCGAGGGGGGGCAAGGCGTACTAGAACTGCATCTCCTTACAGCAGAACAAACATTCAAAATGGGTGTGTGGGCAGGACGACACGTTTACGGCTGGAATTTTTTTCTGCGGTACAGTTCTGAAAACATACCGCCATTTTGAGTTTGGATTCCCAACGGCGGAAGCACTAAATACCTGTATAATACATAGAAAATATTTTTGTTTTAAATTTTAACTTCCTTTTTTTTTTTGTTCTTTTTTTTTTTTTGTTACTTTTTAAGAAGAGACTTAAAAGATACATAGGTTCTGGACTCTTTAATTTATTATTTTTTTAAGGACTGCAAATATGAAAGTTATTTAACATTTGCAGATGCTCACAACGAGAAAAATGTCAACAGAAATAACAATATAATTAATTATAATAACAAAAATAATAATTGTGAAATAAATAAGACTCCCCGGATTCCACACTGTTTGGTTTAAAACAGGGTAAAAACAAAGTTATTTTGGGATGAAGGGGAAGAGAGAGATTAAAAACAAAACAAAACACAAAAAAAAAAAAAAACAGAGGAGGCCTGGATGCACAGAAACTATTAACGTTGTCCGTGAATGATGTTTGAGGCTTTGCTCCACGTGATATGTACATACGCCTCACCACGAGGTAAAGAGGTATGCATTGAAGTCGCGATGCAAGTCAGTCCACAGAACTGTCGAACAAACAAACAAACAAACAAACGGGACACGTTCACATGAAATGAGCAAAAATGCAACTTTAAAAAGCAAATGGCCAGGGTCGCTGAACTTGACATGCTTGTAATAATTCAGACCTACAGAGCAGATTAAAAAGCTTGTAAATACATTAAAGACAAAAAAGGTATTTAAAAAAAAAAAAAAAAAAGAGGTGATTCTCATGATTTGATCTTTTGTGATGAATGGTGTTTTGGAAATGTGGGTCGTCTTTTCTGTGTGTGTGTGTGTGTGTGTGTGTGTGTGTGTGTCTGTCCGTCTGTCCGAAGTCACTCCCTCGTTCACTCATTCATAGGGCTGGGTATCTGTACTCAATACCTTTTTAAGGTATCAACCGGAATAAATCCGTACCAAGTACTAGGGCTGGGCAGTATATCAATATATTGATATTGTGATATCATATATTTTATTTACAATTATATTTATCGTCTTAGATTATCATGATCGTTAAATGGAATACATGTCGTCTTTTCCTGCTTTTAAAGGCTGCGTTACAGTACAATTACAAATGTAACAGACCGTTCTATTATATCTGCCTTCATCCACTGTCATTATATCTATATATATATATTACGGATGATTATCAAGAATCTCATTGTGTAAATATTTTTTGAAAGCACCGATAGTCATCCCTACAATATTGTCAAAAATCATAAACATTGAGGTATTTGGTCAAAAATATAGTTATAGATATTTGATTGTGACCATATCGCCTAGCTCTACCAAGTAGTATCAAAATGTCTAGCGTCACGATACCTGCAATCCATCTTTTTCTGCACCAAGAGCTAGAAAAAATTACTATTTGTATGGACTCCCTCACAGCCAATTAACACAAGTCTTCTTCAGTTTAATATGACGTGGCGGTGAAGTCGTGGTGAATTTGAGTTAGCGCTCTCAGCAGTACAAGCAGCCGAGATGCCACCTACACCCTCTAAAGTGTGGTTACACTTCACACCTGTTACACTGGATAAAAACAAGAGCACTAAATGTGTAATGGGTATCAAATGAAGTACTCAGTTTGGTATCACTTTAAGGGTACATGGATTGGTACTGGTATCGTAGTGTTGTACACGATACCCAGCCCCAGAGGGTCAATAGAGTGAACTGTACAGTAAGTAGGGAGTGATTTTGGACACAGACAGAGTTTCAGTTTTTCTATTTTGGACCACAACTCAACATCATCGGACGGAGAAGAAGAGCTGAAGGGTTGAACTGGACCCCCGACCCTGGGAGTCACCTAGAGCCTCATATTTGGTCCGCTGAGGCATTCAAGCTTGAAGAATTGTTATTTCAACTCACAATCAGTGCCACATTTTTTTATGTCATTTTGA
This sequence comes from Scomber japonicus, assembly GCF_027409825.1. Lineage (NCBI taxonomy): Eukaryota > Metazoa > Chordata > Actinopteri > Scombriformes > Scombridae > Scomber > Scomber japonicus. The sequence continues at coordinate 28,601,664 of NC_070580.1, read as the reverse complement.
TTGTGTATAGTTTGTCATTGTGTTTAAAGTTCAGTGTCTGTGGTCACTCGTTTATCAGATCACCAACTGTGACTCGAGCGATTGGATCGCCGTTGGTCTCTGATGTATTTGCACGTCTTTAATGCTGTTTAGAGCACCCAAAAAGCATTTTAGACACTAGAGCTGAAGCAATTAATGAACTAGTTGATCCATGGAAAAATAATGAAGCAACTAATTTGATAATCAATTTATCATTTTAAGTACTTCTCTAAACAAAATGCCAAACATTAATTGGACGCCAGCTTCTTAATTGTGGGGTTTTTCTCTGTTTTTATATCATTTTATCTTTGCAGTTTGGACTAAATCAATTTGAAGAAGTCATCTTGAGCTCAAAAAAAATGTTTTCAGACTTGCCTTCACCATACTACAGGGCATTCCTTCCCCATTTCTAGGTTAGCTTTGCTCCGCTAGCTTTCAGTTCCTGTAGTTATTTCCTGTTCAGCATTTCCTTCATAATTTTTTGGTTGTTCTGAATCATAATAGAGGAATTTCCTGTCAATATTAAAAGTATAAAATGTGTCTACTACTTTAAAGCTCCAAACATATCTCAATTTTAACCAAGATTTAATTATTTTACCCTCAGTAGCATTAGAGAACTACAACTCCCATGAGTCTGAGCTATAGACCCCCTTTGAAAACGACATCAGAGCTGTAGTTTTTCAATGCTCATTGGGCAATAATTGGTTTATCTTGGTTAAAATAGATTATTTTGATTTTTATTGACCAGAAAGACAGTAAGTATCAAGTGGATGGACAAAATAATTCATATTTTGAGCTATTTGGAAAGAAATTTGACAAACATACACAAAGTTTGTGAATTGTAGTTAGCTTTTTTTAGGCTAGCCAAAACAGCTCATTTATTAGTTATCGGCCGGTAAAGTGTTTATATTTGTACTTTTCGTAGTTTACAACATTAATATCGAAGCCCATTTCTGCCAATGTGATGAAAACAAAATACTGTAAGTCAATGAGATGCTTTCTCAAAATAATGTCATTTTGAGTTACTAGTCATTTTTGATAGTTTCTCATTAATTTGAGTTAGTACGTCATTATTTTGAGTTAGTATATTTTGAGCTAGTTTTTCATTATTTTGAGATACTAAATCATTATTTTGAATTAGTCATAATTTTGAGTTACTAAGTCATTATTTATATAGTTTCTCATAATAAAGTTTGTTTTCATCACATAAGTTACCAAACATTACAGAGTAAAATTCAAAGGTATTTTGACGGTTGACGGCGGCCATGACAGTTCGGGACAAAGACCGGAGAAGGCGGGGAGCCGTTGACGGCATTTCTTCACGACGTGCTGACGTCAGCGGCGTCGTCAATGGGGCGGGGCTCGTAAACAGAAATCTAAATAAAGGATCGTGCAGAAATTTACTCCAAAGTGTCCCACTCTTTCTCGATAAGTAAAAGGTAAGTGTGCCTCGAGTTGTGACACGTCGTTAGATAAATGTGCGGGTGCACGAATGCGTTGCCGGGAAACAAGTGCAGACCGACGTTTTTTGGGGCTTTTTTTTTATCCCATGCAAGTGAAATTATCTCTGCCTTGTGCGACGCCATCACTGTATGTGTGTGTGTGTGAGTGTATGTGTGTGTGTGTGTAAAACCCGACCGACAAAATGGCCGAATTGCCGAAAAAATTTCTGGCAACTCATCTTTTGGCCCCGTGTGAGAGTGAGCAGGGTTTATTATTAGCAGAGGCTGGAGGGTCTGCAGCGCTGTGCTCCGGCTCCAAGGTGCTCTGCTGCGTTTTCCACATTGATTAACAAGCGCACCTTTTGCTCCTGTTTTGAGAGAAGGGGGAGGAGGAGGGGGGGGATGGGGCCTCAATGAATGAAGTGGGTTTGGCAGAGTCGCCCTTTTCAACCACGCACACACTCTTGCGCCTCTTAGATTAGTGTTGTTTTCTCCCTCTTGCAGGTAAATCTCCTCTGTGTGATGCCGATTCGCAGAGCAGCAGCGACTCCCACTCCGGAGAAGCCCCCCTCTGCAGCAGAGAAAGGTGAGGACGTCCATCACCTGAACCTGAACTAAAGCCACATGCAACCACCACCGTGATTTGGGAGTCCATGCTGCACTCAGAAGTGTCTGTGTTTGTTTATACAAATGTCCACCACAGAAACCAGCCTGCTGACATGAATACCACAACATCAAACACCATGATCACATGATTATTGGTGCTTAAATGCAAGCACATTTAGGTGATACAATTCATTTGAAAAGATGGCCCTTAATTACTGTTGTGAAATGCAGCATTTTTACACGAGCAACATATGTAAAGCAGTGTTTGGGTTGTGAAAAACTTATCAACACATCATCAAAACATTGATGTCTTTATGGGGGGAAAATGCCTCTCAGACACTTAACAGCAAGTTAATGGGATGTTTTGCTTCTGACAAGGTCAAATGTGCGCTACAGCTGGAGAATCAAGACAAAACACCAGGGCAGTCGCATGCTGGAAAGCGTAAACGTTACCCAGGTTGCACAGACACTGAAAAGTCCCCAGAAATCAATGTTTAGAAGGAAATGCTGCATGAATTTGCTGTGATGAGTGAATAAACATGAAGGCTGTGTATCGTTTAAATGTCTACAATACCAGTATCAACCGTATCAACTTGAGTACCTTTTTTAAAGTGATACCAATTGAGTACTAATTGCACTAAATGTCACCACTACTCCACATTTAAATGATTTTGATTCTTTCAAATTAAAATTTGTTAATTGAAGAATGCTTGTGTTGATTGGCTAAGTCCATACAAATAGTCATATTTTCTAGCTTTGGGTGCATAAAGGGATCAATTGCAGTTATTGGTGATGGGAGATGTTTCGATACTTCTTGGTATTGATTCATTTGGGTCGATACCTTTTTTTAAACGTAATCTACATACGCTTAACCACCAAACATTTAGATTTCTTTACAGTAAACTGGATATCTTTGTGTTTTGGACTGTTAGTCAGGACATATTTGAAAGTTTTATGGTCATATTCTTTTCAACAAAAGACAAACTAGTTAATCCAGAAAATCAACATGAACAACATACACATTAAACAGCCTGCCGAGTGGTTACGGTGCACATCATGTATATGCTGTTGATTTAAGATGTGCGCTTTACCTCTTTCTGTGTCTCTCATGTTTCATGGATGTCTCTACATTATCAACTATAAACAGATTGGAAAATGCCCCCCTCAATTGGCATGAAATTGGCATTCATCTTTCTCCTCTTTTCTGAATCTCCTCCTCAGAGCCTGAAGCCACCTCAGAGGAGTCGCCTTCTGCTGACGAGGAGCCGGCCGCATCTTCAGCTGCGACGGCTGAGGGCGAGGAGGGAGAGGAGGCAGATGAGGCGGCAGCCGAGGAGGCGCCCACGGAGAATGGCGAGAAGGCAGACGAAGGAGCCACGGCGGACAAAGATGGAGAGGGAACAGAGAAGAAAGAGTGAGTTTCACCAGAGAGCTAGGCTGCAACTCTGACAGCGATATTTCACTTTGATAGCACTTTTATCTGCTTATATGATCCTTACCTCTGCTGGATGACAGTACTGCGCCTCTCTCTGGGTTGCAGTGTTGCATTGCCCAAAGATGTGACCTGTCACAGCCATATTCACTCCCACTTTTGACATAGTCATCAGACGCATGTAGCAGTCCCAGTGGATGTGGACGCGGTCTCAGAGGAGTCCAGGAGGAGAGGACGTTAGCATCATGAAAGTCTGGCGAGCAGCTTCATCTGCTACGAACATAATACGTTAAATGTAATAACCAGATATTTATATTTTGCCCATTTAGACAATAATAAAAGTTAAACAAAACATGTTCTGAAT